>NW_026652296.1:2909875-3427549 GCF_009828535.3 Hylobates moloch
TTCCTTCCTTCCTTCCTTCCTTCCTTCCTTCTTTTTGACAGTCTTGCTCTGTCACCCAGGCTAGAGTGCAATGGCACTATCTCAGCTCACCACAACCCCTGCCTCCCAGGTTCAAGCGATTCTCATGCCTCAGCCTCCCAAGTAGCTGGGACTATCAGTGCCCACCACCACGCCCAGCTAATTCTTTTGTATTTTTATTTTAGTAGAGATAGGGTTTCACCTTGTTGCCCAGGCTGGTCTCGAACTTCTGACCTCAGGCAATCCACCCACCTCGGCCTCCCAGAGTGCTGGGATTATAGATGTGAGCCACCTTGCCCAGCTTCAGTTATTACACTTTTTTTGAAGGCCTACTATGTGCCAGGAACTTTGCCAGGTGTGAGATCCATTAGAAAACAAGAGCCCTACCCAGTTCTTGCGTCGTGGAGCTGAGAGATACTAGAACAAACAAGGTTTTGGAAACAGAGAGACAAGGGTTTAAAAATTCCAGGTCTGCCACTTACCTGGGTGCACTTGGGCAGCTGAGCACCAGGGCCTCGGTTTCTCCATTTGTAAAACAGAAGTGATGACAGCATCAACTTCCTCAGGTGGGTGGATTGGAGATAATGTCTGTAACGTGTTTAACAAAATGCTTAGTGCCTACTATGTGCTCAGTAAATTAGCTTCTGCATTACTATCCTAGGGCTGCTGTTACAGAGAACCACAGTGAATGCAACAGAAATTTGTTCTCTCACAATTCTGGAAGCCAGAAGTCCAACACCAAGGTGTCGGCAGGGCTGGCTCCTTCTGGGGGCTGTAAAAGAAAATCCATTGCACGCAACTCAGGAATCCTTCATGCTCCTTGGCTTATGGCAGCAAAACTCCAGTCTGACTCAAGGCCGAGTGGCGTCTCTCCTGTGTGTTTTCATAGCTCTGCAGCCCTTTCCTCTCATAAGGGTGCCAGTCACTGAATTTAGGACCCACCCTGATCCATTATGATATCAGCTGACCTAATTACATTTGCATTTCTACATAAGCCCACATTCTGAGGTTCTGAGGAGGCATGAATTTTGGGAGGGACACTATCCCGCCCAGAACAGCTTCTATTATTGTATGTGTGCGTGCTCAGTGCTTTGTAGACTTGACTTTATTCCCTCCTCCTAGCCACCTTATGAGGAAGGGACAATGGCTACCTTGGCTTACGTGAGGAGGCGAGGCACAGAGACTTGGAACCTCTCAGGATACACGATCATCTTTGCCCTTGCTTGGAATTCAACTGATTTTCAAAGAGGGAGCCTGCAGCAGAGCCTCCCAACCTGACTTTTCTCTCCAAATGGCAGTCCCTGCACAACAACGAACAAGGAGATGCTGGGCTCCACAGTGCCCTGTGTTCACAGGCTCCACAGCAAGATGAAACGTCCTGGTTTAAAACGGACATTGATCAGACCTGCTGGGAAGGCGAGCGGGAGGCAGAAAGGCACGGCTGCTTCCAAGTTTCTGTTGGCAGAGAGGGCAGAGCTGACAACTCCCAGTGAAAGATGTTTTCACCGTGGCGCAAGAGCAGAGACAGGGCCAGCCCGGCCCCCCAGCCCCGCTCACAGCTCTAGGTTGATGCTTCCCAGAGGGAAGAGCTCTTTCTCTCTCAAGCGTTTCAATAATCTTATCCTAACCTGGCACAGAACCTCACCCTTCCTGGGAACACAGGAATGTTTGCTACTTGATGTCAATAAAATCCAACTCCTTAAGGTCTCTCCTGGGGTCCATGGGGTGGAGTTCATTCCACACCATTCTGAGGACAGAGTCAGAGGAATTTGCTGGGTCTTCTCTGGCTCGGAATAAGTCCACCAGGCATCTCTACCTTATCCAGAAGAGAATCATTTATTTGCACAAGTGCATAGCGGCCGACACCGCCAGCACTAACCAGATTGGATTCCCGCTTCACTCTCGGGGCCCTCATTCAAGGCTGGTCTGTTCCCACAGGCCTTCTGATGAGTGCCACATTTTGTTCCTCTAACTTGGGTGAAGCCCCCTCAAGCACTAGTCTCAAAGAGCCTTTGCTACAAAGGCGGGTGCTAGGGCCTCAAATTCAAAGGCTCTGACTCAGTAGGTCCAGGTTGGGGTCCCAGGACTATAATACAGGTGGTCCTGGCACCACACTTGGCCAAATGCTGGGTAGCTTGGAAGAAAGCTCCAGAAGCAATCTAGAGCTTTATATCATCGCTCAAAAGTAAAGGTTTGTAGGAAAGATCTAAACCAGTGTCTTCCCAAGTTCCCAGCTTCTTCAACCAAGCTGCTGGTTGAGGGGAAGGTGATTGTAGATTTTAGGGCATCGATTTATATAGTGTGAAAATTATTCCCCTCTGGTTAGATCAAAGGAAAATTCTTCGTCTGGCACTAAGAGTCTTTAGCACCTCCTGACACTTCTAAGCTCCCTTTTGAATGAAGAGAGAGAGGCCTCAGGCTTGAAGCCATCAGCAGGCAGCAGTATCTGGCTGGAATTTAGCAATGTTCATTTGTGGTCAAGGTATTTATTTCTGTAGTTACCTTTTATTAATGGCAAGGAATGCCGACTTCCATTTATGATAATGATCTCAAGTTTCCTTTTAGTTAAATGTCTAATTAGAAATGTGAGGTGATTTACAGAAAAAGAAAAATAGTGACTTGAATTATAGTGCAGGTAGTAGATCAGGCCAAAATGATGGTGGTGGTTCAGAAATTACTGAAATTTGGGAAATGCTAGTCTAGTCAATGCTTAGCATTTGGGGTTGAGAAGACCAAGGCCTTGAGAGGGGAGGGAACTCATCTGAGCTCACGCAATATCGGGTGGTGGTCTTTGCTGTCACCCACAGTCACCCACCATGGAGCTCTGCAGAGCTGCCACTTGTGAACCAGGGGATCTGAGCTCGCTGGGGAAGTGTGAGTCTCAAGACACCAACATCTTTAAAACAGATAAAAATAAAGCGGCAAGAGTGACCTCACCCCAGCATGCGGTGGCCACTGAGAGCAGAGGGTTGTAAAAATTAATTGCCCTCTATTTGTGACCTGCTGTAGCAGGCGGGCCTCCTTCGAGGGGGTCACCCGAGAGGCGGCGGGCAATGGAAACATTCTTTGGGCCTGACACAGTGCTTCAACAGTGACCTCACCCCAACAACTCAAGACTTGTTATTCAAAACTTAATTTTATTTTGTTTCTAAGTGCTTAGGAGCCGGGGCTAAGGCAACTTTTGTCCTCAAAAGGAAGGCCCAGATCTTGGAAAGAAGCAGAGCATCCTGAGTGTCTGCCGAGTGCCGACTTTGCAGCTGCAGGTTCAAGTTCTTCCCTAACCCCGGCAGATCTGCCTTCTCGGTCCTATTGGTCTCCATGTGTGGTTGGCGCGATCTCTGGGCTTTGCTGATGTGAAGCCATGGGGAGGTGGAGTTTTAAGATCGGTGTTCTCGGCGGGAAGAGCTCTTTCTTTCTCAAACATTTCGGTAATCTCATCCCAACCCGGCACAGAACCTCACCCTTCCTGGGGACACAGGAATATTTGCTTCTTTACATCAATAAAATCCAACTCCTTAACGTCTCTCCTGGGGTCCATTCATAGGGTGGGGTTCCTCTTTCGGGTCCCCCATTCAAGGCTGCTCTGTTCCTGCAGGACTTCGTTCTGTTTCTCTAAATTGAGCCAAGCTCCCTCAAACGCAAAGTTTCAAAGAGCCTTTGTTACAAAGGCGGGTGCTAGGGCCCCAAATCCAATGGCTCTGACTCAGCAGGTCCAGGGTGGGATTCCAGGACCATGATACAAGTGGTCCGGGCACCACGCTTGGCCAAATGCTGTGAGAGCCTCATCCAAGACATGTATCGAAGGATGCCTGGGATGAGGATCTCCTCGCCAAGGATAAAATTGGACCGGCTCTGGGAGTTTGGGCCGGCGCACCCCACCTCTTGGCTAAGTTTGCAGTCTGTCTTCCACCCTGGATTGGTTACTCCTTGAAGGTAAAGACTTGGTGTGGCTTCGTTACTCCTCAAAATCCAACACCTAGTACAGAGCTTTATTATGGAGAAATGAACAAATTGATCAGTCTATCAAATGAATAATGAATGTCTGAGTGGTCAAGGCTGCTGCCTGGTAACAAATGTCTCCGAGAAGAGCCCCTCGGAACAGTCTCCCTGTGCACTGCAGCCTCACCCTGAGGACTTGAGAGTGAAGTCATGGTGCTAAGAGCTGGCCCAGGCTCAGCCCCAAGTGTGCCAGCTGCTTCTTAGATGTGGCTCCATTTACTCCTCACCGCAGACCTGGGTAGGAGATCAAAGCATTGCCCCATTTTAGAGGCAAGGAAATTGAAGAGGCTCAAGGGGTTAAATAAATTGCCCATGGCCAAGTGGTTACTCCATAGCCATTGTTCTATAATGGACTTTTTCACCAACAGCATTTTCTTCTACAATACAGAGCTACTGTAGAGTGGTGCCTCATCATTTTATCCGCTGCTCTGATCCCTCGGCACGGATGCACCTTCCTCTGTTTAAATGTCCCAGTTTGCTGAGCATTTGCATGGTTTTCCTTTGCTTTCCTTTGTGTGTGATCTTTGCATGCCTGTGTCAGTAGTGCTATACTGGCTGGAAGAGGAAGACACAGATCAGAGTGAAGTTCACATCTTGAGTGATTTTGCAGCTAAACTTACAGGCAGTGAAAAATTAACACTGTCCAGAAAGGGTTTGGTCTTTGTCCCTGGCTCCTGGGAGGTGGCCTCTAAGCCCTTGGAATGTCCTGTCTGATGAAAGTGTCTTTGTTTACCTGGGAGATCTTAGGCCACACAAGATAGGCTATGTCTACAGTATGATTTATGGTGGGGGTCTTGGGTCACCCAGTACTAACTTGACCTCTGGAGCGACTGGAGGCCAAAGGCAAGCCACATAGGCAGTCATCCATGTCTATGTGCCTGAACCCCAATAAAAACTCTCGGTATGGAGGCTCACATGAGCTTCTCTGGCTGGCAAATCTCCATGTGTGTGGTCATACATCATTGCCAGGAAAAGTGAGTGCTGTCTGGGACTTAGGAGAGGACAGCTAGAATTTTTATGCTTGGAACTTCCCTGGGCTCTGCTCCATGTGTCTCTTCCAATGACCAATTTTAATCTATATTATGTTGTGTAACAAACTGTGATGGAGTACAATGGCTTTCAGTGAGTTCTGTGAGAACTTTAAGCAAATTATTAACCCTGAGGATAGGCTTGGGGACCCAAAATTTGTAATCAGTCATAGTTGTCTTGGGGATCCCTACTCTGCAATTTCCATTTCAAGAATGTCTCCTCCAGGACTGGTCCTAGAAAGAAAATGCCAAGAAGCCTCCCACTGCATCTTGCCCATGTCTAGATCCCTTGATCCTAGCACCCAGTAGACATCCGGTCAATATTTGTTGAATCTATGCATTCAGCAATGGCAGTCCCCAACCATCAGAAAGCCTGAGCTGTTAATGTTATTATCCCCACTTTAAGAGGCTGAGGAATCGAGTTCATGGAGGAAGCAGCCGGGGAAATTGTATGGGTTGGGGCCAAGCCAGGGTTGCTTGACTTTTCAAAGTTGGACTCCATGGAGACCCGTCGTGGCCTATGATGATGCTATCTCTTCCATGCATGCATCTGGCCTCAAAGAAAGGAAGATGGTGAGGACAGGGGGAGAGAGAGAGACAGGGTGGAGAGAGAGAGAGAGAGAGAAAGAGAAAAACCTTTGTGAGTTATGAAAGGGAAAACTAGATGAGAGGAGATAACTGCTTCAATGCCATGCTTTTTATTATAGAAATCTGCACTTAGAGGTTGAAGAAAAGATTTTTTTTTCGTTGTTATTTGCTTAAGAGAATTGGAGAACTGAGAGCTGTCTGGGTGGATGATTAATGGGAAAAAAATTACATTTCAATGAGGTCTCTCCTCCTGAAGGGTGACTCTCATCAAAGGGATGTATAGAGTGGATGTCAGGTTCATTTCCTCATTTCCGTCTCCGCTGGGGCTGAAAGAGACGCTCTTAAGGGGGAATCGGGTAGAAAAATTACAGTTTAAGGCCAAGAGCATTCTCATTAAAAATAACATGGCTAATGTCTACAGGACACTTGCTAGGGCCAGGTCTGTGCCGAGCACGCAGTCTGCAGTATCATGTACACATAACAGCTGCATGAATTAGGTGCCATGAGCATCCCCGTTTCACAGATGGACAAAATGGGGCACAGGGAGCTTCAACAGCTGGACCAGGGTCCCAGGGCTTGGAACATGACTGAGACCAGATCCGCCTGGCTCCTTGGTCATGGCTCTTCCATCCAGATTCATTTAAGGGCTGGTCCCGACTCTGACAGGGATAACCATGGGCGCAGGGTCCACGGATCTGGTTTTAAGGAGAGGATTGAAAGAGCCTGTACCTTGGAGCAGGCTCCATCACTGTCTGTCCAGAATGCGATGTGGGCGCCTAGCTCTTCTCCATCATAGGGCACAGTCTCCTCCTTGGGTGTCTCCGTTCCCATACACGTGGGCTGTGGTTTTGTAATGGGGAGGAAATGGAGGAGACGCTTCCTGATGCTTTGGGGCTCAGGAATGCAGAGTTGCGGGAAGGCTCTTCTCTTCGTCTCTACTTCGGACCCAGCCCTCTCCCAGTCCCTCAAAGATGTCAGAGGCAGGGCCATCAGCGGGAACACTGTGCTCCTCAGAGGCCACTGTTTAACATCACTGTCCCCAGCAGGGGATGCCAGACAGGTGTGGGTTCTGCGGCAAGTGCCCGGACATACTGGCTGTGGGCTCTTCCAAGGCCCCTCAGGATTAACGAGGGTGGGGCTTCTGCTGATACCAGGCCCGGGGCTGTGGGCCTGGAAGCGTGGAGCCTCACCCAGTTTCCCTGCATGATGCTGTTGGCCATGCATTTCCTAAGCCTCTCCTCTATCTTGTTTATATTTTGCCAACTGCACCAGCCCTTACATGGACAGAGCTGCAACACTAAGTTCCTTTTCTCTGCTCATCTCTCTACCCTCACCCCATTCTTGTCAACTCTTGCTGCAAGGGGTTCCCCAACGCAGCACATGGAGAGGTCGTGCTGGCTGTAGGGCTGCTAAGATGCTCAGCTGGAGGCCACTTTGACCAGCACGAGAGGGTAAAGACAGCCAAGGCCCCCTCTCCTTCACCCCTGGTGACTCCAAGAGGGTTCTCCTGGGGAGAATTATGGCAGAACACAGATCAGGGTTTGTCCTATAATCCTGTAAATATTTGCAAATGTGCTAGACTTTGGAGTTAGAGCGTTGAAAAGAACATCACAATTCCTGTCCTCATGGAGCTGATGATGGATGGATGGATGAATAGATGGATGGATGGATGCATAGATGGATGCATAGATGGATGGATGGATGAATAGATGGATGGATGGATGAATAGAGGGATGGATGGATGCATGGGTGGATAAATGGGGGTGAGTGGGTGGGTGGTTGAATGGATAAATGATTGGATGGTTGGATAGATGAATAATGGATTGATGGATGGATCACTGGGTGGATGAATAGATAAATAGATGGGTGTGTGAATGGGTGGATGGACAGACAGACTGGACTTAAACCTCAGCTCTTCCCTTCACTAGTGTGTGATCTTTGACAAATTGCTTAACATCTCTGTGTCTTAGTGTTAAATGGTGATGATAATAGTATAAATTTCAGAAGTTTTTTTCTTAAGATAAAATGAACAAACATATAAAGTGCTTAAAATAGGGTCTGCACAAGGTAAGTGCTACGTGAATGTTGGATTATGTGAGTGGAGAAGACAGACATTAAGCAAATTTTTCTTTAGGAGTTGTAACATTGTAACTAGTCAGAGCCACAAAGGAGAGGCATGAGAACATTTAACAGGGTTTGGGGGAAGTGGGTGGAGAGTGAGGGTAAGGCTGACCTAGGCAAGGAGGGAAGGAAAAGGTGAGGTGAGCAGTAGGTTCATGAGGGGCTTGGGCAAGGAGGGGTGAGCACGGCATTTCAGGCTCAAGGAACTGCACGTGCAAAGGCCCTGTGGTAGGCAGAAGAATAAAGAGCACAAGGTCTGAGAGGTGGTCACATGGCTGAGGCTCAGGGACAGGTGACATGAAGGGGGCAGGGGCTGAGAGATCAGCAAAAGCTGGACCCGGCAGGGGCTTCACCTTCCCAAGAGCAGTGGGGGCCAGGAAGGGAGGGAGGTTGGGAGTCACATCTGTGTTTCAAGAAGCTTGATATTGTCAAACAAACAAACCCAAGGGTCAGCTCAGGCCCCCAGAAACCTCAGGCTGGCCATCTGTAGACAATGCTGGTGGACACCAAGGCTCTGCAGAGCTGGGGGTACCGGACCCCCAGGGGTGGGTTGAAGGGCACCCAGGAGGCAGAACCAGACCCCCACTCTCACTCCAAGCACAGCAGGCCTTTAAACATATTTCATCTGGTACGTACGTTGGGGTTTTGACAGAAGATGTCACTCAAGAGGTCTCCACCAAATAAAAGGGGAGGAAAAGAAATAAAAGAAAACCATTTCTAAGCCAACCCCTTTGTTATGCAGATGGGGAAACCAAGGCCCTGTGTGCCCTACAGCTGCACAGTTCATGGTTGAACCGGGCCCTGACCCGCCTCCCTGCACTGTGCTGTGCTTTCCTGGAGTAGTATTAATGTATTTCCTGAATGCTATAAAATATTTCTGTTGCCTTAACAAATTAGCACGGACTTAGCTCAGCAACACCAACTTACCTTCCTACAGTTCCGTGGGTGGGAAGTGCTCAGTGGGTCTCCTCGCTGGGCTGCAATCATGGGGGCTCGGGGCTGCGTTGCTTCTGGAGGCTCCAGAGGCAGATGGGTTTCTGTTCTGGGCTGTTGGTGGACTTCACTTCCTTGGAGCTGTGGGACTGAGGTCCTCCTTCCTGGTTGGCTGTCTCGGCCGGGGGCCTCTCTGCAGCCTGCACATGACCTCTGCTCAGGGCCAGCGTCGGGGCATGGAATTCTGCTCATGCTGCATGGTTGCGACTCTTCTTAGGAGCTGGTGTCACTCTCTCTGTGGCTGCCAGAGTTTCTCTACTTTAAAAAAATAATTTTAATTGTGGTAAAATACACATAACATAAAAGTTCCCACCCTATTTCTGAGTGTGTAGTTTAGTGCATTAAGTACACTTGCATTGCTGTGGAACCGTCATCACCATCCATCTCCAGAGCTTTTTCAATTTCCCAAACAAACCCTGTCCGCTGTAAACATTCACTCCCCATGTCCTTGTCTTCCAGGCCCTGGAAACTACCATGCTATTTTCTGTCTCTATGAATTACTATACGGGCTTCATATGAGTGGAATCAGACAGTATTTGTCCTTCTGAGACTGGCTGATTCCACTTAACATCATATCTTCAAGGTTCACCCATGCTATAGCCTGTGTCAGAATTCCCTTCCTTTTTAAGGCTGTATAATATTCCATTGTTTGGGTGCACCCCATTGTGTATTCATTCATCTGTCAGTGGACACTTGGGTTGCTTCTGCCTTTTGGCTATTGTGAATGACCCTGCTGTAAACATGGGTGCACAGGTGTCTGTTCAAGTCCCTGCTTCATTCTTTGGGGCATACACCCAGAAGTGGAATTGCTGGATCACATGATAATTTTATTTTTAATTTTTTGAGAAACCACCATACAGTTTTTCATTTTATATTCTCACCAACAATGCACAAAGTTTCCAGTTTCTCTGCATTCTCACCAACACTTGTTATTTATTTATTTTTTTTGTAGCCATCCTAATGAGTGTGTTTGGGGAGGGGGTATCTCATTGTGATTTTGATTTGCATTTCCCTAATGATGAGTGATGTTGACACTCAAGTAACTAGATTGTGTGCATTTAGACACCCAGCTAAGCCAGGGTCATCTGCCCATCTGTAAATCTTATTTAATCACGTCCGCAAAGTCTCTTTGCCACGTAAGGCAACATATTCACAGGTTTTGGGGGTTGAGGCGTGGACATTTTGGAGAACATTATTCTGCCTCGCACATCTGAGCAGCTAAAAATGAAGCTGGAGGGCTTCTTGGGGGAGCCTGCCCCCTTCTCTCTTCTCAGACCAGGTTTTGGGGGGAGCATTCCAGGACTGTGAGGACCAGCACATTTTAGGACCCCGCACACTTTCACAAAAACGCACTTGCTTCCTGGTATCTTGTTTCCTTGCCCAGGTCTCCAAAGAAAAAGCACCTGAGGGCCCCTGTCACTCACCTCCTCTCTGTCTATCCTGTCAGCAAATGTTGACTGGGTGGCTCCTCCAGGCCAGGTGTCATGCAGGCCTGACATAGATGGATCCATCCATCTGCCATCCATCCATCCATCCATCCATCCATCCTATTCATCCATATGTCCTTCCATCCATCCATCCATTCTTCCATCCATATATCCTTCCATCCATGCATCCATTCTTCCATCCATATATCCATCCATCCATATATCCATTCATCCATCCATCCATCATCCATTCATCCATCCATTAATCCATTTATACATCCACTATTCATCCATCTATCCACCATCCATCCATCCAGCCGCCCATCCATCCATCCATCCATCCATCCATCCATCTGTGCAGGACACAGCAGTGGGCCAAGTCTTGGATGGGACTCAGACGTGAGCTGCAGCATCCCACCATCAAAATGAGGTTGTGAGTGTGTTAAGAACAGGGAAAAGAGACCATGGGGCACACCCACTCTGGGCTTGGAAGTTCAGAAAAGGCCTCACTGAGGAATTGATATTTAGTCTAAAGCAGGAAGGGAGAGTTTCCAGGCAGAGGGAGCAGAGTATGCAAAGGCCCTGTGGTTGGAAAGGACTTAGGATCTGTGAGATGGCAAAGGTGGCTGTGTATAGTGAGCAGGAGGCTGGAGAAGTCAGTGGTTCTGTTTCCCATTCCAGAAACTTCTCTGGCGTAAAGCACTCTCAGTAGGGGATTGTTTTCTGTTCTGCAAAAATAATGGAAATACCACACGTAGGAGTCGTTGTGGTACCCATTACTCAACTGTAGTCGGAGTGACAGTGCAACATCTTAGTGAGAAACACAGCCATCAGATTATTACTCCAGTGGGAAAGATTCAACATATAGCATCCACGAGACTAGAGTGAACGTGTGGGTGACCCACGGGAATCAGGGGGTGTGGGGGAACCTCTTTCCCTTTCTTCCCAGACCTGCTCTCCTGCCTCCACTGCCTCCCTGCCCTCTGAAGATCTTCATTTGGAGTTGACTCACAAACAGATGAATCTTTTACAACCCCCATTTCCTCTGCTCCAGGCGGCCGGCACGATGAAATGGCATCTCCCCACAGTGAAAGCCAAGCCAAACAGATTAATTTTAGATGCATCTGCTGTAGATTAAACATTTGGAAAAGCCATTTTATAAATATTTTTTTCCCACAACCACATCCCCATATGGCCGCGAGCTCCGGCCTCATTCGGAATGCTGCTGGGGGCCTTACCCATATGGATTTAATGTTCACTCCAGGCTCAAGACTTCTGTTCCCGGCCTCCAGGGAGCATTCCAGAGCATGTTTTAATCTACGTTTAGGGAACGCATCAGACTCCTCTGGGCAAACAAAGCATGGGGAGCCTTCCTGGAGGTGGGATGGGGTTTGGGGAGGGCGAGTGTAGGGTAACCCCTTCTTGGTCCTCTTTCCAGATGGCTGACCCTCAGCCCTCTCTCTCTGCTCCGCACCAATCTAGGCCCTAGAAGTTCCAGGAAACAGGATCCTTGTCTTTCTAGAGCTCCCTGTCCGGCAGAAAAGAATCCCACTTTGGGTCAGCCTTGGCTCCCTTGAGCCACCAGACTCCATGGAGAGTTGCCAAGCCCTGTGGGTTCTGCCTCACTGGTGCCTTCTGGGTCTGTCTCCACTGCCCGTTTCCATCGCCCCCAGCCCGTGGCTCATGCCTGGACTATCATTGACCTCCTAGCTGAGGCTCACTTGTCTACTCACTCGCCCCGATCCAGCTACCCCAAGCAGCCTAAAGGCTCACATCTCTTCCTGGCCTAAAATCCAACACCAGTGGAGAATAGTCACCTGCTTCCACCCACCCCTGCCATGAAGGCCACACGCCTCAAGATGGTTGTCCAGGCCCCACAACGCCCCATGCTTGCTGCTTCTCCTTTGGCTTGATTTTCTTTGATTTTGGGAATTACAGATTCAGAGGAACCCTCAAAAATAGTGCAGACATGTCTGATGTGCCCTTTAAGTCCACAGGAGGAAGTGGAGTTCACTAGCAGGTGTCACCGTGAAGGACCTGGCAGGGGGAGGGCCTGTGAATCCACAGTGATTGCATGACAGCCAGTGATTACTCTGGGGCCACAGGATCCCGGCTTCTTCTGAATATAAGAGGCAGCACGGGTCCAAATTTAACTTGACCTTTGCCTACCGTGTGGATGAGATGCTCCCCATTCCTGCCCCGGCCCTTGCACTCAGTGTCTGTTCTTGCCTCACACAAAATCAGTGGGCTTTTCCATATTCAATTCCATGTTCCAATTCCTCATTCATGAGGCTGGTATGTGGGGCCTCCTGTTTTGGAATTCCAGCTCTGCACTAGGTAGGTAAATATGGGTAAGGAGTGAAGGACTGCAAGGTGGGGACAGCTGGTGCAATGGCCCTGAGGTAACAATAAGCTTCATGTGTCCAAGTGACAGGCAAAAGCCCAATGGAGGAGGAGGGCGGAAAAACAGAGGAGGATGAGTTGCCTGGTCCATTAAAACAAGGGCTCCCAGCCCTAGAAACAATACCAGGGTAAGTCTTTGCTGCAACGGCTCTGTCTTGACTTGTGCTACCCACTGAGTGTGGTGTCCCAGGCAAGTTTCCTAGGCCCTAAAATCTGTTTGGGATGATGAATGTTACCAAAATGTCTATATTCATGTCCTGTTCTGCTGCCCCCCAAAGCATCAGGGTCTCACATGGGCTTTGCCCAGGTAGGGCCTGATGGTTGTAAGCAACAGAAACTGATACCGGCCCCTGGAAGCAAAGAGCACATTTGCTGGGAGGGTACAGAGAGGACCCAGGATAAGCAAGGGAGGCTGGAGAACCTAGCTTGGAATAAACAGCTCTGGGGCAGAACAAGGGAATCATGGTAGCTGGGAGTAACGACAGACTCTCTGGTCTTCTTGCAGCAATAAAGGAACTATTTCTCCTAGCATCTAATAATTTCATCATTCAATTGAAGAGTCAAAGTTCTAGAAGAGCACTGTGCCCACCTGGGCTAAGTATTCTCCAGCCCCGCCCCAACCCTCACCCATTCTCTGTCTGTCTCCACCCTATCCTGAGCCCTGGGAAGATGGCCTTTAAAAACTGCATCCATGGTGTCCCTTGTCCTCTGACTTCTGATTAGGTTTGTCCAAAAGGAGCACTTGCAGAATGGAGGATGAGAGGAGAGACAGGAGGTTGTGTGTCCTTTTCCCCAGGTTGTCATGGCCTGGCCTCCAATGGCCACAGCTCCTATGGTGGTGGGGGACAAGGGGACCCAATCCTGGGTCCAGCTCCTGCTGGGTTTCAGTGAGGCAGTTTCTGGCCCTTGCCAGCTATTGCTGGTCTTAGCTGCATTCCCCACTCTATGGTCCTCTCTCTCTGCTTGCATCTCTGTACATGTGTCAAGCACTTGTTTTCTCTTGAGGGAAAACTCAGCTGTTTCTTCCCAGGGCCATGGCTGGGACACTTCTTGGCTGGCCAGGGTGATGAGTGGACCCAGTCCAAGGAGTCTGGGTAGAAACACATCAGTTACCCTGCAGGAGGGGCAAGGGAGCTGGGATACTGACATGCTAACTCCTGGCATTCATTGGTTGGGCACTGCTTTTCCTGGGCACCTTCAGCTTGCCTCGTGTGTGGGTACAAGAGGCTTGAGCAGCCACTGAGGGCTCTCAGGCAAAGACACTCAGGGGCCACCACTGGCACTAAAATGGTAATTGCCGAGCGGTTAATGGAGCACTGAGGAGCTGAATTTTTAATTGTATTTAATTGTAATTAATTTAAATTTCAAATGCCACATGTGGCTAGTGATTCCTGTATTGGAGAGTGCAGGTCTCAAAGGGACTATAGGTACAAAATAAATAATCACACAAGTAATTATGTAATGACAGTCTTGCACCTGATAACAATGTTTTGGTTAATGATGGACCACATACACAATGGTGGTCACATAACATGATAATGGAGTTGCCAGATTCCTGTCACCTGGTGACATCACAGCCATCATAACTTCGGAGCAGGATGCATTCCTTGTGTGTCTGTTGTGACACTGGTGCAAGCAAACCTACTGTGCTGATAGTCACGTAAAAGTCTAGCACGTAAAATTATGTGTGGTACATAATACTTGATAATAAATTACTCTGTTACTGGTTTATGTATTTACTATATTATACCTTTTGTCATTATTTGAGCATGTATTCCATATATATATATACACACATATAAATGTATGTATATATAAAGTTTATATATCTATAAAGTTACCTGTAAAACAGCCTTAGGCAGGTCTTTCAGGGGGAATCGGGAAGAAGGCATTGCTATCGTAGAAGATGGCAGCTCCATGGCATAATTGCCCCGAAGACCTTCCAGTGGGACAAGATGCGGAGGTGGAAAACAGCGATTCTGAGGCTCCTGTCCCTGTCTAGGTCTAGGCTCATGTGTGTGCTTGTGTCTTAGTTTTTAACAAAAAAGTTTAAAGAGTAAAAGTAAAACTTAAAAAAATATTTAAAGTAGAAAAATGTTTATAGAATAAAGATATAAAGAAAACATAACTGCAAGCTTGTTTAAAAGAAAGAAAATATTTTTGTACATCTGTACAATGTGTTTGTTTTAAGCTAAGTGTTACTAGAAAAGTATCAAAAAGTTAAAAAATTAAAAAATTAATACAGTAAAAATTGACACTAAGCTAAGGTTGATTTATTATTGAAGAAAGAAAATACGTTTTTATACATGTTGCGTTGCCAAAGTGTACAGTGTTTATAAAGTGTGAAGCAGTGAGCGGTAATGTCCCATGTCATCACATCACTCCACACCCACCCACTGATTCGCCCACAGCAACGTCCAGTCCTGCCAGCTCCATTCATGCAGGTATCCTATACAGGTGTAGCAGTTTTAAATTTTTTATACCATACTTCTACTGTACCTCGTCTGTGTCGAGATAGGTTTAGACACACAAACACTCACGGTTGTGTTGCAACTGCCTGCAGTATTCAGTACAGCCATGGCTGCACAGGCTACACACATAGCCCGGTGTGTAGGAAGCTACACCATCTAGGTTTGTGCAGCAGGCTCTATGATGTTTGCACAATGATGAGGTCGCCTAACAACTCATTTTGCAGAATGCACCCCTGTCGTTAAGTGACATATGATGGCATCACTAAGATCACCATTTTGCGGTCTCACTGTGGCCCCTACAGTTTCCTTCTGAACAGGGTTACCAAGGAACGCCTGATTCAGCTGAGACCTGAAAGGTGGCTCTGAGGACGGAAAGGAGAGAGGTCGGGGAGGACCTTCCAGGCAGCAGAATGGCGTGTGCAAAGTCATGAGGCACACGGAGGAAATGGAGGGAAGACCAATTAGACTGCAGAGTAATGAGTGCAGAGAGAGAGGACCAGAGACGGATAGGTAGGTCAGACCTAGGGGCCTTTATACCATTAGTCCCATTTTACAGAGAGGGAAAAGGAAGCTTCAAGAGAGAACATACACATCCGGAACCACCTGCTAGCATGGGGTGGGGCAAGAATTTGCATCTAGGTTCATGTGGGGCCAAAGCCCGCTCTTAATCACAGCTATGCTGGCCCCTGGAAGGCGATGGCTTCCATGCACAGCAGGAACAGTACCAAGATGGGAGCAGCATCTGCCACCCTGCAGGATGGACTGAGTCGGGCTTGGAAACAGACATCAGGGACCTGTCCAGGCCTGGCCTCCCTCAAGAGGCAGCCGCTTCCCTGGGATGGAGGTGGAAAGCAAGCCCCAGGCTGCCTAGCTGGAGACTGACAAGAAGTGAGGTGTGGCAGCTGGTGATCAGGAAGAGGAAGGGGCAAGTGTGCAGAGGACAGAGGTGATATCTAGGAACTGCGAGAGGGAGTCCTCCTTCCTCTGGACCACTCTTGATGGGGCAAAGGGAAGAGGTGATGTTCAGGCTTTAGAGTCTCAAGACCAGGTTCAAATCTACTCCCTAGCTCTAGAGTCAGCCTCTTCTCAATTCCGAGCATCAGTCCTCTCAGCTGTAAAATGGGCTGAGGGCCATTGTAAGGATTATCTAGCACAGCATTCTTAAAATATGTGGCCCTGGGACCCCTGGGTATTCCTAAGGCCACGATTTGCCTTTTAGTCCTCATTCTCTTGTGAGAGTACAGTGGAGTTTTCCAGCAGCTCCATGACATGCGAGGACGTCATTGCTTTGCTGGCCGATGAAATGAATCTGCGCTGTGATTCCCGTGTTTAAAAAATTTATTCCTTTTTATTTCTGACACAGAAATATTGATAGATACAACCTACATAGATGAAAGCCCTTTGGGGTTCTCTTTAATTTTGAGGCGTCCTGAGACCAACAAATTTGAGACCCTCTGGAGTAACACTTACCACAGGGATCTGGTTAGCACCCAATGCCAATAAAACTGGGAGCTGTGCCCGTTTCACAGATGTGGAATAGAGTATGCTGGTCACGGCTCCTGGGTTGCAAGCAACAGAGAGCACCTCCGACTTGCTTAGGCAAATGAGGATTTCCTGGAACTCTCTTAGTAAAGAAGCTGGAAAACCAGACTGGCGCAGAGGGAAGCACGAGGCAGTGTCCAAGGCCGGAGGTGCTGACACCGTGGCAAGGTCTGCTTGAATGAAGCCTCGTTTGGGGTCTCGCTGTCTGATGGAGCTGTTAAGGAGAGACCCCACGCTGTCCTGGGCCGGGCCAGTGAGATTCCTCCCCCTGGAACTTGGTTCTTAAGCAGAGAGACAACAACACTCACTGTCTAGAATACAAGGAAGCCCTTCCTCAGGATGCAGGAATCCCATTTTTGTCAACGGCCTTTCAAGAAAATGGGAGGTTTCCCACAGCCCCCTAACCTCCATGGCTCATGGGGCCAGTGCTTAAACCAATCCCTCCCCCAGAAGGTGCCTGGGTGTTTAACAGAAGACTGATCCTGTCTGCATTTTAAAATTCGCGATGAATCTCCCTGTCCCCACCGTCCGGAAGCCCTCGCTGTAAACAAGCATCAGCTCCCACTCCCTCATCCCCCCCGAATCATGCCAGTTTTTGCAGAAGGCCGTGTGCACACTGCCTCCCCTGCAGAGGGAAATATTTCACTGGGTTTATTGGAGAAATTGCCTGTCAGATATGATTATTTGTTTGGAGTTCTGTATATCAAATTCTGCCGGAGCCAGCACGCTGTCACGCAGAGTTTATAGGTATGTGGCAGGCGCAGTCCCATTAAACACTCCTTAAAAATATGCTTGGTTAAAAACTACAACAGCAACAACCACCACCTTGTTTACAGTTAATGTAAAGAATCTCAAAATCTTTCTTCCCCGGGGACTGCCTCTCTTTGGCTGTGTTTACTGTCTGTGCAGTGGAGCCGATGACTCTGACCTCACCCCCCATGGCCGCCCCCGCCAGGACACCTCTCCAGGAGGGAGGCCAGACGACAGACAGCCATGCTCTGTAATTCATTCCCGCTTTGCTGTGATTGCTTAATCACAGCAGGTGAGATGGATCCAGACTGACTAACCCTGAAAAAGGAATCCATCTGGCTCAGCTCCAATGATGTTTTGGGCAGGGATTTGATGGGCAGCATTAAAAGGTTGAAGAAATCCATCTATCCACGAGCCCTTGTGAGTCCAATTCCGTCTGTTGATGACGATTTACAAGGGAAGGGTGTTTCACTGGGGTTTGGCTAGCTAGGAGACCCTTGGGTCGGGGCTGAGTCCTCCCGGCACGTCCTGCCTCTTCCCAGCCCTCCCCCATCCTGCCTGGCCTGGATCCCTCTCCTGCTGGCCACGTATCCCGCCACGGCTGCAAGGATCTGATGCCCATGTCTGGTTGTAAGCAGCTGATAATACGCCAGCGCGCCCCTCCCTTGGTCCACGTTTGCTTTGGGCATGAGCCTGTACAGGATGCTGGCACCTATTGATCAGAGCGACGTTGGCTCACGTCTGCTCAAATAAGTTAATGTCCTTGTTTTGACGACTCATTTAGCAGGGACAAGGAGCCTACCTGATGATGGCAGGCTGCTCACTGGGCCCCTCCCCCAGATCCATATAGCACCCTTTGTGCTTTCACTGTGCCAGGATTTGAGAAAGGGGCTGCTTTGCCTTTCCCTGTCATTCCTAGTGATGGCAGCAGGTCTACACTTGACATGGGTGCAGCCCGTGTATGGGCGCTTGCCCCTTCAGCAGAGGAAGAGTGTGGGTTCAGGCAGACAGCAACGCTGAGAGGGACCTTCCACAGTTTCTCAGGGCAGGGAACAGCTACCACACTCTTCACCAAAGGACAGAAACAGAAACTCTGTTCATGAATCCGTGCATTTCTATTGAGGGCTCCCAAAGATACAAGACGCCAAGATACAAATCTGTGATGAAAAAGGGAAGATATTTAGGGAGCGGCCAGGGAGCTCCTAGGAGCCCCAAACCATAGCACCCAGAACTGCCTACTTTGCTGACGCGCTTGAACGCCACCTCTCATTCTCATTATCTGGTCTGTGCCTTTAGCCCCAAAATCCCAGGAAAGGGAGGGCGTGGTTCTCACTCTCATTGCCATTGGCAGAAATCTCCCCTAACCCAGCCCACCAAATGCTGTTGAGCGCTTGCTGGGCACCAGCCCTGCCCTGGGCTTTGGGGATGCGCAGATGGACACACAACTACCACGGCCTTCAGGGAGCTCTTGGACCAGCGGGGAGTCAAGGCAAGCTCCCAGAGCAGCCTGTAAGAGAGGCCCCTCCTAGAGTGGTGGGCTCCGGTTAATGGAGGGATTGAGCACGGGGAAGGGGTACCCAGTATTGTCCCCCCCCCCGACTCCTGTTTGCCAGTATCCTGGCTCTTTCTTCAGGAAACTACCCTTCCCCATTTTGTGAAGGTGGTTGGGGGCCGGGTGAATGTGTGTGCAAAGTGCTACCAATTAGAACCTCCAACTCCAAACCCCAAGCCAGACCCAATTCATGTCCTTTCCTGAGACTTCCATACTTGGACACTGAGTGGTAGATGTTCTCTCTAGTGTTTAGAGCCCAAGGATATGGGATGCACAATGTCTGTGCCCATGTGCCCCTGTACAGTGGGCTGGGCCAACTCACAGGGAATCAGAGCAGAGAGAGAGAAAGAGCATACCCTAATAGCATCCACTGAGCTCCTAGATCAAACCACGCCTGAAGGTGTCCCTCTGGATTCTTCAATTATGTGTGCCAATAAATTGTCCTGTTCTTTATTTTTTTATTTTATTTTTGAGACGGAGTCTTGCTCTGTTGCCCAGGCTGGAGTGCAGTGGCAAGATCTCGGCTCACTGCAAGCTCCACCTCCCAGGTTCATGCCATTCTCCTGCCTCAGCCTCTCCGAGTAGCTGGGACTATAGGCGCCCGCCACCATGCCCAGCTAATGTTTTGTATTTTTAATAGAGACTGGGTTTCACCATAGTCTCGATCTCCTGACCTTGTGATCTGCCTGCCTCAGCCTCCCAAAGTGCTGGGATTACAAGAGTGACCCACCGCGCGTGGCCTGTTCTTTATTTTTTTTTAAAACCATGGTGAGTTGATTTTCTGTCTCTTGCAATGGAGAGACTCCTGATTGACATAGGGGACCTAAGTGAGCTTCGTGGAGGATGTGTCATTTGGATGGGCCTTTAAAACAGTGGAGATTTGGGTAGGGATGAGAGCATCCAGACGGAGAGTGACTGAAGCCAAGATGTGGACAGGGAAAGTGGAGAGAGAGTACAGGGTAGTCCCTGCCTTTGTTCGCCATGGTATCTCTTGTGGCTCAGTATAGCTGATGCACAAAATCAACGAATGACAAGGCTTTAGTTGAACATGGAATGTGATTGGATGACTGTGTATAGACAAATCTGGAAAGGCAGGTTTAGAAACCTCAGGCGTCTCAATCACTCCCAGCGAATTAGCTCAGAGAGCAAAACAGTTAATGGGCTCCAGGGCCAAAGGCATAAACACCAAGTTTGGTTTCTCTCAGAAACTGCCTAGGATTTGGGATCTGCGCAACAACACACCTGACTCCCTCCCACACTCATGCATCTTCCTTTCAGGACAAAAATCTCACTGTCAATCAATAATTGCATCGTCACCTGACATGAATGCAAATGCAACTCTAAGTCAGCTTTTTTGTGCCAGGAGCCACAGTCGGAAATTGTTTCTCCGCTCTATTCATGGCTTTTGGAAATGGCCCCGAGACAGAGACCATTCCATCCATAAGGATGTCAGGAAGGAGCTATTGTCTATGCACCGAAAGGCTGAAATTTCAGCAATTGCTCGATGATCTAATCTGGAGTGAAGCTCCTCTTTCCCCACCAGGATGGTGCTTGAGCACTTTTGAAATGCTAATGTTTTCAGACCCAGAGTCTTCGTTTTCAGTATCTCAGATGCCATAGTAAATTCAGGTGTCAGTGCCTATTGATTTTACAATTTCCTTGTTTCCTTCCCTGAACCCCTGCAATGTGTATTTGATTTTATTTATGAAAGACTCAACCTCGGTAGACAGCGGGCTCAGGGGCTGCCTGTTACTTATATCAGCCCAGAGCTGCAGGCCTGAACTTGCTGGTCTCCAGGGGTCCGGCCTCCCTCTCTGGACCACGGGTGGGCATTGCTCCTCTCACCCTGCATTCTCTCTGCAACCTCCAGGGGTCTGAAGGGTCGCCAGTCACAGGGACCCAAAATGAACAAGACTAGGTTCCCCTTGCAGGAACTCACTGTCCATTTGGAGAGAAAGATGCAGGAACAGAAAGCAGTGGGGTCAGTTTCACAAAAGGGATAGTGAGATGTAGGGGGAAGGGACAAATGCACAGGTGCTCAGAGAGGGCCCTGCGAAGTCGGTGAGAATATATTCCCTAGATGAGCTCGTGTCCCCTGCCAGCTTCTGTGCAGGACGCTGCACATGCATTACCTCATTTGACCCCCGACACAACCCCACGGGGTAGATTCACCATCCCCATTTTACAGATAAAGAAACTGAGGCTCAGAGAGGCAATGCAACTTACCCGAGACTGAGCAACGACAGAATTTGCACCCAGATCTCTAAGACTCCAAGGTCAATGTTCCGAGTAAGTACTTTATTCTTAAGTTTTTAAATTATTTAAAAAATCACCACTTAAACACCAGTGTCACTCAGGCCTTCAGAGCCGCCTGGCAGATCAGCCCCACCCTGGCTGGTTTCCTCTCCCACGCTCTTAGACCGCTATTTCCTGCCGTCTTCTCCAAGCTGCCTCTCTGCTTCCCACTGTGGGCCTTGTTTCCCATTTCACTGGGAAAACAGAGCCATGTGGGAGAATTTCTGTGTCCCTCTGTTTCCAAAAGCCCAGACCCTGTTTTCACCTGGGTCCTACCTCCCCTCGGGTACCAGTTATTGTCCCTCTGCCTCTGGACCCACAGACTCGACCCCCACCCCACCCAGGCTGCTGGCTCATCTGAATTAGCAACAAAGATGATGTAAAGGTCTCTCTGCTTTTCAAGAAAGACTCTCTTTCTTGACTCTTGTGGATGCCTGAGTGTTGGCTCAATCCACAGCCTAGACTGATGCTCCTGATGCCCCCACCAAACCTCCCATGCCCCAGCTCCCCCGAACCTCCCGTGCTCCAGCCCCACCAAACCTCCCACGCCCCACCAATGCAAATCCCATTCTTCCCGTTTCTCTTACCTTGGGGTCCTCCTTGACCTCTCACACTTTCTCTTTCTTCCTCCCCCACGTCTGATCCATCCACAAATCCGATCAGTTCCATCAACCACCTTTCACCCCCTCCGCCTCTGCTAAATTGGTTCAGGTCATCAAACTTCCCTGGGGGGACTGTCACTGTGCTCAGCTGGCCCCTCTGCCCACCCTGCTCACCAGGCTGTAGCCCAGGCAGCCAGAGGTCTGTGAAAGTATAAGCCTCACCTTGTCACTGCTTTGCTCAAGATCTTCCCATTGTTTTTTTCTCATCAAAAATAAAAACCTAAGGGTCTTCAAGGTCCACAAGTCTCTTTAGATTTGATGGAGCTATCTCACTCCCTCCAAGCAAGTTTACTGGCTGAACTGTCCTTTGCCTTCAAAAGAATACACTTCTCTACAGCACTTTGAGAAAACTAGGTCTGCATCAGCGTCAGCTTGTTCATTGATTTGCTGCTCATCTCCTGACACTGTAATGTAAATACCTGGCATGAGGAATTGGGTTTTGTTTGCCTCTGTCTCCTTGGTGCCTCGGGATGTGCCTTACATAGAGTGGGCACCAGATAAATATTTGTGGAATGAGTGAATGAATATTTCTTGAAAGAGCCAAGGTTGCATGTCAATTATATAAATAAACCATAAGCATATTTTTTCTAAGTGGGAAAGAGAGGAAAGTCCATGTTTGCGGGCTGGGACTTTGGCCCCTAGGGAGAGGCAGGATAGGTCTCACTGCCTCCGAGGGTATTGGGCCCCACTCTGGGAGTCTGATTTTGCAAGCAAGTCATAGCTAATGGTATATGCTCTTCCAAATGTGAACTGTTGCATTCTTGGGCATTTACCCTAGAGGCATGAAAATTTATCTTCTCCCCAAAGCCTGTACATAAATATTTATAGCAACTTTATTCATAATAGTCTCCAACTGGAAGCAAGCAATATAGATGCCCTCCAATGGCTGAATGGTTGAACAAACTGAGGTATGTCCATGTCATGGAATACTATGCAGCCATTAAAAGGGAAAGTATTAGATGCAACAACTTGGGTGGATATTCAGAGAACTGTGCAGAGTGGAAAAAAAGCAATCTCAAGATGTTATGCACTAAATTATTCCATTCATATAATATTTTTAAATGACAATAGAGGTGGAGAACACATCAGTGGTTGCCAACGATTGAGATGAGGTGGGAAGAGGAGGTGGTGTCTGTGGCTTTAAAAGGGCAGCAAGAGGGGTCCTTTCAGAGAACCACCTGTACCTTGACTGTGGTGGGATCACACTAATCGATGGAAGTGATAAGAGCCCACAGAACTAAAAACACACACGCAGATAAACACAGGTCAGTTTGCTGGAATCCACATAAGGTTCCTGGCTTGTATCAATGTCAATATTCTGGTTGTGGTATTGTATTGTAGTCGTGTAGGATGTGACCACTGGGGAAATGAGGGAAGGGTCCTTGAGATCTCTCTATATTCTTTCTTACAAGTGCATGTGGATCTATAATTATCTCAAAATACAAAGTTAATTAAAGCTAGTACTATGGTTAGAGTATTTGCCCCCTTCAACGGAGTTTTATTGTTACTCAAATCAACCTCCCTGAAAATTCAGAGGCGAGGGTTTTTCAAAGACAGTTTGTCAGGTAATGAAATGGTCACTGCTGATTAGCTGGGGGTGCAATCATAGGGACGTGGAAAACGCTTCTCATGGGCACTGAGTCCGGTTCCAGGTGGGGCCATAGGACCGCTGGGTGGGTTGGCTGGTTGAGGTGGAGCCATCGGTCATCAGAAAGGCAAAAGCCTGAAAAGACATCTCAAAAGGCTGATCTTAGGTTCTACAATGGTGATATTATTTGCAGGAGTAATTGGGAAAGTTGCTAGTCTCGTGGCCTCTGGAATAATGGCTGGTAATCCTTCCCATCTACACCTTAGCAGAATTCAGGCTCCTCTCCTCCTCCTAACCTGTTGGTTTCATTAACTTTATAAAGGTGGTTTAGTCTGGAGGAAGGACTGTTATGCCTAGGAATGACCAAGGGCGGTTTGGAGTTAAAGGCAAGATGGGGTTTGGTTAGATCAGATCTCTTTCACTGTCATCATTTTTTCACCTCGTAATTTTTGCAAAGGTGGTTCCAATTCTATCATGAAAGCTCTGCCCTCATGAATGGACTGATCCATTCATGGATTAATAGATTAATGCGTTAATGGGTGATCTTGCGAGGGGGACTGGTGGCTTTACAAGAAGAGGAAGAGAGGCCTGAGTGAGCGTGCACAGCCTCCTCACTGTGTGATGCCCTGCCCTGCCTTGGGACGCTGCAAAGTGTCCCCACCAGCAACAAGGCCCTCATCAGACGTGACCCATTGATTTCTCAGACTTCATAACTGTAAGAAATAAATTCCTTTTCTTTATAAATTACCTGGTTCAAGTGTTCTGTTATAAGCAACAGAAAACAAACTAAGACAGTAAACAGAGAAAGTCAACCATTTGATTTGATGGGGCTATTATTAGAGGAAGCATCAGTGCTGTGAGAACACAGAAGGGGCAACCCACGGAGAGCTGATGAATCAGGGAAAATGACCACCAAACTGAGACCTGCAATCACATGGAGCCGGCCACTGAAAGAGGGGACAAGGTGTTGCTGGGCAGCGAGAACTCAGGAGCAAATACCCAGAGGCAAGGAGAATATTGATCCCTAAGGACAGGGTGAGAAGTTCACACTGGATTAAGCAAAGCCCGGGGAAGGGGTCATGTGAGAGAAGGGACTGGAGAGGTGGGTGGGGGCCAGACACAGTTGGCCTCACCTACCATGCTGGGCCTGGAACCTTCTCTGGAGGGCATTGTGCCATTGATGGGATTCACAGAAAATGGATATGTAAAGGTTTGTGTTTGAGACCCTACTGCAGACTTGCTTGGGGGAAGGGACTGATCTTCTCCCTCCTGTCGCTGCTCTCCTAGGATGGCTCCATTCAGAGGCTGGCTCTTCCCCTCTGGGGGGCAGCGATGTTGGCAGAATCTCCCCATCCTTACAGCTCCAAAGCCAAGTGTACAGAGAAAGCCTCCTCTCCAGGGTCTAGGCATGTCTGAAGTTCGCTCTGACTGCCCCAGCCTGAGCTGGCCAAACACCCACCCTGTGCCCAGGAAGATGAAGACTGACAGATGTGTGCTGGCCAGGAATGGAGCCCCATCCAGATCTCATCGTCTGAGAAAAGGGCAGGGGGAGGTCCCCAAACAAAGCCTGAAGACTGTCATTCAAAGAAGTGGGGAGGGATGCCGGGCAGGGTGGCATCAGTTCCTGTTCAAGCAAGGCTGGAGCAGGGATGGTGCTTGCCAGAGAGCATCCACACTGGCCACAAGCTGGGGCTGTGGTGCCCTCAGGCTGCACTGGCCTGGCTCGGCCCCCTGGAATGCTCTACAGTGCCCCAGCTTTCCCCCAGGGGTCTGCTCAGTCACATCTAGGAGCGGGGCTATCCTCGCTTCTGAAGCTGCTGATGCACAAAAGATGCCAAGAAAAAAATAATCCCCATTGAAATAAATGAAGAGCTACTGTGCCCACTTCTAACGATGCCCCGTGTGACTGCCATGTTTCCCCCTGCAGTGTGGAGGGCTGGTAGACCCTGTTTCATTCCCTCATTGCTCTGGATGAGGGCGAATCCCTCCACCTCTCCCACTTCCGAGAAGGACAGGAAAAGCCAGCACCATTCCTGGGCACCTTCCTGGTAAACTTCAGGGAGTTACTTTACCTCCCTGAGCCTTAGTTTCCTTATCTATGAAACGGAGGTGTTAATCATAGCACGTAGAGTACAATTTCAAAAATGTCAGTTAGTACAATTACTACGATTAGTCTAATTACACTACATGAAACAGGGCATTTAGCCTGACGTGCCCCAGGCTTGCTTCTGTTGACTGCACACCCCTGTTCCCACTAACCAGAGCTGAACTTGAAAGCTGTTTTCCCGGGAGTGGAGTGGCCTCCCTGAGTGGGATATTGGGACTGAGTGCTACAAATGGGTTTTAGATCAAGGGACACAACAGGACAGTGACAGAGCTCCCACCTTGGGTTTTTAGAGGAACTTTCTCCTGAGATCACAAGAAACCACCCAGGACCACCCAGGACTGACTCAGGAGAAAGGCCTGTAAGGGAGAGAGGTGAAGGCATGTGGCTATCTTAGTTGGGCATCTCTGCTCTAAGTGCCCACGCGCTGGCCAGAGCCAGGACTGTGGCCCTCTCCAAATCACAGTGAGGCTTTTGGAGACCAAGGGGCTCAGGTGCCCAGCACCCAAGGGGTCAGTAAGGCATCAGGCCCTGGAACTCCAGCACATTCTCTGTTAGTGATGATTCTCTGATGATGAAAGAAGGAAAGAATATTCTTATGATATTGTGAAATATGAACTTCAACTCCATTTCCTGGAATATAACTCCTGACATCCTTAGGAACTCCAAAGTGTTACCTTTTCATCTGCTAATGAGTTGACTGGTGGCTGGCAGCCCCTAGGTAACGTCAGGTTGGGGTTGGTCACAAGAAAGATATCAAGGCAGGATGAGAGGGGTGGGACTTTCAGCTCACTCCCAGGCAGGGGAGAGGGTCTGAGGGTTAAGTGGCTCACCGGTGGCCAATGATTTCATCAATCATGCATATGTCATGAAGCTTCTCTAAAAACCCAAAAGGACAGGGCTCGGGGAGCTTCTGGCTAGCTGAGCATGTGGAGACTTGCAGACAGGTGAACAAGAAGCAACCCCG
Source organism: Hylobates moloch (assembly GCF_009828535.3). Lineage (NCBI taxonomy): Eukaryota > Metazoa > Chordata > Mammalia > Primates > Hylobatidae > Hylobates > Hylobates moloch. The sequence continues at coordinate 2,936,384 of NW_026652296.1, forward strand.
AGCCAGGGTGGGGGGTGGTGCACCCCAACTCCTTGGAGCCAGAAGGCCCTGCACTCAGGACGCTTCCAGCCCTTGCCCTGCGTGTCTCTTTGTCCAGCTGTTCATTTGTACTCTTTAAATTATCCTTTGTCATCAACTGGTAAACATGCATTTCCCTGAGTTCTGTGAGCCTGTCTAGGAAATAAATTAAGCTTGAGGGGAAGGTTTTGAGAGCCCTGATCTGCAGGTCAGAAGTGCAGGGGCTTGCACTTCATGCCGAAATGACGGAGGGCAGCCTCAGGCACAGAACCCTCCACCTGTGGGATCTGACGCTACCTCTGCAGAATGGAATTAGGGGACACCCAGCTGGCATTGCTGCAGAATTGATTGCTTGCTTGCTGGTGGGAAGAAACCCCCACACATTTGCTCACGGAAGTTTTCTCTGTTGCTTGTTGTGGTGTGAGAGCAGAGGAAGATCAGTTTGTGGTTTTAATTTGTTTTTACTTACATCTGAATGGAACGCTCGCATGGGACCACCGGCGCTACTACAGGACACGGTTTCATCATCATTCCCCTTTCACAGATGAGGAGACACAGCCCGTGCAGGCATTGCAGGTGCTCCGCTCAGACCACCTTCAAGCCATTTGACCCCTCTGCTCACCCCGCCTGGCGTCCACATGCCTTTGCCTCTAACCGCCTGCCCCTGTACCTCTTGGGAGATGCCCCCTTCTCCCGGAGCCTGGACAGAGCGGAGGATCTTACACTGCCCCTGCTTCCAATGGCGGTTGTGCCCAGTGATTGCCCGAGCTCCCTGGATTGGAGTGAGGACAAACTTGCAGGTGCAACTGACACTAAAATTGAGAGAGAGCCTAGCAGCTTGAGAGGCTGTGGGCACTCCCTGGAGGGGTTGCCCTTTTCCCTGAGGGACGGTTTTGCGGACACTCAGCTTCCGTGCAGGCACATGCAGGAATGAGCACGTGGTGCAGGCCGCTCTTGTGGCAGGAGCACAGGACAGGAGTCAGTAGGTGGGATTCCAGTCCTGTCTTCACCTCTCAGCCGTGTGACCCTAGAGAAGTCTCTTAACCAATCTCAACTTCACTTGGCAGTGGGGTGCTCTGCCATCTGTAAAGAAGGCATAAAAATACCTGCTTCAGCCAGGCATGGTGGCGAGCACTTGTAGTCCCAGCTACTCGGGAAGCTGAGGCAGAAGAATTGCTGGAACCTGGGAGGCAGAGGTTGCAGTGAGCAGAGATTGGCCACTGCACTGCAGCCTGGGCGACAGAGCAAGAATCTATCTCAAACAAAACAAAAGAAACAAACAAAACAAAACAAAAGAACAAAAAACACCTGCTTCCTGTTAAGGTGAAAGCTTTGTCACCTCTCGGTGTGTACAGTCTTAGGGATGAGGACAACCACATTGATTACGAGGTGGAGGTGCAGGCTGAGGTCTGCCCAGCTCATTCTGTGCTTGCTGTGGGTTGCAGGGAATGAGAAATTAAGTATTGAATGAAGACTTTCCATATTGTCCTAGGGTCATTTCTTTTCCACGGGACCCGGAAGTACCTGGGCCACCATATACCCCCCAGGTTTGAATGCACTGAATTCAAACCCAACTCACAACGTGCCAGTTCCCAAGCAGGACACAGAGGACACGATCCATGTCTGGCATGAGTTTGCTAACGCTGCAGCTGAGGACTCACACACCAGGAGCCAGGGTCACATTTTACATTCATTTAATCTTTACAGAAACCTGAGAGGGTGGTACTTTTTTCTCCGTTTTCCAAATGAGAAAACTAAGGTTCACAAACCATTATATAGCTATAGATAGATTCCACAGATATGGAGAGTAAAACCAAGGCTCACTAAGCACTATAGATATAGATAATCAGCTAGATTAGATAGACAGGAATAAAAGAAGAAGGGATGAGGGAAGAAAGGAAGGAAAGAAGGAAGGAAGGAAATAAGAAAGGAAGGAAGATAGGGATTTGTGTGGAATGCAGAAACTATTTCTTGTATTTAGAACACAAATTCGAGCAATGAATTGGAGTTTATTCTTGTTTTTATTTTTGTGTGTGTTTCATTTTGTTTGTCTATTATTATGTTTCTTCTTCTACGAGAAGAAGCACAGTATAATAATATATGGGCCAGGTACTGTGGGGTCTCCACGGAAGAGAAAGGACAATATGGAAAGTCTTCATTCGATACTTATTTTCAGTGCCCACATCCCAAAGCAGGCACAGAATGAGCTGGACAGACCTCAGCCTGCACCTCCACCCTGTTTCTTCCAGAAAATCACAGAAATAAATATTTCTTGGTAATAAAGGCAGACCCTGCCATTTTTCCTTCCTGCCTGTGCAGGCAGATGCACTGTGTGGCGGATCTCAGTGTCAGAAAGATGGCTGGAGGGGAGAAGTGTGGCCACCCTCAGTCAATTAATGGCGGTAATTACACACTGCAAACAGTCTGGGGTATAATTAAGTCTGGAGGCCCAGGGCTGGGTGTGCACCCCATTGAGATGAGCACCATCAAACAATGGGGGTTGGAGACTCAGCTCTCTCCAGGAGACATCAACGTGTCTGGTCTAGCCCTTGGGGCAGGCTGCAGCCTCCTTCCTCCCGCACTACCATGAGTTCTCCCAGGACAAAGCCCACCTTCCAGTGGGACCCACATTCTGGCCGAGTGCCTGGCTTAGCAGAGGAGGCTGGCCCTGTCCCAGTGCTTAGCCCAGAAACAAAGCAGCCAGTGACTTCCAGGCCCCAGAGAGAGCCACATCCTGGGAGGGAGGGGTGGCTGTTCCATGGCAACCAGAAGCTCATAGGGTCTGGGACTGACTTTCATCCACCCACTCTGCTTCCCGCCAAGCTGCTCCACCTACAGTCTCCAAAATCCACTTTGGGACTCAAACCCCAACACCTGGAGCCACCTTGAAGCATCCCCTTCTTTCTCATCTCTGATGCTGAATCAATTCATTCGTTTGTTCACTTACTGCATAAATATTAATTAGGAGCCTCCCATAAACCATGTTTTTGTCATCACCAGGGACAGCCAATTCCACTTCCCAAATGTTCTCCATTTCCATAGCACCCACTTGGAGCGAGCTCCTGTCACCTCATCAATTACAGCCAACTCCTCGTGGTCTCCTGATATCCTCTCCAACCCCTCCAGGATAAGATTAGGAAACGCAAGTCCGGCCAGGTCTTTTCTCTGCTGAACACCTTCCAAGAGCTTACCATTGTCCCTATGATGAGATAAGGCCCTGATGAGCCCCTGCACAACCAGGACCCACTATCTTGCCCAGCCCTGAGCTCCAGCCACACTGGCCATCTCTCTGTCTTTCTGCTTACAATCCCAAACTGTTTCCTCGGTCAGGGACATTCTCTTTCCTCTCCTTGCTCATAAAACTTCAGCTTATTTTATTTGCCCAGTTTAAACAGCCGTTATTCAGAGGAACTTCTTCTGACCCTCCTTTTTGAGTCATGCACCCCAATACATGGTTTGATGGTTCCAGGTTGTTGCCTTTTGAAAGTTAAATATTTTGTAATTATTTGTTTAATGTCTTCTTCTTCTGATAGTTTTTTGCAAGTTGCTTGATAGCAGGGTCTCATGTGCCTGTTTATTGCTGTGTCCCCAGTGGCAGGAAGAGTGCCTTGCACATAGTAGGTCTTCCCTTCATTGAATGAATGAGTGAATAAGCAAACAAATCCATGAATGATGCGTGGCTTTTACCTTTCCCCTGGGACATACAGAGGCAGCATATTACATTTTCTCCTTTTTATTTTTGCGACCCACCTTGAGTGTTCTATTTATTTTGGTTTGATTCTTGTCATTTCTCATTTCTGTCCTTCAGGTTCCCAAGTAATACGGGGTTCAGAGTTGTGGGAATTAAAGATGGCTACAAATTATTTGGGGTCCCTCCCATTGAGAGATAAAGTTCATGTTGTCTCATCTTGAATCATGGCTGGTGCCTGACCAACCAGTATGGTGGAAGAGATGCTCTGTCCATTCCAGGCTTTGTCTTTAAGGGGACTGCTACCTTCCACTTTTTTCCTCTTGATACCCTGAGCACTCATGGATGGATTCTGACTGCTCTGAGGCTGCCGTGCTGTGAGGAAGCCCAAGCTAGCCACATTGGGCCATGTAGATAGAGGATAAGGAGGAGGAGAGAGAGTCGAAGAGGAGGGGGAGAAGGAGAGGAAGGAGGAGGAGAAGAAGAAGGAGGAAGAGGGAGACAAGAAGGAGGAGGAGGGAGATGAGAAGGAGGAGGAGGATGAGGAGAAGGGGCAGGAAGAATAAGAGGAGGAGAAGGAGGATGGGGAAAAGGGAGAGAAAGAGAAAGGAGGAGGAAGATGGGGAGGAGATGGACAGGGAGAAGGAGGAGAAGGAGGAGGAAGAAAAGGAGGAGGAAGAAAAGGAGGAGGGTGAAGAAGAGGAGGGTGAGGAAGGAGGAGGAGAAAAGGGAGGAGGAAGAGGGGGAGGAGGAGGAGAAAAGGGAGGAGGAAGGGGGAAGGAGGAGGAAGAGGAGGAGAGATGCCCAGTCATCTCCCAGTTGTTCAAGTCTTCTGAGCTGAGGTCTCAGAATTGTGCTGTCCCTGCTGTGTGTCATCTGCCTGGCACGCAGAGTTGTGATACAGCATAGTGATAAATAGCTGCATGAAGTTCTGATTTTTGGGGTGGTTTTTAGGTAATAGTAGATAGCCAGAGTAGGGACTCCTCAGCTTTGGCAGAGAAGACAAAATTTTAAGACAATTAAGTAATGCCGTATCTGCCCCCACCCATTGCACTTGCAAATTCTCCCACGAGAGAGCTTGCTCCCCTAGAATGCTTCTCTAATAAAAATAAACAGATAAACAGCATATCCATGGGTTTCTGACTTACGGGGCAGAAAGATTCCTTTGGTTTTGTGTTTCAGAGAGTCTTTCCTTGTGGTCTTTTATTTTTCCAAAACAGACTCTCAGTTGGTTTTCATTACTCTGTGACCACTGGAAAATTCTAATCCTTAATGTAAGACCTATATTTTAAGAATCAAGAAAATTGGGAAGAAAACTATGTCCAGAAGAAACGGAACATCCCAGAATGCTTTGAGGGTGGGAGTGGGGAGGGGTCTGAGACCAAAAAACTCCTCATGTCTTCTTACTACGTGGTCCCAGCCTGGAGCTCACCTGCAGCCTGAATGCTGACTCCGAAGTCCTCAGCCTCCTTTTCCATGGGAGTATAGTGGAGGGCAGATCCGTTGGGATGGGTGTGGAATTATTCGAATGTCTGTTATTTACCTCCTCTGCCAAAGCTGAGGTCCCCTGTTCTGGTCATCTGTTGCTATGATGTGTTTGTTGGCTGAACAGAAGTGACCCTTCCTTTGAAGCTGGACTGAGTGGGTCTTGTTTATAGGTGGAAATGCACTTTGCACCCTTGGCTCATGCCTCTTTCTGTGGAGATAGCTCTATGTTGCCGGTTAAGGGGCAGCTGCACATAGTCATGGTGTCCAGTAACTTGCCAGCGGATTCTAGAGGGGCTGCCACTGACAACCTTCCTTGGACTGAGTGCCTGGGAGAATATATTTGGGCAACTTCATGAATGAGTAGAGGAGGAACACATCAGGGATTTGAACAGATATCATCTAGAGGAGCAGGAACTCCATCTCCCTCCCAACACCCAATAAATAGGTGTTTCTTTCAGGGAGGGGAGCCAGCTCCTAGGGTGGTAAAAACAACAAAGAGTGGAGGAACGACTTTGTAGAGGGGGAAGGTCTGGTGAACCATAAACTACTGGCCTGAAAGGAAGAACTGGGACAAAAGAGGCTGAGCCTGCCTGGGGTGGTGAAAGAGTAGAACCCATGGTCAGGGTGGCCCAGGAAGGCCCCAGGGTGGAGTGGAAAACCTGTGGCCAAACAGGACACTCAGGGATGGCATGGTCATGAGTGCCAGGAGACTAGCTTGGAATGTGTGCAAATGTCCCAGACCCTTCGGTTTTCAAGTTGCTTTCCACCCAGCAGCCCAGGCCATCTTCTCTAAACCTTCTCTAAAATTAAGTCATGTCTTGCCTGCTCGTCTTCAAATCCTGAAGTCCTCCTAACATTTCATCATGCATGTCTTGGTTTCAGCCAACTTCCTTGGACTCCATGTAACCACAAGGCCTCTGGCACACCAGGCTTCTCGTAGCCCCTGGTGCTCATTCTGCTCTCTCCAACCTCAGGACCTTTGCACATGCTAGTCCCTCCACTTGGAAAGCTTTTCTCTCCTCTCTTTACTTAATTAGCAACTAGTCTTCCTTTAGGTCCTGATCAGTTATCATTTGCTCAGAGAAACATCCCCAGAGCCCCCTAAGTAGGTTCTCTTCCTATTCTAAACTCTTCTAGCCTCATGTACTTTTCCCTTTGATCCCAAGTCAGAACTTTTGTCATAAGAGCTGTCTCCCTCACAAGAGGTCTGGCTCCGTGAAGGCAGAGACCTTATCTCTTTTGGCCCATTGTTGTATCTTCAATTCTCAGCACACAGTAGGTGGTTAAGAAACCTCATTGAATGAATGGGTAATGAGAATCATTCACTCGAGATGCATGAGTGAATCACTGGGGAGTCATTTGTCCTGGTTTGCTTCAGATTCACCTAGAAAAACCCCAGACATTTTCTCAAAAAAGGGTAAATCATGGTAGATGTGTCTTTCATGAGGGAAGGGAAGAATGTATTTATTTTTATTTTTATGGTGCTAACAGGGGAAGAGGTTTCAAGGCCCTAGAACAAGTCTCTCCCTTGCCCTCTCACTCATTGTAAACCATACTGATTTGCTGCAAGCCCAGAGTGGGCCATGGCTTATGTGACTCAGAGGAGCTTTCCCTGACCCTTACCTCACACCATACAAAAAAAGCAATTCTAAGAGTGCTTATGAATTTAAATGTAGAAGGCAAAACAATAAGGCTTCAATATAATGATGAAGGAAATTATCTTTATAACCCTGGATTAGGCAAATAATTCTTAAGCAGGACACAAATAACATTGTCTAAAACGCAAAAGATTGCTAAATTGGACTACATTGCAGTTAAGAACTTTTATCCGCCAAAGGAAACCATTATGAGAGTTAAAAAGGCCACAGAGAACAAGAAAATATGTGCAATATATGTATTAGTCCATTCTCATGCTGTTATAAAGACATACCTGAGACTCAGTAATTTATAAAGAAAAGCGGCTTAATTGACTCACAGTTCCACAGGGCTGGGGAGGCCTCAGGAAACTTACAATCATGGTGGAAGGGGAAGCAAACATGTCTTTCTTCATATGGTGGCAGGAAGGAGAAGTGCCAAGCAAAAGGGGGAAAAGCTCCTTATAAAACCATCAGATCCCGTGAGAACTCAATAACACAAGAGCATCATGGGGGGAACCACTCCCATGATTCAATTACCTCCCACTGGGTTCCTCCCATGACATGTGGGGATTATGGGATTACAATTCAAGATGAGATTTGGGTGGGGACACAAAGCCAAATCATATTATGTAGATATCCAACAAAAGATTTGTCCATGCAGAATATATAAAGAGCTCCTGCAAATGATTAAGAGAAAGACAGATAAGCCACAAGAAAGATGGGCAAAAGACTTGAAAGGGCACTCCACAAAAAGGACGTTCTGGTGTCCACAAACACATTAAAGGACAGTCTTCTCTGTAGTCATTAGAGCAATGCAAAGGAAAGCCACAGTAAGATGCCATGCACACCCAACAGAATGACTAAAATTTAGAAGTCAGGTAGGCCAGGTGCTGTAATCCCAGCACTTTGGGAGGCTGAGGTGGGTGGATCACGAGGTCAGGAGTTCAAGACCAGCCTGGCCAAGATGGTGAAACCCCATCTCTACTAAAAATACAAAAAAATTGGCCGGGCATGGTAGCGGGTGCCTGTAATCCCAGCTACTTGGAAGCCAGAGGCAGAGAATTGTTTGAATCTGGGAGGTGGAGGTTGCAGTGAGCCAAGATCATGCCACTACACTCCAGCCTGGGTGACAGAGTGAGACTCGGTCTAAAACAAAACAAAACAAGACAAAACAAACAAACAAACAAACAAAAAACTCAGGTAATACCAAGGGTAGGCTAAAATGTGGAACAACTACCTGCTGGTGTGAGGGTAAAATAGTTTGACTTGGGGAAACTCCGGCAGTAGCTAATAAAGCTGAACATGTTTATGGTTGAGGATCCATTAATTCCATTCCTGGGCAGAGACTCAACAGATATACATACATGTGTCCGCAAAAGACTTGTATGAGGACATACACAGCAGCTGTGCATATTAGCCCCAAACTGGAAAGAGCCTAAATGTTCACCAACTGTAAAAGGACACATATGGTGTATTTCATGCAGCAGAATAGTGCTCAGTACAGAAAGGAATAAACCAGTGCTACATTGGTTCACCCCCACCCAACAACATGGACTGAAAGTTGTGCAAAAGAAGCCAGACACAGAAGAGTGCATACAACAGGTATGAGTTCAGTCACAGGCGGCTGGAGAAGAGACACAATTCACCTGTCGGGACCTATGGGTCAGAGGCTGGGATGGGGAGCTGCTTGGGGCTGAAATTCTTCTGCATGGAGGGTGAGGACACGGTGCAATCACTTTGTGGAGATTCCTAGAGCTGTATGCTAATGGTTTGTGCACTTATCTGAAAATCACTTACACTTCTATTAATGTTTACCTAAAAAATAAATAGAAATAAATTAGGCCCATGCTCCAGCCACTCACTCATTTTATTTATTGCACAGAACCTCTGAGATAGAGTCATTTGGGGCCCAATTTTTTGAGTCCAAAGCAAGTTACTTAAAGTGTCTGAGCCTTAGTTTTCTCATGTATGAAATGAAGGTAATGATGACAATGTTGCTCTCCTGGGGTTGTTAAGGTAATTGCGATCATATCTATGGAGAGAGAGAGGAAGCAGAGACAGGGCTGAGGCTCATGCACAGCTTTCTAGAGTCAGCAGGGCACCTCCCCCTCGCTAAGATCACCTAGTTAACAGAAGTTGTCTCTCTGGCTAAAATGTACATGCCGAGCAGGGGGCTCAGCAGTCTTGCTCCCATTGTGCCTAGTTCGGTGCTTGACCACTGCAGGTGTTTAATAATTATTCATCAAATGGCTGAGCAGGGAGTCCGGGGACCTTTGAGGCAGAATCCCCTCAACCCCCTACCAGCCCAGGAACAGGTGAGAAAAGGAAGCATCTCTGGTATAAGAGCAGAAGGGGAGGGGAGGGAAGGTCAGCATGGCCACAGGGAGCCCTCTGGGCACGCACTTGCTTGTCTGTGCCTAGAAGGGGCTGCTGCTCAACCATCCAGCCCTCACAACTTACCTAAGCTTTGGGGAGGAAGGGGAAAGAAAGGGAGAACACAACTGGAAAAGACAGCTCTTCCTCCTGTTCACCAGGCAGAGAGGGATATGTTCCCAGCTGGCCTTGGACTCTTGGCTCCAGGACCAAAATGAACCTTCAGAGCTGCTTCCTGCCTGGGTAGACTTGGCACATTTGAAAAATTATGCCAGGACCACCAAAGACCAGGGAGAACGTTCCCTGAAGGCACCGAAGGGATGGTGAAGCCTCCTCACGAAGTTACGAGGCAGCCCTGAACCTCCTTTCCTGCTGGGATTCCCAACTCACGGTGAGCGGGGTTAGAGGGCAGCACCTCCTAGGGGACTCCAGCCCAGCCCAGGGCAGGTGACGGCAGTGGCACCAAGGCCCAGCCACTAAATTCTGCCCAAGAAGGCAGTCGGGGGATGGTGAGAATGTGTCTCCACCTTTTCCAGGGAGCTCTGTCTGACAGGACGTCATAAAAAATCTTTTAATCTTTGTCACTTTGGGTAGGCGGGGAGGCCAAAAGTCTCAATGTTTTAAAGGGAAATTTTAATTAGTATGTAAATTCGACTTGCGGCATTAAAATGTCATTTGCTAAGTAAATGTTGCTGCACTCCGAGTTCAGGTATTTATTTAATCCTGTCCTGCCAAGGTGCCTTTGTGGGTTTCCTGAGTGTGTAATCACAGCATTTCCAAAACAAAATGAAATTCTCCCTCTGTTACAACGCACCCGGGTTACGGCTTCGCCGCCAGTGATGTGACTGGAATATTTTAAGGCAGCAGCCGCCAACTCTGGCAGCCAAACTCCAGCCCCTCCTTCCTGCCTGTCTGAGACGGCCTCTCCGGAATCCCTGAACCCTAAGCCCCGAGCAGCCCCACCGAGGAGCCAGTTACCTGCAAAGGGGGTTGGACATTTAAGTGACTGAGCATGGCGCAGCCTCCAGAAAACTCATGTGGAAGCACCTGCAGGAGACAGAGCAGATCACCAGGGGCTGCGTATTCCTTAATTCCAAGATAAGTGGTGATTTGATGACAGGGATTCAAAGCATGGGAGCTCACTGTCCAGCCCTTCCATGTGCTGGGATTTCCACCCAGGTGTGATCAAGCACATTCTGCATATTAATTAAACTTTACTAAACCATCCCAGTGTGCAAGTGTGCATGCATGTGTATGTGCACATGTGAGCGTGTGTTCATGTATGCACGCAGCCCCAGCTGAAGCTCAAAGCTGCCCACTCCCCAACAGTGGCACACCAGCTCTTAGCCTTGTCTAGACAGCAAGTGTGTCAGCTACTGCCAGGTCTGAGCCGACTATGTATGTGTGGATGCGTGTGTGTGCATATGCATTGTGGGCACATGTATGTATGTGTGTGCATGTGTGTGTGCATTTGCATGTGGGCACATGTGTGTACATGTGTGCAAGTATGTGGATATGCATGTGTGCACATGTGTGTATGTATGTGTCTGGGTGTGCACATGAGTGTTCCTGTGTGTGTTGAGAGTAATCCTGCTAATTACCACACTCCCCAGATGCCCACATGCACAGATGGAGGCGAAGAGACATGATGCAACTGGTCTCCCTTCCCCGAAGCTTCCCCTGCTCCTGACCCCAGCTTCCCAATACAGCTCTCGGAGGAAGATGACTGGGAGGCACCTTCAGGATGTGGAGGGTCTTGGCTGGAAGTACCCACAAGGGAGTTGGCTCTTACGCTGGCTGCCCTGCCACTCCCCAGCTGAGACCTTGATCCTGAATATCCAGCCTCCAGCGCCAATCCCTGAGCCCCTCTTCTCCAACTCAGAAAATGGCACCATAGGCATCCAGGTGGCCAAGGCCCAAAGCCAGGGCGTCCTCTGGGGCTTGCCTGAGGGCACCATCTGCTGTGGAGGAAGGGAGAGGCCAGGAGAAGAGCAGAATGGGCCAGGCAGAAATGGGTTGTTTCTGCGCGGTTTATAGGTGTTATGTCAACACTCCAAGACCTCCAGCCCCGTCTGACAAGTTATATTTGCCCAGCCTGCCAGAGTGCTAATCATTGCTGTAAAAACATCCCACCTTTTGCTACTGAATATTTATATTGTAAAATCCAAGTCGAATCACAATAAAGAGGCATCCTTTCCCCCACACTTTTGTTACACTGGAAGAAGAAAGATACTTGAATCAGTGGCACAGGGATTTAAACAGCTGTTTTCATTTCATCATTGCTGCATTCATTGAAAAACACTGGCTGAGGACCTACTAGGTGCAGCTCCACGCTCAGCACTGGGATTGAGCAGCAAAAGACAGACAATTCTGCCAATTTGGAGCCCACGGTTTGGGAGGAAAGACAGAAGTCATATAGGAATTAGAATAGGAAGCATGCCACCTCCATAGGCCTGAGCTTGTGGGGCAGAGGCTGGGTGGATGGGGACATATAAGGAGATCATTTGACCTCTCTGGGCCTCTGTATGTTGCTGAGCCCTGGTGAGGATGAGCAATCCTCGCACCAAGGTCCGACTGTGGTGTCCACATGCCTCACCCTCTCCATGCAGCTCTGATGTCAGCGGCAGGGGCTGGCTCTTGCCAGCTCAGACTCCACATGCCCCACCCTGAGTGCATGGGCATCCTCTGCTTCACAGCCTTCTCAGAAGCCAGGGGAGCCTTCTCCGCCACACCCAGGTATGGTCCAGAAGCATGAGCCAGTCAATCAATGGGGGAAGCCAGCCGATGCTGTAAAAACATCCCACATTTGCCTAGTAAATATTTACATTGTGAAGTCCAAGTAGAGTCACAATAAAGAGGCATCGTTTTCCCCATACTCCCATTATATTGGAAGAAGAAAGATACTTGAATCAGAGGCACAGGAGCACACACCCTCTGCGTTCAGGTGGACAACTTCTGTTTGTTTCTCCGGGATCCCAAGGAGCTGAGCCCTCTGTGCCTTGGTAACACAGCCTTGCATTGCTGTCTCCTCCTTCCTTGTCTCAATGGGGATTCCCTGCTCCCTGGGGTCACTTTGGGCTCTGCTTTCTGTAGAATCCAGACAGCTCCTGACCCCGCACTGGTGTCTCCTGGCGGTTGGTGCCATAGGCTACATGTCTGTGCTCCCCCCACACATTCCTATGTTGAAGCCCTAACCCCGAACATAAGGATACTTAGAGGTGGGGCCTCTGATGGGTATTTAGGTCATGAGCATGCAGTCTTCATGAATGGGATTATAAAAAGAGACATGAGAATTTGCTTTCTCTCTCTCTGCCATGTAAGGACAGTGAGAAGGTGCATCTGCCAATTAGGAACCCTCCAGTCCTCACCAGACACTGGATCTGCTGACACCTTGATCATGGACTTCTCAGCCCCCAGACCTGTGAGTAATTAAAATTTGTTACTTAAGCCACCCAGTCTAGGGTGTGTTTGTTATAGCAGCTGAACTGACTAAGACATTTGGTAAAGAAAGAATCAAAATGGCAGTGAGGAAGAACCTTGTGTATCAAGGATATAAAACCAGTTTAGCAAAAAGAAATGGAGGGGAGCAGTGACGGGCTTATCTGGCTGAAGTAGGATCGGTGCTGGGTCCAATTTTATTTGGCATTTTCTTAAATCTCACTCCTCTCCTGTCATCATACAACTTAGGAAACCTTAATAGTCCTCATTAGCCAGGCTGCCCTCTAATTACAGAGCCAGGGCAAGCTCTCTAATTCTGTTTCATTGTAGGTAAAATTGGGAATTCCAATTCTGAAATCCTTTGATGCCTCTTTTCAGCTCAAGGTAGTGACCCGAACACATGCATTTAGACCCCCACCTTCCATATTCCCAGTAATGTAACAATATAGCAATATAGCAAAGATATGAATCAGCCATCAGTCCAGCTCGGCTCCTGGGGCCACGAATGCGAGCATCCCAGCTGGAAAGGGAGTCTAGAGTCTAAAGACATATACTTTCCAACCACTGAGTCGCTAAATACAAGCCCATGCTGCATTTGGTGCTCAGCAGAAGACACTGTAGGTAGCAGGCAGGTTCAGTGATTTTCAAGGGTCATGGTCACTCTACTTGATTTTGCCTTTGGTGCCCGTCTATAGAACTTAACAGCTGGGCCACGTGCCCATCCACACTTGGGCAAGGAGCCCCATGGAACCCAGCTCATACCAGAGAGCGTGAAGGGTATGAGGACAGCAGAATTTCAGGCAGTCGCCTGTGGTGGAAGGTACAGGGCACTGCTGTCCACACTGAACAGGGACCTGAGTGGGTGTCATACAGCGGGGCTGGGAGGGAGTATCTACCCTGAATCCCAGCTCAGCTATTGGGGTATGGGAGGCAGGAAGTGAGTCCAAGAAGGACATCTTCAGAAATGTGGACAGGAGATGGAAGAAGTTTCTGTTGACCTACATCAGCTCGGGGGAATTCCTGTCTCCAGCGGTGTTTCTTCCCAGGGAACAGGGAAGGGCTGGCTCAATGGTTGAACCTGTGGACTTTCTCCCCACCTGCTGTCCCCTCCCTCCCACCTCTTCCCTGCTGGGAGAACCCACCTTCCCGGACTGAGACTGAAGCAGTCACTCTTTACAGCTGAGAGAGGCCCCATGACCCAGTCCCGTCCAAAGGGATGTGAGGGGGTATGGCGGACTCCACCAGGTCCCTCTTACATTTATGTGACTCTATTTGGTTTCTGAGTTAGTGTGGCCAGATAAAATACAGAATGCACAATTTAATTTGAATTTCGGAGAAACAGTGAATACTTTTTTAGTATAAGTATGTCACAAATATTGTATGGGACATACTTATGCTAAAAATGACTTGTTATTGATTTAAAATTCAAATTTAACTGAGAATACTGTATTATAAACTTGCTACATTTGACAACTCTTTCTGAATGCTTTTGACCTTTACCTGCAATTGCCTTCCCTTGGGCTAGAAGTATCTGGGAGTTTATAATCCCTAGGATGGCCCTTGGCTAATGACTAAAGAGTGCAGGAGTTTGGGGCCCAGGAGGTGGCACAGGCTCTGAAGCATGATTCATGCTGCAGAGGTCCCGCAGGATCAGGCTGAGCTGACTCTGCCTGGAATCATGTGCTTGCTTCCCTTCTTCCCCTCTGTCATAGGAGCACCTTCTTAATAATCTTGCAAGGAGCCCTCATCCCTGGATTCTCCTGGAGGAACTGACCTAAGACAGGGAGCTTCTGTGAAAAAATATTTTCCCTGACAAAAGGAAGGAGGCTTCGTGAGCAATCCATCCCTGCAGTCCTGCTCACACACTTTGTCAGGAGGAGGGATGTGTGGGTCCTGGCAGCCATCTCATGGTCATGACCAAGGGCATCACTGTCCCCGAGGGGACAGCAGGGAAGGAATGGAAGGCCCTGCATCCTTAATCAAGCTGCTGATCCCTGGGCCCATCCTGGAAGTACCCAGCTTCAGGTGTCTTCTGAAGGGAGAATAATAATCTCCTGTTACTTAGTCCAATTTCATCGTATGTTCAGTTACTTGCTGCTAAAAGCACCCCCAGCTGACTCCACTGGAATGTGGTGGCATCAAGCTCCAAGTCCAGGAGGACACAGGGTATACCTGTGTGCACTGAGCTGCAGACTCATGAGAGGGTGATGGACCCAGCCGGCCCCGTCAGCACTGAGGGTTCTACTTGGCTCAAGAATGCGATGCCCTGCCTCAGGCTGATGTTGCTTTCATTATTCCCAGAGGCAACCAGACCTTCAGTCTGACCAAGTAAAGGCAAAATACATCAAAACACCAACCCCTTCCCCTCAAATTTGGTCTGGAAAGCTCTGAAAGTTTACCATGAATGCAGCTCCTTTCTGAAAACTGGACAACTATAGACAGCATCCCTACTCCCTTCCTCCCCATCTGTCAGGATGAGCAAACAGAGAAAAAAATAGCCAGTTATACAACAAAACCCAGAAGTTCACAAGACAGGAACTGATCTGAGAACAGGAGAGAATATAGCTTGATGAAACAGGCTTGCTGCAAGAAACAGGAGAAAATGTTAGGAAAAATCCTTTCATTGTAATTCCCATAAGATTTTCAACATCATCAGGCCTATGAAAGGTGAGCAATGCTATGGACTGAATTTTGCCCCCTCTGCAAAATTCCTATGGTGAAGCTCAGTGCAATGATGTTTGAAGACAGGGCCTTTGGAAGGTGATTGGGGTTGGATTAGGTCATCAGAATGGAGCCCTCGTGATGGGATTAGTGTCCTTAAGAAAGGAGGAAGACAGAGCTCTCCACATGCATGCTCCTGAGAAAGCATACAGTGAGAAGGCGGCCATCTGCAA
This sequence comes from Hylobates moloch, assembly GCF_009828535.3. NCBI lineage: Eukaryota > Metazoa > Chordata > Mammalia > Primates > Hylobatidae > Hylobates > Hylobates moloch. The sequence continues at coordinate 2,951,920 of NW_026652296.1, forward strand.
GCCAGGAAGAGAGCCCTCACAAGAACTCGGCCAGACTGGCACTCTGAACTTGGACTTCCAGCCTCCAGAACTGTAAGAAAATACATTTTTGCTATTTAAGCCACCTAGTTCAGTTTACAGTATTTTGTTATGGCATCCCAAGCAGACTAACAAGCAGGAAGTCTTGAAAACAAGATAGGCTGAAGTCCAGAAAGACTGCTTGGAGAAGGGACACACAATTGTCAAGTGAGGCAAGAAGAAAACCTCAGGAGAGACAGTGAGCATCAAATTGACAGCACACAGATGCTGACATATGTGTTTAAAAAGTAACTCGATACTGTTTCTAGAACTCAAAGGGAAAGGAGAAAGGTATTAAAGTAATCAGATAAATGCCAGGCACAGTGGCTTACACCTGTAATCCCAGCACTTTGGGAGGCCAAGATGGGTGAATCGCTTGAGCCCAGGAGTTCAAGACCAGTCTGGGCAACATGGCAAAACACCATCTCTACAAAAAATACAAAAATTAGCTGGTGTGGTGGCAAGCACCTGTAGTCTAAGCTACTTGGGCAGCTGAGGTGGAAGGATCACTTGAGCCCAGAGGATTGAGGCTGCAGTGAGCTGTGACTGCACCACTGCACTCTAGCCTGAGCAACAGGGCAAAACTCTGTGTCAAAAGAAAAAACTCCAGAAAAAAGTGGGCAAAAGACATGAACTGGCAATTTATGGATGAAAGATATACACATGACAATATGCCTAAGAAGAAAGTTCAACCTTACCTGTAATTAAAAATATAAAATAAAACAACAGGACTCATTGGTTTCTAAATATCAAATTTCAAAGCTAAGAGAAGAGTGATACCCAGCGTTGAACAGAATGTGGGAAGCAGTCTGTCTCCTACACTAGTGATGGGGATAAATTGGTGCATTTCCACAAAGCAAGATGCAGAGCAAAGACTTCAGAATTTTGTGTAATTTTTGTCCCAGTAATTTCACTTCTAAGAATATTTTCTTTGGGTGGGCATAAAGAGTTACCTGTACAAGTTTTTTTTTTTTTCTTATGGGAATGTTAATAATAAAGAAAAAAGAAAACAACCCAAATGTCCAATGCTCTGAACTAGGTATCGTTAACCTTATTTTATGCAAGAGGAAGCAGAGTGGGAAGAAAGTGAGCCACTTCCCTAGATCACATTGAACATAAGTGGGTGTCCAGGTTCGGCCCAGGCAGCCCCTCTGCCTGAATGCTTGACCTCCACACTGTCCAACCTCCCAGGGATACCATCTTGAAGGATGATAGCCACCAAAGGGGCCAGCACATCTGACCTCTCCTTATGCAGTCCCAGAGAATGGAGGGGCTGGGCCAAAATCAAGTCCTGATTCTTGCTGGGCTGGGACGTGAATATAGGTCATTTGGCCCTGGGCCAGGCCTCCTTATGGCTTTAGAAGCTTTCGGCTAAAAGTAACAGAAAATCCTAAGTTTGTTGGTTTAAATTATAAGATGTTTATTATCTTACCTAATAAGAAATCCTGAGGACTTCCTCCAGGATTGGTTAAAAAGAAAGACTCAGCAGTGTCACCAGGGACCCAGGTTCTTTCTCTCTTTCTTTGGGAAGTGTCTTTGTCCCAGGCCTTGGCCCCTCATGGCACCAAGATGGCTGCTTCTTGCCTATGCAACACTGTCCAACAGAGGATGCCACAGTCTCTTCCTACGTGTCTTCTTTTAAGAAAAGAAATGCTTCCTAGAAACCCCCAGGACACTTGCTTTCAAGTTCCATTGACCAGAATCACATCATGGGTCTACCCCTAAACCAACCGCTGGCAGTGGTTCTGAGACCCCACCTGGGATGGTGTTGGCCTCCACTAAAGCTCACAGTCAACTGAGAGGAAGGTGGACATCTGAAAAGAAGAGCAGAAAGCAGGAATGGAAAGGGGATGGAGGCCAGCCTCAATTTATTTAACCCTTAGTCTCTCTACCTTGGGGTGAGTGAGACGGGAGAAGTGAGGAGGGCCTGATGCTGTGCCTTGCTTGCAACTGGAGCCATTGACCCTGCCCTTCCCATGGCCTTTGGTACTACAGCCAAGCATGACCCTGGAGTGGCTAGGAATTAGACATGCCTTCCCCAACCCCCTCCCACCTAATCGGCCTGCTGTGGTTTGAATATTTTTCCCCTCCAAAACTTATGTTGAAACTTAATCCCTTATGTGGCCATATTGAAAGGTGGTGCCTTTAAGAGGTGATAGGTTTAGGCAGGCTCCACCCTCATGAATGAAGTAATCCACTCATGGATTAATGGGTTAATGGGTTATTATGGGAGTGGAACTGGTGGCTTCATAAGAAGAAGTAGAGGAACCCTAGCTAGGACACTCAGCCCCCTCATCATGGGATGCCCAGGGCCACCTAGGGAATCTGCAGAGAGCCCCTACTAGCAAAAAGGCCCTCAACATATGTGGACCCTTTACCTAAAACTTCTCAGCCTCCATAAGTGTAAGAAATAAGTTCCTTTCCTTTATTAATTACCCAGTTTCAGGTACCCTGTTATAAGCAACAGAAAATGGACTAAGACACTGGCCCTGTTGCTTTGGCCTTAGGGAAAGTAATTTCAAGAACGAAAGCTGGGGCATGAACCAGGAGATTGGGGACAATCTCCTCTGGGTCAAGACCTCACAGTTTGCTGCAGAACATGGTTGGCCATCTCTCATTGCTTCATGGTGACAAAGACATGGGAGGGTGGGGGAATGATGTGGGATTTGGACGGGCACATTTCACATGGAATCCAGGACAGGAGCCTCCATTGAACAAGCACAGATCTTCACACACAGATGGCCCAGCGCATGCCAACTGGCCTCCAGGCTCCTACATAGCTATCCGTGCCCTCCCATGTAGACCCATGAGGTGGTGCTGTGATTATCTCATTTTGCTGATGAGGAAACTGAGGCACAACAAAGATGAAGTGAGTCTTTGCCAAGGTCAAATGGCTGGGATTGAGGGCAGAGTTTCTTAAATGAATCCAGGGCTTTTTCAGAAATATCTGTGTTAAATAGAAAGCTGCCAAGGAGCTGAGAGGAATGCAGAATTCAGCCCATCTCTAGGCTCAGTCCCCGTTGTCTACAGGCTATGCTGGAGAGCCAAGGGCTGAGACCAGAATACGGCCAGATAAAGGCTCACAGATGTGGTCACTTCACTGCGGCATCCCCAGCACAGGGACCCCTGCCTGGAACATAGTTGGTGCTCAGTTCACCTCTGTGGAGGGATGATCGCACACTCTTGAACAGCTGTGCACAGTGAGGTGGCAGAGGGACAGCTGCATCCATCCCTACCTGGAAGGCCATGAGGTAGAGGCTGAGATGTAGTCCTCCCTCAGTGAGTCTAGAGGGGCAGAGGAAGGGCAGGGGTGTGGATGCCGGTGTTTTAACCTGAAAGGGCTCTTTTAAAGACGAGTGGAGATGAAAAGCGACCTGACTTTTATAAGCAATATTGAAAGGGGCGATCACAGGGTCTGGTTCATCCACCAGGTGGGAGCTGCTGGGCCGTGGGGAGCACCCACCTCTGACCCATCGCTCTGGGAGAAGCAAGGAGAGCCTCACTTTTGTCCCTGTGCTTCCCTCCTAGACGGAGAGGCTGGGTCATGGGCCCACCCTGGGACCACCCCTCCTGTTCTGACCAGCTCTGCAGCTGCGAAGGAAAGCCTGGCCTCTGCGCATCCACTCCACCCAAGCACATGGTCTCCATTAACCAATTCCATGCTGCGACCAGTGTTCCCAGCTCACCTGAGAGCAGAAAAAGGTGCTGGTCACTCCACTGCTCACGCCAGAGCCCAGGGTCCCTCCTGTCCCCTCCTGTTTCTCATTTACGTCCTGCAAGGCGACCTCCAGATTCTCTGCAGTATCTGTCCACATGAGTCCATTTCCCTGTCCCTGCCTGGCCTGGCCACCGTCTACCACTGAACTACCCATGGCCTCCCCAGTCTCCCAGCTCTGGTGCTACACCATACAACCTGTGCTCTCACAGCAGCCAGAAAGGTCCCGGCACAAGGCGCGTCTCATCATGCTGCGCCCACTCCCACAGCCTCCCCGGCCCCTGCTGCTCTAGGATGGAGGGTAGCAGACCTCCACATCTACCCATGGCCCTGCACGAATGGGCTCTGCAGACACCTTCACCCGGGATTTCCACGGGTCTCTCACTGGCTTGTCATTCCTGCTTAGGGTCTTAACAGAGCACCCACTTTCTCCCACCAGCCCAGAATTCCTGCCTGGCTGACTCCAGGGCCTGTGCAGGCCTTCATCCCTTTTAGGAGACCCCCAACCTTCCCACCCAGGCCAGGCACCTGGATTCCTGCCTCCTCTTGCTGGAGTCTAAGATTCCTGAGGGCAGGAACCATATCTGCCGCTTCACTCCTGCACTGCTGGCATGGCCCTGAGTGTTGGTGTTTATAGCGTCTATTTAATTGGTGTTAATAGCGCACAGGTATTGAGCATTTATTTATGTGCTGGGCTATTCTAAGTAATTTTGGTATGTTCATTGTCTCATTGACTCCTCACAAGTCTGTGGAGGGCTATTTTTTATGCACATTTTACTGACAAGGAAACTGGGACAGAGAGGTTAACTTGCCCAAAGACGCACAGCCAGGAGGCAGCGGATCGGGAATCCCATCCAGGCAGATTGGCTCCAGAATCTATGCCTTTCAATCCCTTGGCTATACTGTTACCACACTGAATGGGCGAATGAGTGAATGAATGAGGTCAAGGGGTAATCCCCTCAGGAGACGTGGGCGATGCCCAGCCTTGCCCTGGCTTCCTGAGTGAGCTTGGGTAAGCTCCAGTGCTCCCTGGGCCTCAGTTTCTCCTCCAGGGTCTTCAGGCTCTTTCTGGGTTTCTGTCCTTTTCTGTTGCCCTTCCCTTGGGGACCACTCCTTTCTAGTCCAGGGCACTGGGGAAGGCTATTTCTAAATCCAGCCACCGGGCGCCTGTAGTCCCAGCTACTCGGAGAGGCTGAGGCAGGAGAATGGTGTGAACCCGGGAGGCGGAGCTTGCAGTGAGCCGAGATTACACCACTGCACTCCAGCCTGGGCGACAGAGCGAGACTCTGTCTCAAAAATCAATCAATCAATCAATCAATCAATCCAGCCACCAACACTAACACCCCAACTAAGCAGATTGCTTGTTTTTCTGGCCTTTTATCATTTCAAAGTGCCATGACCCTTGGAAGCAGATGGTGCCAGGAACAAGCCCCAGCCTTGGGAGAGGGAGGAAGTGGGTGGGGGAGGTTGGAGCTCCGCCTCCCAGGCCGTTTAGATCCTCAGTTCAGCTTCACCGTCTAGTCCAGGCATGGCATGTTTCTACATAGCCCAGAGAGAGACATAAAGTATTCATGGTTATCACTTCATCAGCCAACTGACATGAAATGCCTCTCTGGAATACATCTCATATCTCCATCCTCCCAGCCCAGGGCCATGTATTCCCTTGTCTGTAGACTGGTGCTGCCGCTCTTGCATATTTTGATGGGCCTGCTGTCAGAACTTCTGTGGACCGGAGGGTACCGTAGAAAAGTGCGGGGTCCTAGTGAGGGCACCCACAGTGAGTGTGGTATGTGCTGCACGGGGTCTCCTTTCATGTCCATGGTAAAATGCCACATAAAGTTAGCACCTTCTGAATGTTAGGTCACTAGTGGTAACAGGACAGTTCTCTGGGTGGCATTGGAGACACCCAGTTTTCCGCTCCTTCTCATTTGTCATTCTCAAGAATAACTGTAGAATGCTCTAGGACTGCAATATTCTGAGAGAGGAAGGAACCTGCCAGAACAGCCCAGGCTCAGTTCCAGATTACCCCTAGAAATGGGATGTCCTTCAGTGCTGTAGCTCAGTGGGTCACATTTCCCCCAGGGTATAAAAGCAAGGGCAGGCTGTTTTCTGGGTCCCTCTCCTGCAGAGCAAATGGGGCACGCACAGTCGAGACTCCGTCTGCCCTGAGTAGCTTTCTGAGCCTTGGGGGCCTGACTCACGATGAGTTGCAGGCTCTGTGGCCCCTCCCTGCCCATCTGTGAGTTATAAACCCACTTCATAGAACTAGTTGCCTACCCGTGTGCTCTGTGATTCATGTATGTATCAAAATATCACATATACCCAATAAATATGTATCATTATTATGTATCAATTTAAAAACTTTTAAAAAATAACGACAAAAAGAAAAACCCAACAAACTCATGGGTACTTAGCAGTTATATTTCACTACCTAGAAATAATAAAAATAAGATGACCCTAAATCCTTCTTCTTGTCTCCTTCCTTCCTTCCTTCCTTCCTTCCTTCCTTCCTTCCTTCCTTCCTTCCTTCCTTCCTTCCTCTTCCTCTCTCTACACCTTCCCTTGTCTATTTAACAAATATCTCCTGAGCATCCCCTGTTTGGGATAGAATGCATGGAAAGACAAGACATACCCAGCCTTTCAGGTGCTATCAGAGTCCAGGTTTTCAATGGAGTTCACGGAGGAAGGGAGAACCAACAGTTCACATTTCAGTGTCTCCATTCTTCAGGCAATAGTTCCAAGAATCCTCTACCTCTCCCTCTCCACAAGTTTCCAGGGCTTTGTAGAACTTGCCAGATAGCCTGGTTTTAAATTCTGAGTCTGCTGCTTACCATGGGCCTTGGGCAAGTTACATAAGCCACACCTCAGTTTCCCCATCTGTGAAATGGGGCTATTAACTGAATCTTTCTCATAAAACTGGTATGGGATTAAATGAGATAATGCACACTGAGCTCAGAATGAGCGATGACCATGTGTTGTTTTGCGGTCGTTTTGTTATTATCCTCTGTTCTCCTCTCTGTTATTCCCAGGCATCAGTGCTAAGCCCTGGGCTGTCTCACCATGGCCACGCCATAAGTCGGTGGCTCTCACCTGGGCTACCCTCTAGCATCATCCGGGAGCTCTGCAACTTCCCACCAATCACAGAACAATTCAGTAAGAATCCCTGGGTTTGAGGAATCGGGAATTTTAGTATTTCCAAGTTATTCCAACATTCAGCCAAGGTGAGAAACCCTGGCTGAATCCTCCAATCCTAACTGCCCAAGAAGGAGAGAGCACGCTTCTAGATGACACATCTGACAACTGTTCCATCTTCCAGTGGGTGGTGAAAACCAATGCAGCCACATGTCAGCGTCCTTGTCCACACTCATGGCCTCTCCCTCTCCAGACCTTGCTGGCCTCCTCTCTGCTTTGACCCTGGAGGCTCCTTGAAGTCCCTACTGAGGGACCGTGGCCAAGACCTCCTAAGTCAGTTTCACAAAAAAATCTAATTTCCTTCCCTTTTTTGAGAAGCAAGGCTACTTGGGGTCTGCATTCAGCAGGCGCAAGGCTGGTTTGGCTGTCCCTTAGCTGGGCACATCCCTTTGGCAAATTCTGCCAGCCTCACCCTGCAGACACCAGCCTTATAACCCCTTGTAGCCCAGAGCAGGCTTCAGTCCTGGCTGTGGGCCAGGACCACCTTTGTTCATATTCACACTCAGGGCCTCCTCCATTAACTTTGCACTTCCCAGGTGCCAGGTGCTGACTGTGTGGAGAGATTTCCATCTGACATCGCTCTCATACCAGCACTGCAATGAGGGAGATGCCATTGTATACTCACTTCTCAGACAAGGTAACTCAGGCCCAGAGAGGTGGATAACCTGCCCAAGACACACAGCCAAAAAGTGGCAGAGTGACACTCAAGCCAAGGCCATCTGATCCCAGCGACAGAGCCCTGAGCCCTTTCCCCATTTAATTATTCCCAATATGCAAAGGCTAAATAGGGGGAGAATACAGGAGTCAGTGAATAAGGTGAGGATTGGAATTCTCAACAGAAACCCTGGAAAGAATGTGGGCATTTCCTGCCCCAAAGGGGCGCCATGAATGCAGGTGGCATTGCCCTGGTGGAAAGTCCACTCAACCACTCAAGGGAACAAAGGGTTAAGGGGAAGTGAATGCATGGCTTATTTCTCTTCCTCCATTCATCCTTGGGGCCACCATTGAGCACAGGATCTTGTCCAATACATAATTTATACATGTACAAATATCAATAGGGTGTTCCAGATGGGACAAAATGATTCCACAGTCTTTGAGCTCTAATAATTTCCTTATGTTGCATGAAAGTTTCAGTCTCGCCAGGCATGAGCTGCACCTCGCAGGAGGCCAACAGCCCTTGAGCACTGGGTTAGCAAACGTGAGGGTTGGCTGGGAGACTCATTATTGTCTTGGGCTTTCAAGAACTTCCTTCAGATAATAACCTAGCAAGCCAGGGGGAAACTGCCAAATAAATTAGGGAAAGATGCCCGACAGGAGCCTTTTCAGATCCTTTTGAGAGCCGAAAACCAGCTCTCTTCCAAGAAGATTACCTGGCCAGGTATCCCCTGAATCGCCCTCGTTGTTCAGAGCTTCGGGAAAAGGCCCAGCGCTCCAGGAGCCAGCGCTTTGAAGAAGAGACACGGTCACGTTCAAACCAATCTGACCTTGAAGGGCAGGATGCTTAGAGCCCAGCTGCCTGGCTGGGGTTTAAGAGAAGATTATTTCCAGAAAGAAATGAGGCAGCTCTTTCAGTCTCAGGCCTAAGGTGATTTTTTTTTTCCCTCCCTGGATTTTTTAGGCAGTGAAATAAGGCTGAGCCTTTATTTATGAAGCCTCTTTCCTGTAAGAGCTCTGTGCCTTGTTTGCCCTGGAAGCACTCCCCAAGGGAGAAATCTGTGGGGGAGTTAGCCTGTCTCATAGGTGGAGGAAGGGGGCAGGTCCTTGGCAGGCAAGTGGCTTACCCTGGTCACAAAGCCAGGCAGTCTCCAGGTGATAGGAATTGCATCTGTGTTTCTGGAACATTCTGGTACATTCATCTTTCCACTGGAGTGGGTTTTCCAAACCTTGGCACTGTGGACATCTCAGCCCAGTAATTTTCTGTTGTGGGGGGTTGCCTGCTGCACTGCAGGGTGTTTAGCAGCTTCGCTGGCCTCTCCCCACTGAATGCCAGCAGCATCTCCCCTTCGAGTGATGACAACTGAAATGTCTCCAGATGTGCTGAGTGAGAACCGCCGGCCTAGAGGGCAGGGCAGGCCTCTTGTTTGAAGACGACAGGACCTCGGAGTCCCTTGATCTGCAGAAGCCCCTTCACGTCTCAGCCGCCTGTGTCCTTTGTCAGTGAGGACCACTCTAACTTCGATCCTCGCCCCCTGAGCCCAGCAACTGAGGTCTTGCCTGCCACCCGGCCCTACTGCCCTCAGGCCTATCTGAGATGGCCTTCTCTCTGCACGTGCTCCTGTCTGCCACCTCTCCTGCTTCCTCCACACCAGAAGGTGAGCTCCTGCAGGGCGGGAACCTTGTTCATCTGTTCACTGCACCGTCCCCATCCAGAATAGCACCTGAAATGGTGGTGTTCAAAGGTGGCTTGTAGAAATAAGGAATGAATGAATAAGTGAATGAATGAATGAGAGCACAGACAATCCTTGGATAAGCAGTGGATAAGGAGAGGGACTTGAAAAGGAAGCACTGATTTTCCCCAAGCTCCCAAGATTCCATCCAGCTGACATCAAGCATCTACAGGTGCCCGTACTGGCCCTGGGGGTCCTGGTGTTCATGCCAGGGGAACATTGACAACGGCAGGCCAAGACACATTGGCAAAGACCGGGGTGGCTGGCTCTCTGTCCCCTCCATGCACCCAGAGTCTGGCTCCCCCACCATTCCCCCTGCAGTAAAGGAGGCTGCCCTGGCTACTTGCAGGACACCGCACTTGGCCTTGTTCCAAGTTAGGAGACGAGGGGCGGGAAAAACAAACCCAGCCCCACTGGGCAGCTGAGGCGCTATGCAAATGTATTTAAAATAGCGATTCTCGCAGCTGCCAGCAGATTACTTTTCTATGCAGACTGGATGGCTTTAATAAAAAATGAGAACTTCCCCATCTGTTCTTTAAAGATAAGCCCCGTTCCCCGATTCAGTGAGCGACAAAGGCCCAGGGGCTTGGGAGACAGTGGGGGATTCAGGCCAGTGATGGAGCCAATTAGCTCAGATCCCACAGCTCCTCATGGGTAGTGGGACCGGGAGTGGAGGCTAAAGGGCAGACCCCAAATAATGAAGATGTCATGTCATTTAGGTTCTGCCTCAGCCCCACTGCCCTCCCTGGGGCTACGGGCCACGTTTTCTCACCTCTCAGTTATCAGATGGAAAAGGAAGATTCTCCAAGAGCCTGGAAACCACTGGATTATGACTAGGTCCCCAACAGTGATGGGGACATGGCCTGGTAGAGACCACAGGTGAAGGCAGGTCACACTCACTCGAGCAAGGCGAGCCACAGAAGGTGTGGCAATCAAGCCTGGGTGACACTGTGGCCGGAGAGGACACCCTAAATGCCTCCTATCATGTGAGCTCTTTTAGTTTTACGACTGGGGAAGGAGTGGGGTGGATGCAGGTTTGGGGGGCCCAAAGATTATTAAAAAAATTTGTTTTTGAGATGGAGTTTCCCTCTTGTCGCCCAGGCTGGAGTGTAATGGCACGGTCTTGGCTCACTGCAACCTCTGCCTCCTGGATTCAAGTGATTCTCCTGCCCCAGCCCCCCAAGTAGCTGGGATTACAGACATCTGCCACCACGCCAGGCTAATTTTGTATTTTTAGTAGAGATGGGGTTTTGCCATGTTGACAGGGTGGTCTCGAACTCCTGACCTCAGGTGATCTGCCCCCATCGGTTTCCCAAAGTGCTGGGATTACAGGCTTGAGCCACTGTGCCCGGCCCCAAATGCTATACAATTTGAAATCCTTCACTGAATAAATGAATACAAAATTATGAACGCAAAATTGTTAGAGCCCTTCCCAGGGCCTTGGAAGAGGCTGTACAGGTGAGAGGTCCCAGACATAAGCTGCATCAACTGCATAATAAATATGTGTGCAAAAGAGAGAGGGGGTGGGGGCAGTGCATGCAGCTGGTCTCTTTCCACCTGAGCTCTCTTGGGCTTGGTGTCCCAGACATGCCATGAAATAAGTCTGATTTACTAATGGGTGATAGTGCCCCCTCCAAACTCAGCTCCTGACCCGGTGCCCTGGGCAAGGACTACTCCTCACCAATCACTTCCCAGAATTTTGTGTTGCAGAAATCGGATTAGAAAGGCAGGAGGGAAGAGGGAAAGACTTGCCCAGAGAAGCCAAGTTTGTCTGTATAAAAATAACAAAGACTTGGTAGAGGAGAGGCCAGGAGGAAGAAGAACACTCCACAGGCAGCAAGTTTGAGCTCCTGGAGAGCTTGCAGAAGATGGACGTAGTTTTGATAAGTGATGTTGTTGGTTAGGAACTGCATCTCCTGGTGTTCTTTGAGAGACACAAGCAAATGTCCAAATACCTTTTTGTTGACTTTTGATTGTAGCAACAAATGTGACTAGTGGGATCAGCTGGGCAACACAGCACCCAGGTAAAGAGGGGCCCGGCTTTTAATAGGGTTAACCTTTAATCCAAAGAAGGATTTTCTACCAGATGCATGCATGCATCGTGTGTGTGTGTGTGTGTGTGTGTGTGTGTGTGTGTGTGCTTGAGTGCACATGCGTGTGTATAAGCATGAAAAGTAAGATGTCAGGCCTCAAAGCTTGATAAGATACAGAGCACCGCCTACGTATTTTCCCTTTGTGGTGTTCAGAGAAATTATTCAAGCTTGGAAATAAGGGGAAAGGATTACGATGTGAAGAGCTTCCCGAATCATACTAGAACGTTGTCTAACAAGCCTGAATAAAAGTTATCTGACTTTCTGGTGTAACTTTGTTTTCTAACCATTACTATTGATCAGAGCCCAGGCTCTGAAAAGTTAAAGGCTAACTTGTGGGAGATTGGTAAGTAGGAAATGATGGCGTGTCAAGAAGAGATGCAAATGATTAACATCTGATAGAAAAGATAACCTGAGTTTACAAATTGTTTTGGCTCTGAAGGACACAGGAGACAAACCGGCTTTGTATTGAACATTTCCTCAGTTCTCTCCATCCTCTTTGGAGTCAGCTTTGTCGTTATGCTGGTTCCTTCATTAATGAATAAAGCAATCTTGGCATGTACTCACCGTGTGCTTAGATGAGAATTCTGTTTTCGACATTTTTGAATCTTATGCTTTGACATCAGCCCCATTCCCCAGTCCCTTTGGCAATGAACTTGTTTGATCCTTTCTAGGTTATTCCAAATGAGAACTCAAGGCACGTAGCTATCATCATGTCAGCTTCTTTTGATTCTATCTCCTTTTTAATCTCTGATAATTTTCAGAACGCAAATTGCGATTGTAAGTGTAGCCCAGATCATTTCTATGCTCCATAAGGCTCAGCCTCTGCTCCTCAAAGAAACACAGCTAAATAATCAAAAGGAAATGAAATGTACTTCCAATTTCTACTTGCATTTTCAAAGGAGATTAAAGGGATCCAAATCGCGACCCCCCCCACCCCCGGGCACTTCTGAAAAATTCTTTTTGCCTCCTCTCCTAGCCTCTCTCCCCCAGCAACTACCTCAGAGCCCGTAGCTCAGCAAGGATTCAGGATTCTCTCTCTGCTCTAATTCTCATGAACGCACTCTTCAGGGGCCTATGTGAAGAACGCTTTTGATTGCAAGTAACAGAAAACTGACAAACACTGGTTTTAGCCATAAGAATATTTATTGCTCATGTACCCAGATGCCCAGAAACACACGGTCACGGGCATGTTCAGACGGCAACAGTATCATCAAGAATCCAGACTTCCTCATTCTTCCACCCAGTGAAATTGTATTGTCATGCTTCTTGTCTCATGGTCACCACATGGATGCTTGAATTCCAGACATCAGGCCCTTGCATGCAGCATCTCCAGCAGGAGGGACAGGGCAGGGACCAAGGAGCTGCTCCTCAAAAGACTATCTTTCATCCAGAAAGAAATCCTTCCCAGATGCAACCCTTCTTGTCTTCTCACATCTAAAACTGGGTCTCATGGCCATACCGACTTATAAGGGAGGCTTGGAAACCAAGTACAGTTGACCTTGAACAATGAGGGGTGAGGGGTGCTGACTCTGTGTGCAGTCAAAAAATGGCATATAACTTTTGACTACCCCAAAACTTAACTAGTAATAGCTTACTGTTGGCCAGAAGCCATACCCGTAACATAAACAGTTGATTAACATGTGTTTGCACGTTATATGTATTCAACACCGTATTCTTACAATAAAATAAGCTAGAGAAAAGAAAATGTTAAAGACTCCTAAGGAAGAGAAAATATATTTACTATTGATTAAGTGGAAATGGATCATCCTAAAGGTCTTCATCCTACGCACAGTGAGTAGGCTGAGGAGGAGGAGGGAGAGGAGGCGTTGGCCTTGCTGTGCCAGAGGTGGCAGAGGAGAGAGAAACTCCACATATAAGTGGACCCCCAAGTTCAAACTGGTGCTGTTCAGGGGTCAGCTGTATTTGATAAAGTAGAAAAGAATTGTCTTAGCTGTCTTAGACCAATCAGGACTCATTCCCTGGGACTGGGAACACCACAGGCCCCTATGACTGGGGTTGTTTGCCTGGAAGCAGGAGGGGAGCTGGAGGGATTGGCCGCTGGGGAAGCAACTACAGGCTGTCAATCACAGCCTTTAGTTTAAAGCTGCGGAAGCAACTATAAAACAAGAGGCAAGTTTACATAAGCCAGACAACAAAACAAAGCATGGGGTGTCTTTTCAGGGAAAATCACTGAGGTTGGGGAGGTGGGGCTCAACTCGCCACCTGCTGCACCTCTCTGTGGCCTTTCAGTACGTTGGCTCAGCGCTATGCCACAGAAAGGCCCCGGATTAAGACATTGGCGGTGGGACCCCTCCGGATGCCATCACCTCTGTCCACCTGGGACAGACTAGGCAGGAGCTAGGATGCATCTCTACAGTCATGGAAGCCACCATGCTTAGCGCGCTCACTCTGCACCCAGCGTTGAGCCGACAGGCACACGCATATCCATCCAGTTCTCAAAACGAATGCATGAAAAAGATAAAAATTTTCTCCGTTTTGCGGATGAAGGAAAAAGGTTAGAGAAGTTAAGGGACATGCTCAAGATTAGCTAGCAAGTAAGTGGCTGCGCTGAGAGTTGGCCAAGGTCTACAGAACTTCAAAGCTTGTTTTGGGTTTCATTTTTTCTTAAACCCTTAATACCTGTTCTTTCTCTTAGCAACGGGCCCACACACCAGCTTAGCAAGGGGAAGGCATGGACAGTAAGTTGGCACTGGGCCTCAGGGTGGACTAGGCCTTGCTCCTGGTGATGGGGGCCTCACCTAGCACACACCCCATCATCTCCTGTGGAGATTGCCAAGTCCCAAGGCTTCCTGCCTTCCTCACAGGCCCTGGAATCCATTCTATCACCAATCCAGAGGCCATCCATCCAGAGGGGAGGTTCATCCTAGGCAGTGGTCAGTCATCCAGGGTCAGCAAGGAGGTCCCAGAGCAATGACAGAGGCTATGGGGTGGACGAGGTGTTTTAACATCAGGAGAATCCCTCCAGGCCCCATTTGGACTGAGCTCTGATGGTCTCTGAGGGTGCTGCATTTTGGGAGATCTCATTACTGTCAGGACAGGCCAAATGCCTTGGGACCTGGCAAGGCTGTGGTTCTGTGGAGTAAGAAGGGGCTATTCTGGCCCAGCTTGATTTCCTTCTGCCCTGGCCACCTAGGAAAGGCAGTTGTGTGCTAGTGAAAGGCATCAGCTTTGGAATCCTGGGATCAAGGCCCCATTCTTCCCCTCCCCAGCCACATGACCTTGGGCAAATTATTTGACCTCTCAGCCTGTTTCTTTACCTGTAGACAGGGATGGTAACAACTTCATCATTGGGAAGCCACAAATTTAAAATAACCAGTGGGAGAAAAGCCCTACATAGTACAGGGGTGCAATTCAGAAACGGACCAGCATTATTACTGGGGCTGAAATGCTTGCTTGCGGTTAATCTGTGGTTAGCTAAATCATGCAATCAATCACTCAGAGCTCTTCCCCAACTCTACCCTACCTTCTTTCCTTTCTGTGCCCTTAATCCTCTCTTTTAGCCACTCCTGTGGTGCTGGTATTTGTCTCCTGGGAGGATGTGTGCTGAGTATAGTGAATAGAACCAGAACTCATATTCCAGAATCCTCTTCCAGAATCTTCTAGAATCTTCCAGAATCCTCTAGAACCCCAGACCCTCTGCTCATTTGTGGTGACACCTTGGGCAAGTTTCTTTACTTCTCTGCACATCAACTTTCTTTTCTCTTAAGAGGGCACAATGTCTCTGTTGGAGGAGCAGGAGGTTTGAAGAATGAAATGTGAGGACCCTTAAGCACCTTGCCAGCTTCCAGCCTGTCACTGAGGCTCCAGCCAATCTCTCCACAGCCTTCTGCCAAACTCACACCTTGGTCAGAATTTAGGACTCAGGGACCCAGCTCTATAAGGAATTGTCAGATGGTTAGTTTGTCATAAATACGGGAGGGAGGAGAGGCCTGGGCATTTAGGAAGTTTTCCCGTCACTGTGCTCTCCAGGAAGCAGATGCCCATGCTGAGGTCCCTATGCACTGGCCCTGCCTGGGACTGGGATTTGGAGATGTCAGCAGAGGAAAGCAAGGGTTCCTCTTCCAGCAAAGCATCTCCCAGCATCTCTGCACCTGCCTGAGGGCCTGGCTCTAAACCTGCCCCAGTGTGGGCTGTACAGGCAGATTTATTTGTGTGGAAAATTAAAACTTCATGTTGACCTCTGTATATTTTCCTGACTGTGTCATTCAAGGATTTGTAAAAGACCTTGAATTAAATCTGCTGTATTATGAGCTGGGGGAGGAAGACAAGAGGGAGTGATGGAGTGGGTGTGAGTTCCCTACTCTCCACGAAGCCGGTCTGCCCTGAAGTCACCACATGCATCACAGCCCAGCACGGCAGCCCAGGGACCCTTGGTCTGCCACCCTGAGACCTCCAGACATTTATTCTGTGCCCTCCATTTCTTCTTCCCTCCGACTCACCTTGTGCCCCTCACACAAGGCTGGATACAATGATAACCTGTTGAATGATGATTTGGGGGTAGGGGGATGTGTACAAGACACTTTCATATGGGTGTGAAATTGCTGGAGAGAAATCCTAGGACATGGAGACAGTCTTTGTTAGTCCCACTACAAGGGCTCCAGGAATCTTACCAAAGTCTAAAGCTGTGGTAGCCAGTACTTGTGGCTATTTAAATTTAAATGCATTGAAATGAAATAAAATTTAAAATTCGGTTCCTCCATCATAGATGTTTCAAGCACTCCACAGCCCCCTGTGCCTGGTGGCTTCTGTCCTGGACAATATAGACAGAAAGAACAGTGTCATGAGCACAGAAAGTTCTATTAGGGCTGGACACGGTAGGTCACACCTATAATAATCCCAGCACTTTGGGAGGCTGAGGCAGGAGGATCACTTGAAGCCAGGAGTTTGAGACCAGCCAGGGCAACAAAGCGAGACCCCATCTCTACAAAAAAAAGAAAAGAAAATTAGCTGGGCATGGTGACACATGCCTGTAGTCCCAGCTACTCGGGAGGCTGAGGTAGGAGGATCGCTGGAGCCCAGGAGGTTGAGGCTGCAGTGAGTCACGATCGCGCTCCTTTTTTTTTTTTTGAGACAGGCTCAAAAAAAAAAAAAAAAAAAAAAAAAAAAAGATTATTTGGATGGATGTTTAGAGAAAACTTAAAGATTCTGGCCAGGCGAGGTGGCTCATGCCTGTAATCCCAGCACTTTGGGAGGCCTAGGCGGGCCTAGGTCAGGAGATCGAGACCATCCTGGCTAACACGGTGAAACCCCGTCTCTACTGAAAATACAAAAAAATTAGCCGGGCGTGGTGGCGGGCGCCTGTAGTCCCAGTTATGCGGGAGGTTGAGGCAGGAGAATGGCGTGAACCCAGGAGGCAGAGCTTGCAGTGAGCCGAGATCGCGCCACTGCACTCCCGCCTGGGCCACAGAGCGAGACTCTGTCTCAAAAAAAAAAAAAGATTCCATTGGTGTTTCTTGGGTAACAACAGTGACACTATTTGTCAAACCATTTAGAAAACACACAATAGCACAAAAGAGAGTAGAGAGGGACCCAGGTCTGACTGCGGGCTCAGCAGCTTGCTGGACCCCAGGGCCCTCAGCACAGACCCATGATGGGCAGAGGAGTAGATGCAGATGTTCTACAGCTACTGACGTTGCCAAGGAGGGGCAGAGGATGCCAGGCAGGAGGAGGACCAACACCTGAAGCCCCTGCCCCAACACTTGAGGGACCCTGTGAAGGGCTCGAGGCCCTGTGGGTGAAGGGAAGTCTTAGTCAAGACCCAGACAGAAAAATGGAGCCCAGTGATGGACGTGCATGCCAAGAGCTCCTTATAAAGGTGGCGGAAGAGCTGGAAAGCCAAGCCCCAGGACAGTGAGGGCAACACAGATGAGCAACAGCAGGAAGTCCCCACTGCCCCTGGGCTAGCAGGACAAGGGAGGAAGCTGTGTTGTCTGAGCCCCCAGCTGTGAGCTGAGGCTGCCTATGGGGAGCTGGGGCCACAAAGGAGACTCACCCACTGCCGACTGAAAGAGAGGGACACACCTGGGCATCTCCTCCCTCCTTCCCCTCAACCTTCCTCTGGGGCCTCCCCTTGGCAGAGCACAGAGGGAAACCAGTGGGAGGAAGGGTGGCCTGGGAAACGTTCTCAGGGAAAGAGAAGGGGAGGGTGTGGGAGCCAGCAGTCTCCTGTGTTCTGTGCTCTGGACAGAACTGTGTCCCCCAAAATTTCTATATTAAAGCCCTAACCCCAATCTGACTGTGTGTTAAGACTGAACTTTTTGGAGGTAAAGTTCAGTGAGCTTATAAGGTTGGGGTCCTAATCTGATAGGACGGGTGGCCTTGGTGGTGGAGACCTTGCTCTCACTTTAAGCACAGACCCAGGAAAGGCCACATGAGCCACAGTGAGGGGGCAGCAATATGCAAACGAGGAAGAGGGTCCTCACCAGAACCCGGCCATACTGGCACCCTGATCTCAGACTTCCAGCCTCCAGAACCATGAAAAAATGCATTTCTGTGGTTTAAGCCACCCAGCCTATGGTATTCTTTTATGATAGCCTGAGCCAACTAAGCCATATTGCAATTCTAATAATACAAGCCCACAAACTCGATGTGCTAGGAGGAGTCATGGTCCCAGCTGTGGTTTGGACATGGCTAGTTTGTCCCCAAGTCTCGTGTTGAAATCTGATCCCCGGTGTTGGAGGTGGGGCCTGGTGGGAGGTCTTTGGGTCATGGGGGCAATACCCTTCTTCGGGGAGTGAGCTCTGTTCTGTTAGTTCCCATGAGCACTAGTTGTTGAAAAGAGTGTAGGACGGCCTCCACCCATTGCTACTGCTCACTGTCTCTCACTGTCTCTCTCTGGCGTTTCCACTGGTTAGGTGGAGAATTGCTGCACTCAGTCATTGTGTGATCTCTGCACACACCAGCTCTCCTTCCCTTTCTGCCAATGAGTAGAAGCAGCTTGTGGCCTCCCCAGAAGTGGATGCTGGTGCCATGCTTCTTGTACAGCCTGTGGAACCACGAGCCCAATAAACCTCTTTTCTTTATAAATTACCTGCCTTCAGGTATTCTTTTATAGCAAAGTAAGTGCACTAAGACCATCCCCAAAGATGTCCACATTCTGATGCCCAAAACTGTAACTATGCGACCTTATAAGGCAAAGGGGGCCTTGCAGATGTAATTAGGGTAAGGAGCTGGAGGGGGAGGCTCTCCTGGATTATCTGGGTGAGTCCAATCTAATCACAGGGGTCCTAATAAGGGAAGTGGTGGGCCAGGTGGTCAATGTCAGAGAGAGATGTCGGAATGGCAGCGGAGGTTGGAGTGATGAGCTTGCTGGGTTTGGAGATAGAGGAGGGGCCATGAGGCAAGTAGTGCAAGCAAACTCTAGAAGCTGGAAAAGACAAGGAAGTGGATTTCTCCCTTAGAGCCTCGGAAGGAACACAGCCCTGCCAGCACAATTTTAGCCTGATGAGACTCCATTTCAGACTTCCAGAACCGTAAAGGTGGAAATGTGTGTTGCTTTAAGCTAAGTCGTGGTCGGTTGTTACAATGGCAAGAAGAAACTCATACACAGGCAAATTCTGGTAAGCCTGCAAGTCAGCGCTCTTCACCAGGTGTGGTGCTCCATCTCTACCCTGGAAGAGCCACAGACTAGCAGAAAAGGCACGTCTTTCTAGTTCTAGGTCCCTAGTACCTTGTATTCCATGGGCGTTTGATGCTTGCTTGCTCAGCAGGTGAACAGCTCAGCGTATGAGCATGTGATCCTCCAGCAAACCTGGAGGCAGTAATGGCAGGGAAGAGTGGCTAAGGGGACATACCTGAAAGGCATGCAGTCCAGGGCTGCAAGTCCTAGCTCACCTACCTACTAGCTGTGTGACCTTGGGAAAGACACTCACCCTCTCTGAGTCTTAGCTTTTCCATTGGTTACAGGGATTACAGTCATTCCTGCCCCACATGGCTGCTGTGAGGTGAGGCCTCCTCTTTTTGATGGGCATTCTTTGGTTGTCTGCTATGTGCCCAGGTCTAAGTGCTGGGGAGACAGTGCTGTTCCAGAAACCAGACTCACTCCTGCCTTTGCGGAGCCCAGGCTCTGGCAGGTAAAACGAAAGAACGTTGTCAAACACCAAGCACAGTACTAGGCACACAATAGGTGCTCAAGCAATGCTGCCCTTGACCTCCCCAGTGAAGAAGCAACAGAGGTTTCAGAGGCTTGCCAAAGTCAAAGCAAGCTGGTGCAAGTCATTGTTTGAATTCAGGTTTTCTAACTGCAATCCCTGGGGCTGCGGCCTGTCGGGGCAGAGTGGTGGAGGGTGGGAGCGGGTGAGGGAGATGGAGCCTGGAGAAGCGGCTTTGCTCACATTTTTAATGCAATTTGGCCCT
Source organism: Hylobates moloch (assembly GCF_009828535.3). Lineage (NCBI taxonomy): Eukaryota > Metazoa > Chordata > Mammalia > Primates > Hylobatidae > Hylobates > Hylobates moloch. Next base: position 2,971,740 of record NW_026652296.1, read on the forward strand.
TAGGCTCTGGTTGGATTTTAGCTCACTGGGGACTGGGTTGACCCGGTAAGCCATGTGACAGGTTCTGTGGAAGGAGCTAAGGACTTGCTGTGAAGACTCCCCCAAAGTCTACAGGACGCTGACAGCCCTCCTGGGGCCAGTGGGGAGGCGCAGCTCACAGCCACACTCCCGGATGCAGCCTGAACTTCCCAGGACATGGTTTTCCAGCATTTCTCCAGCTCTCCATGCTCTAGGGTCACCAGGCCTCGGAGCTCTTGGGAGAGTCCTGGAAATGCCCCAAGAAGAAGAAAGAGATTCGCCTGTCCCGTGCCCTGACGGGCCTGGCTCTCTGAGAAAGGAAGGCCTGACGCCAGAAGCCTGGGGTCAGAGTCCAGAGTTGGGCATTTGGAGTGGGGCAGGGCGCCCTGGGCTGAGGGCCAAAGTTGGTCCTCAGGGGTGTGTGTGTGTGTGTGTGTGTGTGTGTGTGTGTGTGTTTGCCAGCTCAGTTTTCAAAATCAGAAACAAACAAAAAAGTCACATTAACCCGCAGTCTCCGGCTTCTTTTGAAAATAGAATTTGGGCGGGGTGGGGTCAGACAGCCCTGGGGCTACATCCAGACAAGGCGGCAGCAGGCAGAGTGGTGGCTGCCCCAGGGGGTGAGAAACTTGAGGTGTCCTCCCCGTTCCCCACAGTCCCCAACACTCCCTGGCCTCCTGGCTTCTTCATGTGACCACCTGGCCTTTGAGTGTCTGGTTCTGCTAAGGTCGTGTTTCTCTACCACAGCGATTTTGCCCCCAGGAGGCATTTGCCAACGTCTAGAGACGTTTCAGTTGTCCCAAACAGTGGGGGCTGCTACTGGCATCTGGGTGGGGGCAGGTCAGGGTCCTGTAATGTACAGGGCAGCCGCCAAAAGAGTTACCCAGCCCCAGTGTCAATAGTTCTGCAGCTGAGAAACCCACTGTAGGGAGGCAGAGGTCTTAGTTTGAGTTCCCCTGAAAGCAGAGCGTGAGCCAAAGCTTGGGTGCAGATAGTTTTAGGAAGGTGACCCAGGAAGTGGAGAAAGATGCATAGAGAAAGGAGAGAGCTGAAGGAAGGGTGCTTCCTAGGCTGGTCGTCTGTGGGCCCTGTGGGGCTTCATCCACCAGGGGCCTTCGGAGACCTGTGTTGGGCCATCTCCAGGTGACCCACAGAGGAAAAAGTGGGGCACTTGCCACTGCTTCCTGCCTGTCGGTGAGGGTGTCCGTTCCTGCCTGGCTGCTTGCCATGAGGCCCATCTCTGGCCCTCAGGTCTCTAGCCCTCGTACAATGGAGGCAAGTCAGAGGACAGCTGGGTAAGGGGTCAGCCTTGGCACCTGCTGCTCATTCCATGAACTCTGCAACCTGGCCTGTGCCTGCCCTGGCAAAATCCTAACAAAAGAAATCAACGGTTCTTTCATCTTCCAACCAAGAAAATATGATTCAAAGGAGAGAACATTCCTCATTGGCCTCCAGCTTTGCAGAGCAGCGAGGGTTAGTGCCCCTGACGCCTTGCTGGGTTCCTTTAACCACAAAACATGGTGTTTGCTGACCTTGAATGCGAGCAGATAGAGGAGAGCCAACCTCACGGATTCAGCTGGTTGGCACAAACAAAGGAAGGCTTTGCAGGGGCTCCGGCTGAACAAATCCAGAGCTTTCTACTTGGAAATTCCAAAGGTGCTAAGGGAGCTGGGCAGCATCCTGCCTGTACTGCCCGTGCCAGTGTGAGCTGCAGCCCAGCATATGAGGCACAGCCAGCAAGACATCACCATCCACCCATCACAGCGCCACAGGCCCTTGCACCAAACAGTGCCAACCAGGACTTCATTGCTGACTCAGTAACAGGGCCTCCTGTAGGGCTCCACAAGGGCTGAATGAAGGGAAGCCAGCACCAGGACTGGCCAGACTTACCCCAGAGTGTCCCCAGAAAATCCAGATCTTCTGAGGTGGGAAGGATGTATTGGCAGGAGGGGAATGCCCGGGGCCCCGAAGGAAGATTTAGGTACATGAAGGAAGATTTAGGGCCTCGGAGGAAGATTTAGGGCCCCAAAGGAAGGTTTAGGGCATCCAAAAAGATTTAGGGTCCTGAAGGAAGATTCTCTGGGTGGAGATGCTGACCCCCAGGGCTGCGGCAGGTGTCAGGAACATGTTCAGGTGTGAGCCCACATCAGGTGTCCACAGTGAGGCTTCCAAGTTCACAGCCGGCAGCTGGGGTTGGAAGCCCACCCCTCGGGAAACCACGCCCCCTCTGTCCAGCTGCCTACGATGGTAATAAGATCCGTAGGCTTGTGGATTCAAGCATCCCTCACTTTTCATGTGTCTTGTGGGCCTTTCCTGCTTGCCCAGGAGAAAAGGTGGCTCTAACCATCAGGCTGCTTTAGCTTGTGGATGTCCCAGAAACAGTTCAGCGTTGCTCTGTTCAACCACCTTTGTCTTCAGACACCCAGGATACCAGGTGCTTTACTGTCGGGCTCCCCGGGGCCTGCAAAGTGATGTCCCCTGTCCAAGAAGATTAGAGGCAACGGGTGGGCCTGCCCCTGGTTGTGAACAGTGGTAGCTGTGCCTCTGGGTGTGGGGATCACAGTACACATGGACTTGGGGACTCGGTGAGCCTGGCCATGGGCAATCCAGGAAAGTGATTTAACCAGGCTGGGCCTCACTATGAAATGAAGGCAATAATAATAATAATACCTCTCTTCTAAGGTTGCTGAGAGGATTAAATAAAATAATGCACAAGAGTGCTGAGCACGGGCCTGGCATGGACTGAATCAATTGTATCCATTGGTGATAAAATAATGCCTTTAAGAAGAATGTTGAGACAGGCTGGAATCGGGCTTCCTGATGGTCTTAGCCCAACCTCCTGTCTGACACTTGAAAGCCTTCCCTAAAAACCTTTCACTTGAATCTTTCCAATTACGGGCTTTTCACTACCTCACAGGGAAGGCCTATCATCTACCTACGGTTTCCTCTCTCTGCACCACTTCTTTCCTCCCTCATTTTCTTTCTCCCGTATGTCCTTCCTCCTTTCCTCCCTCCTTCTTCCTTCCTTCCTTCCTTCCTTCCTTCCTTCCTTCGTGCTTCCCTCCCTCCTTCCCTCCTTTCTTCTTCCTTCCTCCTTCTCTCCCTTCTTCCTTCCTTCCTCCTTCCGTCCCTCCTTCTTCTTTCCTTCCTCCTTCCCCCTCCTTCTTCCTTCCTTCCTTCCTCCTTCCCTCCCTCCTTTTTCCTTCCTCCTTCCCTCCCTCCTTCTTCCTTCTTTCCTCCTTCCCTCCCTCCTTCTTCCTTCCTCCTTCCCTCCCTCCTTCTTCCTTCCTTCCTCCTTCCTTCCCTCCCTCCTCCTTCCTTCCTTCCTCCTTCCTTCCCTCCCTCCTCCTTCCTTCCCTTCCTTCCTTCTTTCCTTCCCCTTCCCTCCCTCCTTCCTTCCTCCTTCCCTCCCTCCTTCTTCCTTCCTTCTTCCTTCCCTCCCTCCTTCTTCCTTCCTCCTTCCCTCCCTCCTTCTTCCTTCCTTCCTCCTTCCTTCCCTCCCTCCTCCTTCCTTCCTTCCTCCTTCCTTCCCTCCCTCCTCCTTCCCTTCCTCCTTCGCTTCTTCCTTATTCCTTGCTTCCTCCTTCCCTCCATTCTTTCTTGCTTCCTTCCTCCCCTCCTTCTTTCTTCCTTCCTTCCTCCTTCCTTCCCTCCCTCCTTCTTCCTTCCTCCTTCCCTCCCTCCTCCTTCCTTGCTTCCTTCCTCCTTCCTTCCCTCCCTCCTTCTTCCTTCCTTCCCTTCCTTCCTTCCCTCCTTCCTTCCTTCCTTCCTCCTTCCCTCCCTCACTTCTTCTTCCTTCCTTCCTTGTTTGCCTCTTCTTTCTCCCATACCTTGTTTCAGACCCAATTCCAGGTGACTGAGTTTCTGTAAGGATGATTCTGTCCCCATGTGGGTTCCAGTCATATCCAACCCTGGACCACACAGAACCAAGCTGCCTGCTGGTCAGCAGGACAGCTCTTGAGAGCTGCAGAGAAGACTGCCCCACGAGCTCCCACACTCTGTGCGGAGGTCCCCTCCAGGGATTTTCGGAAGCTCTGTCCCTTTCTGGTTGGGGGCCGGCTGCGAGTAGAAACCCCACCTCTCTCTGCGAGCTTTCTCTCAGCTGACCCTTTTCCCTCACATCTCCCCTAGGCCCCGATCACACAAATCAGGGTCTGCAAAGAGTTCCAATCCATTATCTCTCCATCCTAAAAGGTGCCAAGAGTGGCCCTGCTTCTTGTGGTTGGGGGACTGTTTTGTTAATTATCTCATCTCTATATTTCTCCAAGCCCAAGCTGCAACCTGGATTTAAAACCCCCCCTCAGCCTCAGAATGGAAAGGAAATAAAATTTAGTAAAAGCCCCACCCCATTGAGGCTCATGGAACATTTCTTGTCCCAGCCTCTCCCTGGAAGGCACTTGGTCACCCGTATAGATGGACGCAGCCCGTCACTATACAGCCATCCTCTAGCTCACATTTGTGCCACGTGCCCACCACAGCACACCCTCAGTCCTGCATGTGAATACCCTTACTCATGTGCAGGTACGCATACACACACACAGACAGGGCACACCCACCTCTGGTCATGCACACGCATGCATGTACACACTGGAACAGACACGTGGACGTGTAAGCACAGGTAATAGCCATTCACAGAGCTTGTATTTGGAATATCAGATTTAAAGACCTATGGTTTCTCTGCTGAACACCATGGGCTGCAGCAGCCTCGGCCAATATGCTCTGGATTGCCTGCCCATGACAGATGGTGCTGGGAACCAGCAGGGAGAGAAGCCGCCTCTGCTCCTGGATAATGAGCTCAGAGCCTCTCAGTGGGAGCTGCACTCACCTCTCGGCCCCTCCGTAATCCAGCAGAGGACAGAGGGCAAGTGGGGACAGTTGTTGGGACCTTTGGGGACCCTGCTTCCCAGGGCAGAAGGATGGCAGGGGGGTGGATGGGGGAACTCCAGAGAGGAGGTGGCTGTGCTGGGCACAGGGCCACTGCCCTCAGGGTCTCAGAGGTAACCAGTGTCCTACCTTGGGGATGCCAGGGGCCAGAGCCATTGTCCATCAGCTTTTGTAGGAGTGTGGGCTGGGGAGACAGACACAGAGGCAAGACAAGGAATCAGGGTGTGATTTGCTTTTTATTTATTACACATTCCACGGCCAGAGAAACCAGGGGAGCAAGTGTGCAGGGCTGGGGGTGTCAAGCAGGGGCCCGTGACTGAAATGCAGCCCCCCAGCTTCTCCCCAAAGGTGCTGGAGTGGATTCTTTTTCATAAAAATCCCCATTTCCATGTGTTTATGACTTGGTCATAAAGTGTGTCTCTGGGTAGGATCTGGGCATTGGCAGGACCCCGTTGGGAAACAGGCTTCTTGCTTTTCACCCATAATTATTTTCTTTATGGTTTATTGGGTTTTATCATTCAGAAGGCAAAAAGAGTCCTGGTGGGTGCTGGGAGGTGTAGTGGGTCAAGATGTCCCAAAGACACCAGTGGACAGAGGGTATATAGGGATGGAGGGTCCTGGCCTTGTCCTTGCGCCTTCCGCGTTGCCATGAGATTTGGAGTCTCTTCCGTAACTGGAGGGGAAGAATCCGCTCCCCAGCACTGCTGGTCCTCAGCTGCTCCCCTCCTCACCTCTGAGACTTGCTCGAAGCTTGCTTCTCTCCCCGACTTTGCAAGGGCGAGTGAACATGTGGCCTGCATTGCCTGCTGCACCTCACATTTAAAGGCACCTGTGACACCCTGGATGCTCCGCCAGGCACAGGGGAAGCCGTGGTGAATGAGCCCAGCAAGGGTCCCATCCTCACAGAGCTCAGACGAGGTCCAGGAGGGATGTGATGCCACCTCCCTGGCTGCCAGTGTGATTATTTAATTATGGAACTGATCAGTGCCACAAGGGAGAATGTACCCCGGGGAACTCCATGGCCCTGAGGGCTGCAATTGTTAATTTTATGTGTCTACTTGACTCGGCCACCAGGTATCCAGATATTTGGTCAAACAGTATTTCGGTCCAGGTGCAGCGGCTCATGCCTGTGATCCTAGTGGTTTGGGAGGCTGAACTGGGCAGATTTCTTGAGTCTTGAAGTTCATGCCACTGCACTGCAGCCTGGGCGACAGTAAGACCTTGTCTCAAAAAACAAAATAAAACAAAACATTCTTCCAGGTGTGTCTGTGAGGGTGTTTCTGGATGAGATTAACACTGGAATGTGTGGACTGAGTCAAGCTGTGACCTCCCTCATGTGGCTCAGCCTCTTTCAATCAGTTGAGGAACTGAATGGAGCAAAAAATCTGACTTGAGGGGATTTGACTTGCTTGCCTGTTTGAGCTGGGACATGGATTCTTCCTCTGTCCTCAGACTGGAACTTACACCCTGAGCGTTCCTGGGTCTCCAGCTTGCCAGTTGCAGATCATGGGATGACTCAGCCTCTATAATTGTGTGAGCCAATCCAGTATAATAAATAAATTTATATGCATATAAATATATGTCTTCTGTTCTGTTTCTCTGCAGAACCTAACACAGGACCCAAAGAAAGTTACGCTGAGCACAGGGCATTCAAACTAAGACATGAGGATTGAGGAAGTATTGCTGTTACGGTGGACAAGACTCACCCAGTGACAGGGGGCCACTGCACCAGGTCCCAGAGGAGATGCAGCTTCTGCTGAGATGCCACCCATGGGAACACCTGACGTCTCCCTACCACGCCCTCCTCCTCCCTTCCCACCTCCCAGCAGCCACAGCAGGAGCTCCCTGAGCTGCCACTGACTGGGGCCTCTTGCCAACCCTGTCAGGTTTGAGCTCCTCCACTTCTGTGCCCTGGTTCCCTGTGCTAAACTCCCTTTGTTGTGAATATCTGGAGTGGTTTTGGTTTCACTAGTGAGCTCCACTTCCATGGGGATCAGGGCCCAGTAGAGTGGGTGTGGGCTGAATAGCCAGCAAAAGCCTTGAAGTCTGGCAGGATTGTAGGGTTGGACCAAGAGGAGCAGGGCCTGGGGGGAAATGAGCAGGGAATAGTAAAGCAATTTGAGCAGGGCAGAAGTGGGACTGAGCTAAGGACTTCACACTTGACCCAACGGGCGACAGGGAGCGAGCAAAGCAGGGTCCCAGGAGGCCACCAACAATGCTGGACAGGAGCTGTACATTTGTACACAATAAAAGGAGCTCCAGATGCCTCTGCAACTTGGCTTCTGCCCAACTCGTTGTCTTGCCTTGAGTTAGGGGCATCAGTGATGAATGAAGAGGCTTCTGTCCCTTCCAGGCCACCATAGAAGGAGACACTGGGGGTTTTGGGCCAGGAAGAAATGTCATGTGGCTTGATTTAAAAAGATCCCTCTGGCTGCCATGGGAAGGCCAGAGTGGGACAGGGGACCAGATGGAGACTACTTTCGTCCCCAAGGTGGGAGATGACAGGTGTGAATCAGGGCGAGAGCAGAACTTCGTGGGGTCCTGTATAAGGCCTGGGACTGCAGGTGACCCAAGACTGACTCATGAAATTCCTCCATTGCCCCCCCAATCTCCTTCACTGTCTCTTTGCAGTAAAGAGATCCGAGCCCCCACTTCTAAGTCAGTGGGGCCCTGGGCCTCAGGGAATGCTGATGATGGGGCGTCTTGCCAGAAGCCAGTTTCAGCACAGCACCCTCGGGGCGCACCTCCAGCATCCTCGGGTCTCAGAGGAGCTGACAGCAGACCCAAGAGGTAGAAGGATGAGGCCCTTGGGCTGGTGAAGGCCAGACCATTCCTCACTTGGAACTAATGTTACAGCCCTGCTCTCATGAGGTGAGAGGTGGAGACTAGACTCTGCACCAGATTGAAGACTGGCTGAAACAGGGATGAGGTGAAAGCCCCTCTCCATAGGACATACCCACCCATGTGGCCATTTACCATCATCACCATGGCAAGACTTGGAAGTTACTGCCCCTTTCCATGGCAGAAACCCAGAAGCTACCACCCTTTTTCTAGAAAGTTCTGCATAACCCGCTCCTTAATTTGCATGTAATTAAAAGTGTGTCTAAATGTGACTGCAGGACTGCCCCGAGCTGCTACACTGGGCACACTGCCTATGGGGGAGCCCTGCTCGGCAGGGAGCAGAACCTCTGCTGCTGCACGCTGCCATTTCAGTAAACAGCAGTGTCTAGCACCACCAGTTCACCCTTGAATTCTTTTCTGAGCAGAGTCAAAAACCTTCCCAGTCTAAGCCCCAATTTTAGAGCTCATCTGCCTTGTATACCAGTGCCCCTCCTCTACCCCCAAGGCCACTCATGAGGGAATTAAAACTGAACCCAATGCTAAAGCGATCTGGGTAATAAATGTGTTGGGACATCAAGAAAGCCATTTGGAAAAAAGATAAAATTAATGCATTCCTCATCCCAAGCACAAGAATAAACCGCACATAAATCAGAGAACCACAAGTCATCGTTAAACTATGGAGTGTTAGAGGTAGTGGGTGAATTCCTCTACTCTGGGTAAAGAAGACTTTCTAACTGTGACTGAAAACCAAGATTGATAATTTGATACAAAAAAACTCAAACAAGATATTTTTGCATGGCAAAAACACCATCAGCAAAATCAAAGGACAAATAGAAAATTGGGAGAAAATATTTGCAACGTATATCACAGACAAAAGGCCAATATTCTGGCTGGATGCAGTGGCTCACGCCTGCAATCCCAGCACTTTGGGAGGCAGAGGCCAGTGGATCACGAGGTCGGGAGTTCGAGACTAGCTTGGCCAGTATGGTGAAACCCCATCTCTACTAAAAATACGAAAATTAGTTGGGTGTGGTGATGCGTGCCTGTAGTCCCAGCTACTCAGGAGGCTGAGGCAGAATTGCTAGAAATTAGGAGGTGGAGGTTGCCGTGAGCCAAGATGGTGCCCCTGCACTCCAGCCTGGGCAGCAGGGCGAGACTCTATCTCAAAAAAAAAAAAAAAAAAAGCCAGGCATGGTGGCTCATGCCTGTAATCCCAGCACTTTGGGAGACTGAGGTGGGTGGATCACCTGAGGTCAGGAGTTCAAGATCAGCCTGGCCAACACGGTGAAACCCCGTCTCTACTAAAAAATACAAAAATCAGCCAAGTGTGGTGGCAAGCACCTGTAATTCCAGCTACTACGAAAGCTGAAGCAGGAGTATCAGCTTGAACCTGGGAGGCGGAGCTTGCAGTGAGCCAAGATCGCGCCACTGCACTCCAGCCTGGGCGACAGAGCAAGACTCCGTCTCAAAAAAAAAGAAAAAACGGCCCATATTCTTTAAAATACACAGGACATTTTAAAACTAAGGAAAATGACCAAAGACATAAACAGACAATTCACAGTAAGAGTTATAAAATGGCCCTTAAACATGAAACATGCCAAATAAGGGAAATGTGGATTTAAACTACACTGTGGTATCACCTTTCAGCCATCACAGTGACAACATTCATATGCTGGATAACAGTTCCCACCAGCGAGGCCATGGAAAACCGTCACTGTCTTGTGCTGTTAGTGGGCATGAAGCATGGTGGAATGTCTGTGGTGGAAAATTGGGCAACCTCTTACGAAACAATGTGCAGTGTGCATTCACACTTCAAACCTGCAATCTCACTTCTAGGAATTTACCCTAAAGATCCACCTCCAATTATATGCAAATGCATAAGCACAGGCTTATTCATTGCACCATTGTTTGTAATGGCAGAATCCAGGAAATGACCCGAACACCCACATGCGGGAGAGACTTGGAAGAATCTGAGGTACATCCACACTGTGGTATGTAGTAGTAAGTACTATGCAGCTATAAGAAAGAATGAGGAAGACCTCTACGAATGAATATAGAGTGATTTTCCAGAGATGTTGCTAATTGTAAAAAGCAAAGTGCAAGATAACACGTAATGTAGAATATGCTACCTTTTGTGTAAGAAAGAAGGGGAATTAAGAAATCATGCATAGAAAGAAAAACACAGAGGGGATAAAGTAGGAAAGTGTAGACATGATCCTTTGGAGGTATGGGATAAGAGGACAGGGTGGAAGGATACAGAAGAAAGAGGACCTCTCCAGGGCACCTTTTGGTCTCGTCTTGACATTTGGGAGCATGTTAATGTTTTAAATATTCAGAAACATAAAACTTAATCGATAAGGTCATAGAGGGGAAAAAGACCCAAGAGTGACAGGAAACTAACAAATGAACTCAATGTTTTTCAGGTGAACACCATAATCACACTGAAAAAAAAAAAAACAAAAAACAGAAAAAGTTTTAGCCAGAGCAACCAGACAAGATAAAGAAATGAAGGGCATCCAAATCAGTAAAGAGGAGATCAAACTGTCACTGTTCGCTGATGATATGACTGTATACCTAAAAAACCCTAACGACTTATCCAAAAAGCTCCTAGATCTGATAAATGAATTCAGTAAAGTTTCAGGATACAAAATCAATGTACACAAATCAGTAGCACTGCTATAAACTAACAATGACCAAGCTGAGAATCAAATCAAGAACTCAACCTTTTTTACAACAGCTGCAAAAAAACAAAACAACAACAACAAAAACTTAGGAATAACCTAACCCAGGAGGTGAACGATCTCTACAAGGAAAACTACAAAACACTGCGGAAAGAGATCATAGACAACATAAACAAATGGAAACACATCCCATGCTCATGGATGGGTAGAATCAATATTGTGAAAATGACCATACTGCCAAAGGCAATCTACAAATTCAATGCAATTACCATAAAAATACCATCATCATTCTTCACAGAATTAGAAAAAAATCCTAAAATTCATATGGAACCAAAAAAGTCCCCACATTGCAAAAGCAAGACTAAGCAAAAAGAACAAATCTGGAGGCATTACATTACCTGACTTCAAACTATACTACAAGGCTATAGTTACTAAAACAGCATGGTACTAGTATAAAAATAGGCACATAGGCCAATGGAACAGAATAGAGAACCCAGAAATACAGCAGAATATTTACAGCCAACTGATCTTCTACAAAGCAAATAAAAACATAAAGTGGGTAAAGGACAACCTATTCAACAAATGGTGCTGGGATAATTGGCAAGGCACATGTAGAAGAATGAAACTGGATCCTCATCTCTCACCTTATACAAAAGTCAACTCAAGATGGATCAAAGACTTAAATCTAAGACCTGAAACCATAACAATTCTAGAAGATAACACCAGAAAAACTCTTCTAGACCTTGGCTTAGGCAAGGAGTTCATGACCAAGAATCCAAAGCAAATGCAACAAAAACAAAGATAAATATAATGGGACCTAATTAAACTAAAAAGCTTCCGCAAAGCAAAAGAAATAATCAGCCGAGGAAACAAACAACCTACAGAGTGGGAGAAAACATTCACAAACTACACATCTGACTAACTGCTAATATCCCGAATCTACAAGGAACTCAAACAAATATGCAAGAGAAAAAACAAATGATCTCATCAAAAAGTGGGCTAAGGACATGAATGAACAATTCTCAAAAGAAGATATACAAATGGCCAACGAACATATGAAAAAATGCTTAACATCACTAATTATCAGGGAAATGCAAATCAAAACCACAGTGAAGTACCACCTTACTCCTGCAAGAATGGCCGTAATTTAAAAATCGAAAAATAACAGATGTTGTGGTTGTGGTGAAAAGGGAACACTTCTACACTGCTGGTGAGAATGTAAACTAGTATAACCACTATGGAAAACAGTATGGAAATTCCTTAAAGAACTAAAAGTAGAACTACCTTTGATCTAGCAATCCCACTACTGGGTATTCACCCAGAGGCAAAGAAGTCATTATATGAAAAAGACACTTGCGCACACAGGTTTATAGCAGCACAATTCACAATTGCAAAAACATGTACCAGCCCAAATGTGCATCAACCAAAGAGTGGGTATGGAAAATGTACTCTGTGTGTGTGTGTGTATAAATATATATATGTAGTATAGTGTGTATATATATAGTATAGTGTATATATATAATACACACACACGTAATACACACACACACACACACACACACACACACACTGTGGAATACTACTCAGATAGAAAGGAATGGAATACTGGCATTCACAGCAACTCGGATAGAGTGGGAGACCATTATTCTAAGTGAAGTAACTCAGGAATGGAAAACCAAACATCCTATATTCTCACTTATAAGTGGGATCTAAGCTATGAGGACACAAAGACATAAGAATGGTATAATGGACTCTGGGGACTCAGGGGGAAGGGTGGGAGGAGGGTGAGGGATAAAGGTCTGCACGTTGGGTACAGCATACACTGCTCAGGTAATGGGTGCACCAAAGTCTCGGAAATCACCACTGAAGAACTTATTCATGCAACCAAACACCTGTTCCCCCCAAACTAGTAAAATAATAATAAAAGATAAAATAAATTACCTGTCTGCCACTTCTTAACTTGTGAGCTCAGAGAAGACATGTGCTCTCTGTAAGTCTCAGTGTCTTCACCTTGCAGAGTTTATGGAAGGATTAAAGATGAGGCAAGCTCCTTGTAGAATATCAGGTGCATGGTAAGCAGTAAATACAAATGCGTTGCCTGGCTGTGATGCATTTGCACTGTATATTGTATTTATATGCATCATGATGCTGTATATGATCATAGTGATTGAAAATAAATACTTATATGTTTTTGCAAAAATAAAATAAAGAAATTAAAGAAAAAATAAAACAAGATCTATTCCTACAAACTTACAAATATGGTCTTGCATAGGTCTGGGACAGAGGGTTTGGGAAATAATTGGAAACAAATACTGAACTCTGTTTCACAGATGTTTTTGTGGTGCTGTAAGCCAAGCACTTCTGCAATGATTTGGGCTGTATCGTAGAACTGGGCATTTGAATAAGGGTGATGTTGTTTTCAGGTGCAAGGATTCTCACTGTGAAAGAAGGGACATCGAATACAGAACAAAGAAAGCAAGAAAGACCCCTGGAGTGCAGGCTGGGACCGGGGTCGCAGGTACTGGGTGAGGTTAGAAGCATACATGGCTTCTTGGTGAGCACTTTTGTGAGGGAAAGTGGAGGATGCGCGGTGGGACCGTGGGGCTGCCAGACCATGTGCAGACTCACAACGTCTCTCATCCTGGTGGGGAGTTCTGGGGCAAGGACTGCCCATAGAGTGGTCCTGCACTGGGTGGGGATGGGGGTCCTGCACTGGGTGGGGATGGGCAGCCCCTGCTCAGGCATTGGCTTAGAGCTTCCAAGAGGAGGACAACTCCAGCTTGAAAGCTGAGGGGGGCCTCGATGAGCTAACAGCTGGAGACGGCACACTGCACAGCTGGGGAATGAGAGAGGGCAGCTCTGTGTTTGAACAGAGGAATTAGGTGAATGCATAGCTTCTGAGACATATGTATCCAAGATGTTAGTCTATGCGTGCCCATGTTCACTTAGACACATACGGGTCTGCACATATGTATATATATATGCAACTTCATTTGTGTCCAGGCGCATATACATCACTAAATATTTCTTAACTCAGTCCAGTGACAAAGCCTAGAAGCAAAGACAGCTTAGTTGCAAAAATCATAGCAGGCCCGGATTCTAATACCACCTGCCATGAAAAGAAACCAGGCTCCTCAGAGAAATGGCTTGTTCCAGGGCTAGGCTCAGGAAGGCACTACATGAGCCTCGCATAGCTCATTATTTCCCAAAGTGAGGACGGGTTAAGAGAAAATGATGAAGACATGTCGTAAGAACACAGGAGCCGGCTTGAACAGGCTCTCACTGGCCAAATCTGGGACAACTTGGGCACCAAAATAATTAAGAACAGTAATAAGTTTAAACCATTGGAAAAAATAGGACTCCATTAGTCCATATCAATAATACATGAATGAATGAATGAATGCAATGACTGGAGGACAAGGAAGAGACTTTGCTTGCAGTAGGGTGTGAGTGGGCTGGAGCTGGGAAACATCACCAGTGTCATGAAGATTGGTCAGAGCCAGAGTCACGGAGGAAGGATTTGGGAGTTTGCAGAGGAGCTGACACTGTGTGGTCTTAGAGGTCTCCCCAGAGATTGGCTGTTAGTGTCAAGGGAAGAATCGTGTATTAGTCCATTCTCGCATTGCTGTCAAGAAAAACCTGAGACCGGGTAATTTATAAAGAAAAGAGGTTGAATTGGCTCACAGTTCTGCAGGCTGTACAGGAAGTATAATGGCTTCTGCTTCTGGGGAAGCCTCAGGAAGTTTCTAATCACAGTGGAAGGCAAAGGGGGAGCAGGTGTCTTACATGATGGGAGCAGACGCAAGAGACAGAGCAAGGAAGGTGGGAGGGGCTGCGCACTTTTAAACAACCAGCTCTCTTGAGAACTCACTCATCACAAGGACAGCACCAAGGGGATGGTGCTGAATCATTCATGAGCAACCCACCCCCGTGATGAGACCACCTCCCACCAGGCCTTACCTCCAACACTGGGGACTACAGCTGAACATGAGACTTGGGTGGGGACACAGATCCAAACCGTATCAAATAATAATTACACAGTGAAGAAATCAGACAATATCTTGGTCAGGTGATCAAGATTAACATCGCCAGTGCAGGGCTGGTAGGATATCCTGAAAATAACACTACATCGTATATTGATGGGCCACCCAGGACGCCTAACCTGACTCTAACTATGTAGAAAACACTAGATCAACTCAGAAAGAGGAGCATTCTGTTGTTTAAAAGTAGGGTTAGATGGGGATAGTCTAATTTTCAAAAATGTTAATGGCATACAGACAAAGGAAGACAGACTGTGGAAAGGCTTCAGGCGAAAGGAAGTCAAAAAGACCTGACAAGTAAATACAAACTTGGTCTTAGAACGGATCCAGTCCTGGAGGAAAAAATGCTGAAAAGGACATTTACTGGGCCATTGGCCAATGGGAATATGGATGACGGGTTGGATCTAAGAACTGTACCGGTGTTAAATTTCCTTCCTGAAGTGGCTAATGGTACTGTGTTATGTAGGAAAATGTCTCTTTTCTTAGGAAATTCTCACTGTAGTATTGAGGGGTCAAGAGTCCCTTAAAAGGCTAAGAAAAATTTCTACATACATGGGAGGGTGGTTGGTGGGGAGGTGAAGGCTGAGAAAGAGATATGAAAGGAGAGGAAAAAAATACGAATGATAAGGCAACGCAATACGACAGTAACAATTGGTAAATCTGGGAAAGGGCTTATGAAGTCTTTGTACGATTCTTATTTTGTCAACTTTTTTGTAAAGTTTAAAATTATTTCCAAATAAGAATGTCTATCAGCATGAACCTGTGTCTCTCCTGGGCCGATGGTTGCACGTCGTGGGTGCCGGTCACATGGGGACTGCACCGTTAAGGCCCAGCCGCTGAACCTGAGGCCTCCTGAGTCCTCGGGTTGCCCCTGGGAGGCCCCACATCAGCTAGGCTCAGGGCAGAGCTGGGCTAAGGGAAAGTGCAAGGTGAATCTTGATTGTGCAGTGAAATTAGAGGAGGGCAGGGTTCCCAGAGCCCCGTGAGCTCCCACGAGGGAGCTGTCGGTGGCAGCCAGACCTCAGATCCTCAGCCCTTGCCCCTGCCCTTCCTTCCGGTACCCGAGCCTGGAGGATGAGTCAGATGTGGGTAGAGTCACCACACATCTCTGTCTCCAAAGCTGAATCTCCCCCTGACTGCCCTCTGGAGGATCCAGTCCCAGCCCAGTTCCCAAACCCCAAAGCGCCACCCTCCCAAGGCTGGGTCTGCACCCATAAACCACACATGGCCATCAGCCATCGCTCCCCACTTGCTCCTCCCAGTGTGGTCCCTGGGAACTGGTCAGACGTGCAGGATCCTAGGCCTCAACCCAGACCTGCTGAATCAAAATCTGCATTTTAACACGACCCCTCAGGTTTGTGGGAGTGTTAAAATCTAAGAGAAACACTGCACTAACCCACTTAACAAACAAGAAGCCAGCCCCATCCAGAAAAGGGGTCTAACAGAGTAGTGTCCTTAAGTGTGCGAATTTCAGGGATTACAGACTTCTTGGGGCTGCTGCCTCTTTGGTCAGTCTCAGAGCCAGGCCCTTGCTGCGTCTGTCCAATGGCGAGTCTGGCAGTCCCCACACCTGCTGTGTCCCATCCACAGTCCCATGCTGACTGCTACAAAATGTCTGGCTGTCTGTGCCTCTGCCACCTGGATTCAGGGAGAAGAGACTCGGGACAGGGGCTGGGGAAGGAACAAGCTCTCTCAAACTGAAGCCAAGAGCCCAGAGATGCTAGTTTAACACCAACAAAACAACCATCTGGAATTAGCAAAAAGCATCTGGAATCCAAGAGGCCCTCAGGCAATTCCCATTGTTGATCTCAGTTGAATGTCTTTTATGATCAAGGTAATTTCTTATGGAAACTGACCATGTGGTCCTCTGTGGGGAGGGATAGGGGAGGGAGGAGGAGCACAGGTGGAAGCAGGGTCTGCCTGGCCTGGCCCACCAGGGCTCAGCTCTAAGGGGCAGCCTGGTGCAGCAGGGTAAGGCTCAAAACCTAATTCTGGTCATGCCATTTGCTGACTGTGTGACCTTGAGCATGTTACAAAACTGCCGGGGCCCCAGTGTTGCCCCCTGTAAGATGAGGGTGTGGATGACAGCATCTTGCTTTGTAAGGACGGAGTTCGAGTGTCCAGAGTGCTTAGGACAGGACAGTGCCTGGCTCAGAGTAGGTATGGGGTTTGCTGTCGGTGGTCCGTGCTGCATCCTGCCATGTGGGGAGAGGAGGTGGGGCTGCATTTGAGTTGCGTCCTGTCTATCTCCATTCCTTCACCCACCAGCCCTGGGCCTCAAGAAGGTCTCGTAATCAACCGCAGCCCCACTTCTCCTATGCATCAAATGAAAGTCACAGGACAGTGCCTTGGCATGAGGTTATCTCACTAAACCCAGCATGTTTATCATCCCATTTCATAGATGAGAAAACATCTGCAGGAAAAAGCTTAGAAACCTTGAGAGAGCATATCCCCATCCTCCTACCCCAGGGGACTCAGTGTGGAGCACGGATTGCCAGGAGGCAGAAGGTGATTTCTTGGGTTAAGGAAGATGAAAGGTGAGAGGGGGCCCTAGGAAAATGCTCCACGGAGAGTCGTAAAGGACTGACTCTTTCGTGTTACTCTGCACCATAAAGAATAGAGACCACAGATGGCCAGTGACTCCAGACCTGGACCTCCAGTGCACCCTGAGGACGGACCAGAGGTGACTGTGACAGAGTGACTCCCCTCCCCAAATCTGCAGACACCAAGTGGAGAGTTGTGGATTTCCACTGTGCGTGCAAATGGGGTTTGAAACAGTCTTCTCTTAGGGCACAGGGAGATGGCAGCTGATACCTGAATCCCATTTCTACCCTCACCCAAAAGTTGTTGGCGAAAATTTGTGGACAAAGCAAATGAATAAACACATGGCCAGGGGGTGGCCCGGTTCCCTGGATGTCTGTTCTTGCAAGTTTTCTTTCTCATGTTCATGAAGAAAAAAGGGGGAAAGATCAGAACACTAAGAAATACCCTCCACCCCCATTCAAACCTCCAAAGCTAGGTTTAGTTTCCCAACACAGGCCGACTGGTTTGAAGTAAGATTTTGGCAAACAAAGTGCACTCCCTCTCTGTCTGGGTAGGGAGCTCCCAGAAAAAGAATGCAGCAGGACTTAATGGCTTGAGGGAGGGGAAGACGCTTGCTGAAAGGCATGTGTCAAGACAGACCAGGACCTTGGAGACAAGCAGCTCAGGGGAGAAGTGGACACTACAGGGTCACCCGAGCAGGGATGGCCGCCTTGCACCCCCACAGACCAAGCAAGCAACTGGTAACTGCACCGGGAACCCAGGGCTGCCACTGGACTCCATTTTCTGGCAGTACTCAATTTGCACTTGGAAAAAAAAATAAAAAGAAAGGGCCTAGGAATGAAAGGGATGGAATGAATTATCCAGCAGATCAGACACTTTGGTTTAAGCCCACGACCTTGCAGAGTCTTGCGTGAAATCTTACAAGCAACATAAACAGAGTGGCGGCCAACCCCACCACCAGAAATATTCAATAATAAAACACAGCTGTCGGTGCCGGCATTTCCCAAGCAGACTTTGTCATTCTTGCCATTAGAAATGCTGACAAAGTCAAAAACTGCCAAATGAAAGCCAGTTTTCTTTTCCCCCCAAAGAGAGAGGTTTTTGTGAACTGCAGCCTAAATATTCACTTATAAGTTGAACGAACCATAAGAATAATTTAAGACAGAACTTCTTGGAAACTCATTTTGACCAAGTATTTGTGAGAGACCTTGGCTGATCCTGGCTGGGATCATCACTTTGATTTGCAATCTGTGTCTCGGTTATGCAAACGCCCTGGGGTCCCCCTCCTTGGCTCGTGGGGCGGGTAATTAAGCGGGAGGCTTCTTAGCCGACTCTGTGAGATGGAGTTGACACAGTGCTGGCAGTGGATGTTGGCAGGTCTTGTTGGGACTTTATAACAATAAAATCTTACAATCGTTACATCCAAAAAGAAAGACCCAGATGTGGGAGAAGAGAAACATCTGGAGCCGCAGCTCGATCCTCTGGCCTCAAAGCCTCCCACTCTCTGGGGTCCCAAAGATGACAGCAGAAACTTTGGCAATAAAAATAAAGCTTTATGAGGGTCGGGGCAGGGAGGGAAGGAAGGCAAAAGACAAGAGTTCTATGTGATTCTGTGCTCTTGGGTATTTTTCTCCTCGGGAAGACACTTAGGATTTGAACACACACATCAAGCCCGGGGTGTGGGCTGTGCAGGGCGGGGAAACAGGCATGGGAACGAGGGTAGGGATGGATGCAGAGAGGGAGCAAGAAAGAGAGTAAGTGAAGCAAGGCAGGGGGTTTCCAGGAACCAGGGTAGATGAGGAGTTTTGAGCCCAGAAGATCAATTTATTCAAATCTCTGCCTCTGAGGTCCAAAAAAGTAAAATTAAAGAAACAAATCTCATTAAAAAAAATAAGCACAAACAGCAAAGGAACCTGGGAGAAACACAGGAGAGGGAAGTCCAGGGCATTGACTGAAAGACTCAGGAGATGTTTCCACAGAGGTGACATTCAGGCTGGGCCATTCAGGGATGTGTAGGAGTTTTCCAGGCAGACTGAACCACAGGTGCAAAGTCTCAAAGGAGTCGGAGAGCCCAGCCTGAACGTCAGGCTGAATGTGGCCCTGAGCTCTGGGAAGACAATGACGTGAGGCATCACACCTGCTTCTCTGAGTTCGGCTCTCCTGACACAGCGTTGCCACGGTGCCCAGCCAGACCCTCCCCAGCACGTGTTGTCCCAGCCCCCAGTGTCCTCTGCCTCCTCTTCCTTATGGTCATCGCAACCCCATCTCTGTGGTGAGAGTCTGGGGGTGGCATTTGGAAGCATATTTGGGGTTTGGTGGTGAGCATGAGGGGCACTCGCTGGGGTCCAGTGCCATCACATGCCAATCAGCCCAACCTGCTTTGGGGTCAGCCACCTCCCCTTGCAGGTCAGAGTAATCCAGGTGTCGTCAGCCCGTCTAAAATCAGAGGGAGGCCTCAGAACAGAGGCTGGGGACTCTGAGAAGGTGCTGGAACAGAGTGTAGGTGTTTTGGCTTCAGGATGCTGCAGCAACCTCTACCTTGCAGGGCTTGTGGTCTACCAGGGCCAGAAGGTCCTTCTCCAGGTAGGAGACACCATGATATTCTCCAGAACGGAGTCAGCAGGACAGTGCCCCAACTGCCTTCCCACTTAGCCACGCCATAAAAATGTTCCTTTCTTTCCCTGACAAAAGAATGATTCTCACTGCTGATAAGCTTTTATTTTGTGCAGAGAACAGTCTTGTTTTAAGCCATGATAAGCCAGAAGTCCTCAAGCTGAAAAACTATGTTAAATTCACAAATAAATAAGGGAGTTTTTTGTTCATTTTTTGTTTTTTATTTGTCAAATGGCTTCTCTTGTTAAAATGATGCTCAGAACTTCCTGGTGTTTGGGGCATATTCTATATCTTGAAATAGTGCTTACACAGGTGTACACATTTGTTGAAAGTCGTTGAACTGTAGACTTAAAATGTGCACATTTAATGTATGTAAGTTACAACTATCTTACGCTGTCTTCTCCGAGGATGACCTTCTGGTCCTGATAGACCACAAGCCCTGTGAGGCAGATGTTGCTGCAGCGTCCTGAGGCTGGAACACCTGTGCCCTGTCTGGTGCCTTCCAAAAGCTCCCCCATTAAAAAAAAAGTTTAATATCATGTCCTCTTGGTTAAATATAGCCATGTCAGCTTTGAACAACTATAGGCTGGGTCTCAAAGTGGCTCCTACCTTTGCCGGCTCTTCTTCCTACTGTTTGCCATTTAAGTACGATTAAATTTCACTGAAGTGCTCAGAGAAACCAGACAAAACCTGGTCCTTTCGTTGGACACTCTTATGAGCAGGGCGCACAATGGCGAAAGGGTAATGAAGGAGAGAACGTGGTGACTTTGAAAGAGTGATTTTCCTAGCACTGAGGAAGAACTGCTAGCACTTTCCCCCTCCCCCAATTCCATATTTATTCCTGCTTTATCCTTAACTCAGAGGCACACGGTACAGAAATAACGAAACCATTCCGATGACGATTCGCCCAGTGCTGCAAGCTCTGTCAGAGTGCATGAAAGTTATGCTGTAATCAAATGCACGACATCTTATCTTCTTCAGATAAAGTAATCATCAGCCAACAAGAGGCTCAGGGCAGCAGTGTGCCAGACAACCTGCAGCTTTGGCTGCCTCATGCCTGGAGCCTTTGCCCAAGCAACTGAGACTGGCGTCTTTACTTCCCTCTTTCCCTTGCACTTTCTATGAGAGGAGAAAGCTTGGTAGTGGGAAAGCTCTCGGAGCATGAAGTATTGCCGTCTTTTCCTTTGACTGCAGTGTAACAGACATTCAGAAAAGTGCAGAGACCCTTGGCATGCACCAGGGGATCCCACCAGGCGACCTGCACCCAGATCAGGCACTGCAGATCCAGACTCAGGGCCTGCCCATCCTAACCCATGCTCCGAGAGCACGTGATCTTCTAGTCACACGTTGAAAGGGTTAATAAAATGTAGACAGGCCCCTCTCCCTCCCTTTCTACACCTCACGCAGTACAGGAGGGGATCCACTGACCAGACAGTTTCAGTTAAATCGATAAAATATTGTTTTAAAAAACAAAAGGAAGTGTATTATTTTTCTGTTATACGGGTAGGGTTTACCCCAGGACACTGCCAGAGACAAAGGTTCCCTGAAGGTAAGCCGTGCCTCTAGGTAAGCTGCTGCCAGGGCTCTTGCATTGCAGAATTATTCTGTGTATTGAAACAGCACCCTGGAAGGGGGTAGGGGGTGGACAACAATGTTTTAATGCCTTTTAAGTGCATTTTTGTCACACTGAAGAAAGGGAATGCAGAGTCCAGGATGGAAAATTCCCTTTCCCTCATGGACCTGCAATTTCATGTCACCAAGTCCATCTCCTCCCCACTGGCCATCCCTGAATTATTGGTGGCAGCTACCTAGGTCTCTCAGAGAACCTCCCCTGTTAGAGAACCCTGCTTGTCTTTTAAGACCCCTAAGTTGTGAAGTGGAGGACCAGTGACTTCTAAACATGTGGTGTGTACCTACCATGTGTCCAGCAATCAAAATAGCCAGGACTTACCCTGTGCCAGATACAGTTCTGAGGACCTTACGTGTATCAGTTCATTTAATCTTTACAGCAACCCCGGCAGATGTGTACATGGCTATCCTCACTCGACAGAAGAGGAAAATGAGGCACAGAGAAATAAAGTAACTTGTCCCCCATCATGCTAGCTGTAAGTGGAGGAGACAAGAGAACCCTGTTGACCTGGCTCCGGGGTCGAGGCTCTCACCCACTGAGATACGCTGAAGACAGAATGGAGGATGAGCCCACACAGAGACAGACCTGGAGAGTTCTCAGCCCAGCTGCAGGAGCTCAGTCTTCATCAGAGGCCTCATCCAGAGTAGACAGTGGATCGACGCGGCCAACTGTAGATGCTCCAATTCTAGCCCATGGCCACCCACCCTTCTGCTAAAGGACCACTTCTCAGAGGCACAGCCCTGGTGCAGGAATTTTGTTATTCCATAAAAGGAAGCCATATTTGCAGAAAGAACCACATTTGGCTGGTGAAATTCATCCAATCCAAAGTTATAACCAAGTTGTTGTAATTCAAACTCGGATGTCGATTTCAACCCCTATCTCACAACTATTTTGAGCCTAGGAAAGCCCACAAGTGTGTCTATTCTGAGACAACGACACAAAAAGATCCAGTTAGAAAAATGTTCAGAGAAACTTGGGAATTATAATTACTCCTACACCCGAGAGCGTTCAACTGCTCTCATTTTATAAAGTGGCTTTACAGAAATTGCACTTTAATGCTCTGCCCCAAAGGAGATGAGGGGTGGCAATATTTTTAATTGATGGAAGGCTCCCCCAGTGACAGGCTTGGGGGACAAATGGGCGCAGGAGCTTGCAGATAAGCAGGTGTTTCTGGGAAGGTGTGGAAAAGGCCCCAGAGCAGGGCCTACCAGAGAGGAGCCAATCACAGGCAAGAGGAAAGGAATTAGGTAAAGGACCGAGGCACAGTAGCATAAAATATCAACTTGATTTTTAAAATAACAATGTTGTCTACTATCATTTAGTGGCCATGTATCATATGGCCAGGACTATGCTAAGCCCTGGACAAGTATTAACTCATTTAATCATCCAAATAACCCCTCAAATAGATCCTATTAGAATCCCCTCTTTATAGCTTGAAAAATTTAAGGCAGAGAGAAGTCTAAGGACTTCCCTTAGATCACAGCACAGAGCCATGAAGCCACAGCTTGAAGCCAGGACCTGGACTCCTGAGTCCAGCCCTCGTATTGCAGGTCACAGCTCCCCAGAAACTGTGCAAGTGACCTCATTTAGAACAGGGGTGTTTGTGAATGTAATTCACCAATTCATTCATTCTAGATCCATCTAGAATGAGATCATCCTGATTTATTTGGGTTGGGCCCTGAATCCAATGACAAGTGTCTTTATAAGAGACACACAGAGGAGAGACACAGAGAGGGGAAACCATGTGAAGGTGGAGGCAGATATCCATTTTCTGGATCTTGGGGCCATAAGATGAATCTCTGCCTCAAGCCAAAGATGCCTCTTCCTTGCTTGGAAGAGGGAAGGAAGGAGCTTTCCCTGGAGCCTCCAGAGGTAGCGCAGCCCTTCGACACCCTGATTTTGGATTTCTGGGCTTTTTTTTTTTTTGACAGAGACTCACTCTGTCACCCAGGCTGGAGTGCAGTGGTGAAATCACAGCTCACTACATCCTCAACTTCTCGGGTTCAAGTGATCCTCCCACCTCAGCTTCCATAGTAGCTGGGACTACAGGTGCACGCCACCATGCCTGGCTAAATATTTTTGTATTTTTTATAGACACAGATTTTTGCCATTTGCCTAGGCTGGTATCGGAACTCCTGGGCTCAAGGGATTCACGCTCCTCGGCCTCCCAAGGGAGCCACCATATCCAGCAAGATTTCTGGATTTCTTGATTTTGGATTTCAGAGAATACCTTTCTGTTTCTCTAAGCCACCACATTTGTGGTCATTTGTTATGGCAGCCCCCAGGAAACGAATACATGAACCCTCCAATGTCGGTACTTTAGCATTAGAGACGATGATTCTGAGGCTCGAGGGGTTAGGTTATTCCGACCACAGATGGCAAGTGAGCCACAAGGCCTTGAACTCCGATCTGTCTGTGCTCTGAACATGGCTCTTGCCTCCAGCCTGTGAAGTGTCCTGGGAAGCAGCGTTTCTAGGGAGGCTTCTTGGGGTTGGGGAGAAGAGAAAGGCTCAGGCACTAAATAAGAGTCAGCGCCCCAGTGAGCTGGGGTTCTCAGGGCTCATAAGGGAGTGAGGGCCAGACAGAGGGGCGCCTGGGCCACCATGGGATCGGAGGAGGCCAGGGCAGCCCATGTCATCTTCAAGGTGCTCTATTTGAAACCTCTTCATTGTATTGGGCTCAAGGACTCTATTTGTTCCCATGGAGTTTTTCTGAACAAGTCAGAGGGGAAGGACTTGAGTGGGCTTTGGATAGCTGTTGCCTCCCTCAAAGAGCTTGAGGTCAGCACTTGAGTCCACTTGACAAGATCTGATGTCGAGCTGTGATTGGGGAGGGGGACAGTTCAAGACTCAAGAAGACAGAAGTTTTCCCCTCATCTCTTAAGTCATCTCGCCTTGCACTGGGGTTGCCCTTAAGAGCCGGAGGAATAATCCTGACAATAGCAATAAAACAATAATATAATATATTTCTCCCATGTGCCGTGTGCTCCCTCTGGGCCAGGCGTGTCTCTAAACCCTTTACACATATGACCTTGTCTCCTGCTCACATCGACATTCGAAGGTGACTGCCATCCTCATCCCCATTTTCTGGAGAAAGGGAAGAAGTGAAGCCAAGCCTGGTTAGGCCCCACTAACCAGGGGCCTAATCACCTAAAGTGAGGCCCTGTTTCTCAGGCTACATGGCCAGTAGACTTCAGGGCAAAGATTCCAGCTTAATTCTGTAAGTGCAGAGGGAGTTCTGGCCTCTTTTTCACTAAGCTGACCCCCTACGGCTTAAGCAGTTTGTACCACACCTGTCCTCTAGATTCTGAAGTTCCAAGACGGACCCACATGACTTGCCTTGGGAACTCTACCAGTGCCTTCTACAGCACCCCCCCAACCCCCTCAATAAATAGCTGATTGGGATGGAAAGGAGTGTAGTGCAGTGGACTTCAACTGCGCTGGGTTGACTTGATCTGATCTGATCTGCACAGACTTAGAATTAATCCGAGTTGACTTGTCTTGAGATGACTTGATGTGAGTTTAATAAAAAACCCATTTAGGACTATTTCTGGGAAATGAAAGAAAGCTCATTTTACTCCTTTTTACTGAGACCTGCCAGCCCCCATCCCTCTGACTGTGTTGGGCTCAGATGGAAAGGGAAGGTCTCAGAAGCGGCAGCTCTCTGCATTCAACCCAGCCCAGCTAGGACCACAGACACCAGGGCAGGGCAAGGGCAGCCGGAGTGCTTTGAGGAGCCAGGTTTTCATCTTCGAGCCATGGCTGGCACAGAAGCCCCCATGCCCACAGTCAGAGGAATGAAGGTGGTGAGGAGTGAGCCTCACCCAGACCCAGCCATGCCCATGAGTCACAGAGCGTGGCCTGCCTGGCGTGGAGTGTTGCCCTGCGGAATCATGAACATTACCCTGCGGAGGAGGAATGCAGGGAGGCCCAAGACAGAGCTGAGGCTGTCTTCTGACTGCCACTCCAGCTGCCAGGGCACCACTCGGTTCCTTTCCATTGTTGGCTAACTGCAAGAGAGACCCTGCCTTGAGCTGTGTCTGGCTATATGCATCCTGCTGGCATGACCTCATTAAGTCTCCATGGCAACCTATTACCATCATCACTCTATTGATGATGAAGCCAAGGCCCAGTGGCCCACCATCTTGGCTTACCTGGGACTACAGGGTTTCCTGTGATGTGGGACTTCCAGTGCTAATGCCGGAATCATCCTGAGCCAAGAGGGAAAAGTTGGTTATGCTGGATTAGAGGACCTTACACCAGTCACATGGCCAGCCCTTAGTAGGTGATAAGGTTTGGCTGTGTCTCCACCCAAATCTCATCTTGAATTGTAGCTCCCATAATTCCCATGTGTCATGCGAGGGACACAGTGGGAGGTAGTTGAATCATGGGAGCAGGTTTTTCCCATGCTGTTCTTGTGATAGTGAATAAGTCTCATAAGATCTGATGGTTTTATAATGGGCGGTTCCCCTGCACATGGTCTCTCTTGCCTGCTGCCATGTAAGATGTGTCTTGCTTCCCCTTCACTTTCTGCCATGATTGTGAGGCCTCCCCAGCCATGTGGAACTGTGAGTCAAGTAAACTTTTTTATAAATTACCCAGTCCTGGGTATGTCTTTATTAGCAGCATGAGAACATACGAATACAGTAGGGCCAGTACACAACTCTGCAATCAGACCCAGCTCTCTTGGTGTCTCCGCAGGAACCATTCTTGAATAGAAGTAACTCAGGCAGACATGAAATTTCTCCACCCCACCTCCCCCTTCCTGCAAATCCCTTGAGAAGGAACAGCCAGACTTGCCCAGAGAGGCCAGACAGCAAAAATCTGTCATGCTTCCCGGCAGCCCCGTTTCACAGCATAAGTAAACTGAGGCCTCCCAAGGTCAAATCAGTCCCTTGAGGCCTGTGACCACACGTGTCTGGACCCACATGTTCCTGGGGTCTGGAACTGATGTTGGAATATTCAGAAGTATTTGTGGAAAAAAGGGACACCGTTGCTCAGGTTTCATTTGGGGCACAAACATGGATGCAACCTACACAGTCATTTTGTAAAATTCCTAAGCTCAAAACAAACAGCGAAGGAAACATGGCTCTGCGTCCGGGTACAGGAGGCCAGTCGCGGTGACCTCACTCATGTGAAACTGCCAGCCCCCCATGGGGAGGTGGAGTGGGAAATGGAAGTTGATGAGGCGGGCAGGGCCCAGCAGAGACACTGGAAGAAGGGACAGCTCAGGCCACAGGGCTGCTTCTAGTGGACAGCACCCAGCAACTCACAAACACCACATCAAAGCCTTGAAAAATGACCATCGCCAGCATCCCGTCCATAGACAGGATGACACCGCCAGCTCTTCTGTGGGGCTCACCGGCCCCTGCCCATCACTGTCAGACACAACACCTTGTTTCCCTGTACCTGAAAGCAAATAAATTAGATAAATCTATTGATGAGTGGACAGCAGCTCAGTGTGAGTGTCTGTAAACCTGTGGTGTCTGTAAACCGCTGTGTCTGGGGCAACAGGGACCGGGACCTGGGGCCAGGAAGAGGCTGCTCTGTAGGGCAGAGGAAACCCCTGTTGTCAACGAGGGGAACCCGGAGCTGGGATCTGAGGGAGGCTGTTTGCCAGCTGGTTGCTGGGAAGGTGGGGTGCAGGCTTCAGAGCATTTGGGGACTCTGTGAAAGGCAGGCCCAACGTCCACTGGTACCCAATGTTTGTGGGATATTAAAACGGAAGAACGGTGTTTTTCCAACAGGCCAGCACCAGACAAGGCTTTCCAGGCCTTTTATTCTCTGCCATGCCTCCAGGGAAGAGCAGTTTTTGGCCAGTGTTCCCAGCTCAGAGGTGACTAAGCCCCTGGCCCCGAGGCCTCTGCTTCAGCCCCCTTGCTCTGGTGACCTGGAAGTTGGGGGTTGGTGTCGGGGGACTTGCCCCGGTGACCTGAAAGTCCCATCACTGCCCTGAGCCTCGTGTCTTCCTCTGCAAATGGGATCCTGAGCCCAAGACCTGTGAGTCCTCAGCCCTCCATGCCCAGGGCTGTGCCCCCAAGCCCAGGTTGGTGGGAGTGAACTTAATTTCAGCTTTGGACCCCAAGTGGCTGAAGTATCCCCAGCGAAAGATCTGGGAAGCCTGGAATTTCAGTGGTTGTTCCTGAATGTGCCATTTTCCCAAGATACTGAGTCCTTTGGGAAGGAGCCCGGGGGATCCCTGGATGGCCCCTGGGGTGTAGGGCTGCCAGTGGGGAAAATCTTCCAGGCTTCCCCTGCTTGGCCGGGGCAGCTCCTGCTGCTGTTCCACATACTGGGGCTCCCAGCGCAAGTCCACCTGAAGAACGGCATCTGCTGATTTCTCAGGTTTGAGGGCTCAGAGTCAAAATGAAGCAGTATAGGCTGGAATCGGGCAGATCCTACTCTGCCATCACAAGGCACCTGGGAGACCCGTAGCTTCTCTGAGACCACGTTCCTCATCTATAAAATAGAGATGCAAGGCCGTCTCTGAGGGATGCAGGGGTTAGGCCAGTGTGTGGAGAGCACATAGCAGGCAACCACTTGTGCCAGCCTCTGGGCACATGGATGCCAGCTTATCATGGAGATCAGAGGGACCAGCAGGGACCAAGGTGAGGTGGGAGGGGCGTCTTAGCCCAGCCCGCAGGAGCAGCAGTGGAATGGCCTGGGTGGCTCATTTGAGAGGTGGTCCTGGGGGGTAGAGTGCAGTGGGCGGTAGGAGTGAGGCAGGAATGGAGGGAGGGGAGTCCACCAAGGGACAGGACTTCAAGGTCAGATGGAACTGATTTCAATTCCCATCCCTGCCACTTGCCAGTGGTGTACACCCTTGCACATGTTCCCTGGAAAACCCAGATGCCCTGGAGTGGGAGGGATGTGTTGGCAGGAGGGGACAGCCCAGGGCCCTGAAGGAAGATTCTCTGGGTGGAGACGCTGACCCCCAGGGCTGGGACAGGTCTTAGGAACACGTTCAGGAGCGAGCCCACAACAGGTGTGCAGAGTGAGGTCTCCAAGCTCACAGCTGACAGCTGTGACCGGAGAGAATCCTTTGGTGGGGAAATCAGAGACTCTTTCGGATGGCAGAGGGGAGGGAGAGGGGAGTGGCAGGAAGGCCTCAGGTGAGCAAATACAGCTGGAGAATTAGAAATGATGGGTTTGGTGGGGGAGAATGAGGGATGGGAATAGACCCAGGTGAGACAGTGCCAGTGAGAGAGGAGGCGCGGAGGAGGCCCACGTAGGCTGCCATGCAACTCGAGGAAGGAGAAGGCAAGGGGAATTTTCCACTTTCTTCCCCTGAAACCTCACCAGACAGACTTCTCCACTGCTAAGAAGACATGTTTCGTTTCATATTTTTTTCTTTCATCAGTGAATTGTCAGAATCACAGAGGCTTGACATGAAAGAGAAGTCAGATTCCTCAATCCCTTTTAATTTTTTTTGTGTAATAAAATTTCTGGCTATGTCTCTCTGTCACATCCTTAACAAAAAGTTTATTTTATTAGGGGCAAAAGCATCAGCTTTGATGAATCTTCAACAGATGTCATCATCATGATTCGCCATGATGAGAATAAGGAAATGTCTTTTGGGGGTTCTGTGGGCAAATCTCCTTCTCTGCGGTTCTGCGGCTTTTCTGTCTCCTAAAGGGAAAGCAGTTTTGTTTGGGGTTTTTTGGTAGGGGTGGAGATAATTTTCTATTTATATAGATGATGTACAATTCATCCAGTTCATCCATGAACCAGGAGGTGGAGGGAAGAACGGACCTTGTTACATTTCATATTGAACCGGAAATCTCCGCTGACACGGGAGTGGGCTTCAGTGCACAGCTGGGTGGATTCCATAAGGTGAGGTTGGGTACATGACCCAGCCTCCAAATTAAGAAGCAAGACATTGCCAGCTCCACAGAGCTCCCTTGGTGCCCCCAGGAATGGGCTCCCATTGCTTTCAACCCCTTTAGTTCTGCTTTTCTTTTCTCCTCACCAGATTCCAGCAGAGCAAATGAGCTCAGGCATGAAGGGCTCAGCCCTTCCTGAGTGTCACCTCTTTACATGGGTCCCAGATGAGCAAACTGAGGCTCAGCAGTCAGCCACTAGCTCGAGGTCTCATGGCTGTCATGAGGAGGAGCCAAGGTCCAGCCCCGCAGGTAGAGTCCAGAGCTCACACCCTTCCTCACTGACCAGCCACCTCCTCTGATCCGTGTTGGCCACAAAGGGGGCATGACATGTCCCACCACAGGCAGCCCCAAGCCCTGGATAAGAGCTTGACCCGATGGTTGCCAGCTGGTGCCTCACCACACAGTAGGCACACAGGACATGTTTTTGAACATAAGACACACTGGCTGCCCGGATGGAACACCGCATGCGTGCACACGGGATGAAGGCTCTGGGAAACAAAACAGAGAGGGCTTTTCCATAGATAAAAACCACCACTGAGAAGATGCCTTGTTTGGGTTTCCCCACCAAGCAGCCCTTGAGAGAGAGCACTGGGGGGTGAAGTTAATTAGGGATGTGATTCTGGGAAGCAGCAGTGAGGGGGTGAGGAAGGTGAGAGGGGAAGGGGGCAGGAAAAGAAAGATGCAGTTATGAGTATGTTCCCTCTGCAGAATGGTGCGGAAGTCACCCCAGAATTGTGCCACTGAGGCCTGGAAAGTGAGGTCTTCACCCCAATTCCTGCTGCTTGTGGCTGGGACCTGCCATGAGCCCTAAGTCCCCAGTACTTCCAGGCTGCCCCTGCTAAGCAGGTTCCTGAACTAAGCAGGCTCCTGGGGCTCAGGAAAAAGCCATCTGGCAGCCAAATAGAGAAGGGAGGATGGCCAAGGTGGGCAGGCCAAGGTGCAGGCCAACTTAGGGACTTAGGGGGTCTGACTGGGCCAGCAGCTTCTGCTACACAGGGCAAGAGAGGATAGCGAAACAGGTTAACACTTTGGAGGCTTATGATTGGCCAGGCTCCACTCTAAGTGTTGTTGCCCATGTTAATTCATTTAATCTGCATAACAATCCTATCCTTATCTCTACAAGTGAAGAAACTGAGGCCCAGAGAGGTTATTTTCTCACCCAAAGTTGCACAGCTAGCAGGTAGCCAATGGAGATGAGCTCAGGCAGACTGGATTCTGAGCCTGTGCTTATAACCAAGGCTGGAGCCAGGGCGAGGTGAGAAGGCACAAAGATGCAAAATTTAGGGGGGCATCATTCTCAGGGTTCTGCTTCACCCTAGTTTTGGCCCTACTCATGACTCTGCACAAACTACCACCTGGGATGAGCCTTCCCCGCAGGTGCTGCTTGAGATGGCCATGCATTATCTGCCAATCCGAGCTGAGAGGATGCACTCTCCCGGCTCTAACGCTGACACAGGGCCACATGCCTCCACATGCAGAAGGCTCTTGGAGTAATGGAGGCAATTACGTGGCTAGCTTACCTAGGAGATCATTTCTGCCTTTGATCTGAGTTTTTCAAGAGCCTTTAAGTAACTGCCAATAAAATACATTACAACTTGACTTAAAAATGTATTCAGGGAGCCTTCCTGTTACTGCTCCAAAATATAAAGACATTAGAAGTGGTCGTTCTCATCCTCACAACAAGAAAAAAGCTGAACAAACTGAAAATCAACAATTCTTAGATCCATTAGAGAACTGAGATCATGGTGTAGACCATTATCCCAAAATCTGGGAGACAGACAGGTGGCTAAAATCACAGCATACAGGGATCAGAAGCTGCTGAGGCCAATGGCAGGTAGGAACGCAAACAGTAACTGATTAGTCACTGCATAGCTGGAGGCTGTGTGGACTTAGCTGGAGATGAAAAACTCCTCGGTGGCCCGTCTCACAAGGGGCCCCCACATTTTCATGAGTTTTCTCTCCAGGAGCCCCACCAAGTTCTCAGAAAAATCCCCTCATGCTTTCAGCGGTGGCGGGGGGAGGGCGGGGGGAAGGAAAAGTGAGTGTTTTGAAATATATCCAGAGCATCCTGTTCTCCTCAACAAAGATTTGTACTCAAGGGAAAATCTTTTACTGCAGCCTTATCTGCCCTAGAAGATGGGCAATTAGACAGCTGGATCCCCCTCTAGCCTTCTTGCCTCACTTCAGGGGGGAGGAAAAAAAGAGGCTAAGAAACTCTCTGGAGGTCACAGCCTAGGAAGTCTGGCCTCCCCTTTTTAAAAAACCCAGAGATGTAATTAGAAGATTATAGAACACTTCCTCCCCAGGTTACCATTACATCCTCACCATTGCATCCTCACCATTACATCCTCACCATTGCATCCTCACCATTACATCCTCACCATTGCATCCTCACCATTGCATCCTCACCATTGCATCCTCACCATTGCATCCTCACCATTACATCCTCACCATTACATCCTCACCATTGCATCCTCACCATTGACCAATTCCCTTCCAACCCCACTATTGACCAATTTCCCTTCCAACCCCAATTTTAACCAATTCCCCTTCCAACCCCAATTTTGGCCAATTCCCCTTCCAACCCCAATTTTGGCCAATTCCCCTTCCAACCCCAATTTTGACCAATTCCCCTTCCAACATCCTCACCATTACATCCTCACCATTACATCCTCACCATTACATCCTCACCATTACATCCTCACCATTACATCCTCACCATTACATCCTCACCATTACATCCTCACCATTACATTACTCCACTATAACAATTGGTCACAACCAAGAGAGCTGCAAGACACAGACTTCATTTCAAAGGAGTTTCAAGGGAAACTCAAAGACAAAAGCGGAGAAAAAAGGACACTAGAGGGAGGTGAAGCCTCTGACACCTGCATTTACAACAAACATTAAATATGTCCCAACTCCGAACCAGATTTGTGAAATCTTCACACCAAAGCCTCAGCTCCTATTATCCAATACATATTGTCCAACTCCCAGTAAAAAGTTACAAGGCATACTAAAGGTAAAATAAATGAAACAAAACGAAAAACTCAGAACCACACTCAAATATGGCAGAGATTGTTGACAGAATTCATTTCCTTGGGACTAGATAACTAAGACTCTCTCAGACTGGGAGTTTATAATAACTATGATTAATATGCTAAGGGCTGTAATGGAAAAAGTGGACAATCTGCAAGGACAGGTAGATAATGTAAATGGAGAGATGGAAACTCTAAGAAAGAGTCAAGGAGCAATGTTAGAGATTAAAAACACTGTAACAGAAAGTAAGACAGTCTTTGATGACCATCAGCAGACTGGACATGGTTGAGGAAAAAAATCAGTGGGCTTAAATATATGTCAGTAGAAACTTTCTAAACTGAAAAGCAAGAAGAATGAAAACAGCAACACACAACAGAATATTTAAGAACCATGGGACAATTTAAAAAGGTATAACTATGTGTAATGGGAATTCCAGAAGGAGAAGAAGAAAAAGAGAATTCCAGAAGGAGAAGAAGAAAAGAGAATTCCAGAAGGAGAAGAAGCAAAAGAAGGAGAGAATCAAAAGAAATATTTGAAGTAATAAAAGCTGAGATTTTTCCAGAATTAATAACAGACAACAGGAAACCCAGAGAACAAAGCAGGATAAATGCCAAAAAAAACACACCTAAGTATATTTTTTCCCAAAAAATTCATACCTAAGCATATTTTTGCCAAAAAATTCATACCTAAGCTTTTTTTGTGAAGTATTCAAAGGAAAGGAAAAGAAAAGAAAGAAAAAGGAAAGGAAAAGAGGAGAGAGGAGAGGAGAGGAGAGGAGAGAAGACGAGAGGAGAGGAGAGATGAGGAGAGGAGAGGAGAGGAGAGGAGAGGAGAGGAGAGGAGAGGAGAGGAGAGGAGAGGAGAGGAGGGGAGAGGGGGAGGGAGGAGAGGAGAGGAGAGGAGAGGAGGGAAAAGAAAAGGAAAGGAGAGGGAAATGAAGAAAGAAAGACCATTTTGAAAAAAGCCAGAAGTGAGGTCTCAGGGGAGCAACAAATCTTACCTACTGAGGAACAAGAATCTACAGAAATCATTCAAGCAAGAAGGGACTTGAATGAAATATTTAAATGTTAAAAGAAAGGGTGGAGGGAACCAATCTAGAATTCTATATTCAATAAAATTGTTCTTCAGAGGTGAAGGAAAAAATAGGACTTTCTCAAACAAACAAAAACTGAGGGAATTTGCCACCAGTAGATCTGCCTTACGAGAAATAGATTAAAAGTTCTTCAAACAAAAGGAAATCTCAAATCCGCAAAAAGAAAGGAAGAGCATTTGATAATGTATAAATGAGGGCAAAACAAAATCTTTTATTTTTCTTATAATTGATCTAATAGAAAATTGTTCAAAATAATAATAGTAAAAATGCTTTGGGTTATTATAGTTTATGGATAAATGAAATGAATGAAAGCAATGTTACAAAGGACAGATGGAGAATTGGATTGCGAGTGCTCAGGTGCTTTTACTACTCATCACATAGTATAGTGTTGGTTGATAGAGGACTTAGATTAGTTGTAAATGTATATTGCAAAGACATAATAATTCTTAATGTATATAGACCTAACAACAGAGAATCAAAATACGTAAGGTAGAAACTGATAGAAATGCAAGGAGAAACAGATAAATCTACTATAATAATAGGATACTTCAACATCCCTCTATCAGAAATGGACAGATCTAGCAGGCAGAAAAGCAGTAAGAACACAGTAGAATTCAACAGGACCATCAATCAACTGGATATTACGGACATCCATAAACTACTTTATCCATCAACAGTAGACTACACATTCGTCTTAAACTCACATGGAACATTCACTGAGACAGACCACATTCTGTGCCATAAAATAAACCTTAATAAATTTGAAAGAATAGAAATCATACAAAGTATACTCTTGAACTACAACAGAATTAAACTGGAAATCAGTTACAGAAATACAGCTTAAAAATCCTCAAATATTTTGAGATTAAACAGTATGTTTCTAAATATCACATGGGTCAAGAAAGATGTCACAAGAGGTTTTAAAATATTTTAAATTAAATAAAAATAAAACGCATCTTATCAAAATATGTGGGATTCTGTAAAAGCAAAATGGTAGATTCATAGCATAAAAAGCTTATATGAAAAAAGAAGAAAGATCTAAAATGAATTATCAAAACTTCCAGCTTAAAAAATTTGAGAAAGAAGCACATATAAACCTAAAGCAAGCAGAAGAAAAGAAACAATAAAAATTAGCCATGAAATTAAAAATAGGAAATTATTAGGCAACATCGCTGGTTATTTGTAAAGATAAATAAAAATGTCAATCCTTTATCCAAGCTAGCCAAGAAAAAAATGAGAGAAGACACAAATTAGTGGTATCAAAAATGACCAAGGAGCCATCACTATAGATCCCATTGTGGGAAATACAGGGTTACTGCCAACCCCATCCAGATTGAAGAATTTAAAACTGATGGACAGCCACTAACCACTTACTTTGAAGTTGGCCAAAAGGCTTGCTCTGAATAGTGGACCCCAAAGTTCAGGCTATGCTCAAGTGGGAGGCTCCCAGCTAGGCAGCTGAGACTTGGGGATTCTGTCTGCTCTTGTTGTCTTGGGTGTCTGACAGTCTGAGAAGTGAGCACAGGACATTTACCTATATTGATTGCCTACTATCTGCTTGTTTTAATTCTGTGTATTACAAGTGAATGTAAGGTTCCAGGTTCAAGCAGATCTGGCAATGAATGTCACATCCGTTTATTACTAATGTGGCTGCATCATCTTGAGTGGCTCACCCATGTTCTCCGACCCTCAGTTTCTTCTGCTGAAAAATGCGAAAGCAAATTCAGCCCTGGAGACTCTTTCCCATCCTTTCTCTGGGGCAGTGTAGATCTAGAAAAGTTGCAAGAAAGGCAACTAGATGACCAAAAAGGGGAAATTTATTCGTGGATATTTCAAAAATGTTACTCCTATTATTGTATTTATTTTTAAATAATTTTAATAACAATAATAATTCTTATATTTAATGGGTGCTTGTAATGAAATAAGTGCTTCATGGGTTTTTGTTGTTGTTGTTTTTTGAGACGGAGTCTCACTCTGTCGCCAGGGCTGGAGTGCAATGGTGCCATCTCGGCTCACTGCAACCTCTGCCTCCTAAGTTCAAGAGATTCTCCTGCCTCAGCCTCTGAATAGCTGGGATTACAGGTGCTCACCACTACGCCCAGCTAATCTTTTGTATTTTTAGTAGAGACAGGGTTTCACCATGTTGGCCAGGCTGGTCTTGAACTCCTGACCTTGTGATTTGTCCGCCTCCACCTGTGTAGTTTTTCCTAATCAACTCTGGGAGGGAGGAACTACAATGATCCCATTTCACAAATGGGAAAACAGAGGCTCTGCCAAGGGGACATAACCCGCAAGGCCAGAGCCCAGCTGGAGAGGGACTGAAGGCGGTGGAGGATAAGCAGCTCAGAGAGAAAGCAGATGAGCAGCTCAAGGAACCCTGGTCTGGACACCAGGCCTTCAGGCAACTCACATACTCCATGGCCCCAAGGGTCAGAAAAGAAGATAATCACTGGGGAAAATTAGTGGGACAAAGGGAGTTGATGTGATGGGCTGGCCATTTTCCCCGTGGTTGAGGATCATTCCTTAGGGTGGACAAGACCACTCATATTTGATAAAAACTGTATCTAAGTCCTGACAGCCCTGGGACTGTGTCACTAATTAATATGTTCTCTGACTTGTGGGGCCACTGCTGGTGAGCCAAACCCATCACACCCCACCACCACGTACCCAGGGCATTGCCCTGAGATGACAACACATATGAGGAACATCAAGTTCAAGTACATAGCAGAGTCAAAGGCCATGAAAGATAAAGTGGTCAGGACTGAGCCATCATAGCCAGTGGGAGGACTTAGATACTATTTAGGCCAACTCTCTTACTTCTTCCTGTTCATGGAGGGGACATCTGCTTCCCATCTTTTTTCTCTTTGAAGAGGGAAAAAATAATGATTGTTAATATTTGCTGAGCACCTACTACATGCTGAATGGTACTGATCATATGTGGTACTGGCCACAGCCCCATAACGCAAATGCTGTTGATATCCTACTTCAAGGATGAGGAACAAAGGCCTTAGAGTAAGTCACTTGGGTCTGGTCACACAGCATGTAAGGTGTCCCTATCTTTATTCCCTGCACCAATGGTTCCCAGAGTATGATCTGGGGAACCCTATATGTGCCCAAGATCTTTCTGGGGAGTCTACAAGATCAAAATCATGCATGGGTAAAAGATCTATATGGAAAGCAAAATACACCGTAGATTTTAATGTAACAAAGTACAAACAAATTCGTTGACATGTTTCAGATTCCACCTTGCAGGTAACTGTTAAGAAACTACCACTTGTTGAGTTTTGGTGTATTATCAAAGAACACTGCCCATAATTATCTGCAAAGATGATGAAAATACTTCTTCCAACTATAGTCAACTCTTGAACAACATGGATTTGAACTGCACAGGTCCACTTATAATGCGTGTTTTTCAATAAATACAGTCAGCCCTCTTTACCAGCGAGTCCCACACCTGCAACCAAGTGCAGGTGGAAAACACAGTATTCAAGGATGCAAAACCTGCATATATGGAGGGCCAACTTTTCATATCCACAGGTTCCCCCAGGCTGTGACTTGAGTGTGTGCACATTTTGGTATACACAGTGGTGCTGAAACCAATCCCCCACAGATACAAGGGACAGTAGTACAATTTTCTTCACATACTTCAACTAGAATGACCTGTCACAACAGGCTGAATGTAGAGCAGGGAATCTGCTATCTTCCATTAAGCCAGACATTAAAGAGATTTGCAAAAATTAAAAAAAATTGTTTTAGAAAATTTAGTTATTTTTTATAAAAGTATTATGTTAACATGTAATAGGTTTATTATAATTATTTTAAATAAATTAACATTTTTAAAAATTTCTCAATTTCTGTGTCAAATACAACCTTACATGATGAAAGCTTTTTGAGGCCTGCCTTAATTTTTAGGAGTGTAATGGAGCCTTGAGAGCAAAAAGTTTGAAACCTGCTTTCCTATTTTCCTAACAGGCCGTGGTTTCATTCAATCATGATGTGGATGTTTGCTGAGCATCAGTTCTGTGCCCATAGGCACAGGGCAGGCAGCGGAAATAAAACAAGCGACCATAAGCCCTGCCCTACAGAAGCACAGGGTGTGTTGGGAGGAGATGTTAAGGTGACTCCTCCACAGTGCAGACGGAGGTGCTGGAAGGGGATGCTCAGGTCGGCCAGGGTGGCTCTCCAGAAGCAGATGCTGTGAGAATGTTTGGAGTGCAAGGTGTGTACGAGGGACTAGTTCCTGAGAAAAGATGCAAGAGAAGCCGGGCTGGGTAGAGGGAGAAGTCCAGCTGTGCTGCAGGCCCAGTAAAGTATTGGCTAAACTGGTGGGGAGCTCTGGGGTGAGTATAGCCCATCAGAGTATAGCCCATCAGACTGTGCACAACAGATGAAATGGGCAAGCCTTTATTCCCAACCTCATTTAGTCACCCTACCTGGCTGCTCCAGGAAAGGAGCACACCATGGTCCAGGAAGCCCTCTGCAGCCAGGGCAGACCCTGCAGAGGCTGACAGCAGTGGACAGCAAATCCTTCCCCAAAGGAGGTCTGGAGAGCACATCCTTGGGCCAGCAGAAGAACCATGGGAATCCCTTCAGGATCAGAATGTCCTCATTTCCCATTGTCCCTGGCTCCTTTAGACTTCATGCCTTTGCTATATCTTTCCACTCAGCAGACATCCATTGCAGACCTACTATGTGCCAGGCACTGCTGAGGTGTTGTTGAGAGAGGTTTAAAGCAGAGGCCATGTATCCCTCATGGCTGCTTCTACTGGGTCCGGTGAGGTTCACTTTGATTTGTCCCTTTAGGGGTTGAGGGTCTGTGGAGTCTAATCTGAGGTTCCCAGGCACTCCATATTGGCTGGCCATTGCATTAGAAGGGGGCAGACTGAATAAATGCCCCACACAACACCAGGGGCCTGCAGTCAGGTTGAACAGGAACATTTTCTCAATTGCTTCCCTTAGATTTCCTGGACTTCTCCTTCTCTGGATTGGAAATGACCCTTGAGAGTTGAGTTTCTCAGGTGAAACTAATCTTAGGTGTTTGAAGTCAGGGTAGTAGTTACCCTTGGGTGGTGGGTGCAGGAGTGACTGGAAAGAGAGGAAGGAGGGGCTCTGGTTTGCTGGTTATGCAAATATGTTCAGTTTGTAAAAATTCATGGAGCTATACACTTATGGTTGATGCACTTCTCTGTATGTATGTTATAAACCTATTTTTAAAAGCCTATAGATTTATAACATACATATATACAAAAATTTATAGATTTATAATATACATACATACAATCTCTCTGTTGGAGAAATTAGGCAAGAAAAAGAATAAAAGCATCAGATTAGGAAGAAAGAAATAAAACTATATTCATAGATTGTATGATCGTATGCATAGAAAACCACAAGGAATCCACACACACCAAAAAACCTATTCAACCTAATAATTAGTTCAGCAAAGTTGCAGGATACATAATAAATATATAAAAATCAAGTATATTTCTATACACTAGCAATGAAAATACAAAAACAAAATTAAGAAAACCAACGTACTAAAAGTGGCATTGAAAAGAATAAACATAACAAACGAAAGGTCAGACTTGTACACTGAAAATTACAAAAAAACCTATTGAAAGAAATGAAAGAAGATATAAATGAATGGAAAGACAACGCATGTTCATGAGTTGAAGCATTAATGTTATTAAGATGGCAATACTCCTCAAATTGATCTACAGATTGAATGCAGTTACTATCAAAATCTCATCTTCCCGTTTTGCAGAAATTGGTAAGGTGATCCTAACATTCATGTGGAGATGCAAGGAACCTAGAATGGATGAAATAATTTTGAAAAAGAAAAATATTGGAGGACTGATACTTCCCAACTGCAAAATTTAGTACAAAGCTAAAGTAATCAAGAAATTGTGAATAAAGATAGACATACAGGTATACATATTATTTGAGATTCCAGAAGTAAGCCCTTATAGTTGTAATCAATTTATTTTTGGTGGGGCAAGAATAGTCTTTTTAACAAATTGTTCTGGGATGACTGGACACCCACATGGAAAAAAAGAAGCTGGACCCTTATCTACAAAAATAACTCAAAATGGACCATAAACCTAAACATAAGCACTAAAACTATAAAACTCTTAGAATAAAATAAATCTTGGTGTCCTTGAAATAGGCAGTACTTCCCTAGATACAATGCTAAAAGCACAAGTGATAAAAGAAAGAATCAGTAAATTGGGCTTAATCATAATTTAAAATATTTGTGCTTCAAAGGACACTGTCTAAAAGGTGAAAGAAACACCACAGAAGGAGAGAAAATATTTGCAAATCAAATGTCTGTTAAAAGATTTGTACCCAAAATATGCAAAGAACTTACAACTCAACAATTAAAAGGCAAATATCCAATTTTGAAAATGGACAAAAGATCTGAATGGACATTTCTCCAAAATACATATCTAAATGCCTAGTAAGCACATGAAAAGATGCCCAATATCATTATTTATAATATTAGGCATATACAAGTCAAGTCCACAATGAAATACTACTTAACACCCACTAGGACAGCTAGAATCAAAAAGTCAAATAATAACAAATGTTGGTGAGGGTGACAGAACTTGGAGCCCTTATGTGTTGTTAATGGAAATGTAAAGGGGTATAGCCACTTTGGAAAACAGCCTGGCAGTCCTCAAAAGGTGAAACATAGAGTTACCATGTGACTCAATAATTCCACTGCCAGGTATCTACCCAAGAGAAATGGAAACCTATGTTCACATAAAAACCAGTTTATGAATATTCCTAACAGCATTACTCATAATAGCCAAACAGTGGAAACAGCATAAACATCTGCCACCTGATGGAGGGATAGACAAAATGTAGTATATCCATGCAAGGGAATATTATTCAGCAACAAAAAGGAATGAAGTACTGATACATACTACAATATGAACCAACCTTGAGATCATTATGCTAAATGAAAGAAGTCAGACACAAGAGACCACATATTATGTAATCTCATTTATATGAAATGTTCAGAATAGGCAAATCCAGACAGACAGAAAGGAGATCAATGGTTGACTAGAACTTGGGAAAGGAAGAGGAATGGGGAGTGACTGCTATTGTGAACAGGACTTTTGGGGGTGATGAGAGTGTTCCAAAACTAGATAGTGGTGATAGTGGCACAACTCTGAATGATACACATTAACAGAGAAAATTTTGTAAAATGAGAATTATATCTCAATATAGTTATTACTTAAAATAAAAGTTTTCTGAAGAGCTCCATTCTATTAAAGGACTCTTCTCAGGTGTGTGTCCACCCCTCACCCACAATGGTGAGCCTCAGCATCTCCTTATATGATAAGAGCTGACTGCCTTTGGTACAGATGGCTGAACCAAGGATGGACACTGGGTTCAAACTGGGACAACTGGTGTCTCTTCTGTGAGCATTTGCAATTAGGACTGAGAGGGGATAATCAATCCCTGTATTGTATAAACAGAAGAGATAGAAATCTGTGAGCTGCAGGGTAGCCAAATTTGACTCTGTGCTT
The DNA here is from genome assembly GCF_009828535.3 of Hylobates moloch. Taxonomy (NCBI): domain Eukaryota; kingdom Metazoa; phylum Chordata; class Mammalia; order Primates; family Hylobatidae; genus Hylobates; species Hylobates moloch. The sequence goes on from NW_026652296.1 coordinate 3,012,534, forward strand.
TTCAAGTAAGTGGAAATAAGTCTGGAGAGAATGAATAGACGGGTGGGTGGATAGACAGATGGATAGACAGCAGATGGATAGACAGACAGATAGATGATAGATAGATAGATAGATAGATAGATAGATAGATAGATAGATAGATAGAAAATATAGATGATAGATGGATAGATGGATGGATAGATGGATAGAATAATGGATGGATAGATAGATACACAGAGAGGTAGATGATAGATAGATAGATAGATAGATAGATAGATAGATAGATAGATAGATTCAATAGATGATAGATGGATAGATGGACGGAATGATGAATGGATGGATAGATAGATAAATAGATAGATACATAGATGAAAGGATGAAGATTTAAGGCCAACTTACGGAGACAAGATGAGATAAGGTCAGTGAGCCCTCAGAACAAAGAACGATGGAGGTACTGTCTTGTCCCAGGCTGGTTTACATATTTACTGGTTACAGACACTTGTAAGGAACAGCTCAACTTCCAACCCTATGGTTTTTGTTACCTTATTTTTAAACTCATCTTGTCTCACTTCAATGGCATAAGTGATTTCCTGTTACTTACAACCTAAACTTCTTTGACTAAGTCAGCTATGTTTGCAAACCACAAGCTAAACCTACATGACGTGCAATAAAAATGTGCATACTGGTGAGGTGGGTGCTCTCCTCTGGAAGAGGTCACTCCCCACTCTGCCAGGCTCGCCTTTTCTGCACCAAGGCCTCACACTAGCTGTGACTGCTTTAGAGGTTTTCACAGAGTTCCACCCAGAAAACCACTTCTTCCTCTGAAATCCCAAAACTTGACTCACACCCTCAAAGCTGAGCAAAGGCTTCTTGGGTTGATTTTTTTTTAAATGTCAGTATCCTGGGAAAGCTATCTGAAGGTGGCAGTGAGTTTTGCCACACATTGGATCCCTTGATAGAGGACAAGCTCCTAAAGAAAGACCTTTAGCCCCTTTGCTTACTGCTGTGTCCCTAGGTCCTTGAGTGAAAACTGGTATGCAGTAGGTGCTCAATAAATGTGCGCAGAGGACATGGGGCCTGGCACAGGCTCTACTTCCATATGGAGTACTCTGATGAGCAGTGATAATAATAATTATTATTATCACAGCACATACTATGGGTCAGGAACTTTCTAAGATTTTTGCATCTTCTCTTTTATAACCCAAATAAATTCTGGAGCTCCAAACAGGCCAGCTTCTACATGGAGTTGAATTCAAAGAACTGCACACCCAGCAATAAGTAATTGAATTGAAATCTCCATCTTTATTTGAATCTCTTCAAGAACTTTGCAAGTATCTACAGTCACGTGCCATATAACAACATTTTAGTCAATGGCAGATTGCATATATGACAGTGGTTCCATAAGATTATACTGTATTTTTACTGCATCTTTTCTACGTTTAGAACCACAAATACTCAAAATTATGTTACCATTGCCTATAGTATTCCACACAGTCACATGCTGTACAGGTTGGTAGTCTATGAGCAATAGATTATATCACATAGCCCAGGTATGTAGAAGGCTGTGCCATCTAGGTTTGTATAAATACACTCCATGATGTTCCCACAATGACTGCATTGCCTAACAACACACTTCTTAGAATGTATCCCCACCATTAAGTGACACATGATTGTATTTCATAACCCACAGCAACATCACAACACCCTAGAATCCCCTTTCTCTCCTCTGCGGCTTCAGAGCCTGCTGCTCATGAACCCCTGGAAATCTCTATTCTGCTCAGTTTTCTGTCTCTTTCCTCTTCCACCTCATTTATCCCATAAATTTAGTTAGCTTCTCTCAGCGCTTTAGTTTCCTTTTATGTGGCTCACTACCTTGGCTTTCCATAAAAGTTACAAATGTGAATACAAAGGACATTTCCTCAGAAGGTGTGGAGGGATGCGAACTCTGAGGGGCAAAGGGAAAATCCTCTCCAGTGGGTGAGGAGGAAGGCTTGGGATGCCCCCAGGTGAAAAGACCCTGTCCTCAGTGCACAGTGAATGTCCTTAGCAACTGCATTAGGTGGGTGTTGCTATTATCCCCATTTCACGGATGAGGAAATCAAGGCTCACAGAGGCTAAGCAACTTGTCCCAAATAACACTGCTAGAAACAGAGTTCAAATCCAGGTCTCTCTGATTCCAGAGTTCACACTCTTAATTACGACTATAAGTTGCTTCTCACAGTATCTGTTTATTTTATTCAGAAAACATTTATTGAGTCTCTACCACAAACAAGGAATTCTTCTAGTGGCAACAGTAGGACAGACAGGTCAAGAAGCTCGGCAAACCCCCAGCAGAATAAATGTGAGTAAAAGCAAAACTAGCTATATGATGATCAAAATTTTTAAAAGCAAAAATACAAAATCTTAAAGGCAGCCAGAACAAAAAAAAATATTTTATACATTGCTTTCGGGAGAATAAAGTAAGTATAATGTCTGGCTACTCACCAGGAATGATGGAAGCCAAGATATTTAAGGGAATAAAATAAAGAGTTGAAGAAAAGAGACATTGCCAACTTAAAGTACTTTGCCCAGTGAAAATACCCTTCAAAACTGAAGGTGAAATAATGACATTTTCTGACAAATAAAAGCTAAGAGAATTAATCAGCAGCACACCTGGGCTATGAAAGATACTAAGGAAGTTCTTCAGGATTAATAGAAGTGATGCAAGATGGAATCCTGGATCTGGCAGAAAAAAATCAAATTAAAAAACAGAAAGGATAAAATATATAGATAAATATGGGACTATCTTTTTAAATTTTCTCTAAAAACTGTTGACTATTGAAAACAAAGAAGATAACAAGGTATTGCTACATTTATAACATATATGCAAGGAAAATGTATGATAAAAATAGCATAAAAAACTAAGTGGTTAATGAAATTATACTGAAATCATCCACGTCCGGTGCAATCCCCTCCCCCTTAGTGTGGGTGAGACCTGGGAATATGATGGGATGTTACTCCCAGGATTAGGTCACACTATTTGTCAACCAGAAAGAGATTTTTGTAGATGTAATTGAAGTTTCTAATCACTTTGACTTTGAGTTTAGTCAAAAGGGAAATATTCCTGGGTGAGCTCAACCTCATTGGGCAAGTTTTTAAAAGAGACATTCTTGCTATCTTTGAAAAAGTGAACAGTCATGTTTTTGACTGCCTATGCAAAAGAGTGGCCTGGGAGGTGAGGATGGAGAGAGTCTTAGTTGTCTAGTCCCAAGGAAATGAATTCTGTCAACAATCATGTGAGCTTGGAAAGAAGACCCTGAGACTTGGATAAAACGACAATACCAGCTGACACCTCACTTGCAGTCTTGTGAGACCCTGAGGACCTTAACATAGGACGCAGTTAAGCCCTGCTGGGACTTCTGATCCATAGAAACAAAATGGTGGGTAATAAATAGTTGTTGTTTAAAGCCATTACATTTGTGGTCATTTGTTATGTAACAATAGAAAACTAGTATGTGTTGTTTTTAGGTTCCAATTTTGTATATGAAATTGCATAATATTTATTTAATGTGGACTGGGGTAAGCTATGAATGCACACTGAAATTTAGAGAACCACAGAAAAGCAATACATTAGAGGAGATAAAATAAAATACTAAGAAATACTCAATCCAAAAAAAAGGCAGGGAAAGAGGAACAAAGGAAAAAAATATGAGACAAATACAAAACAAATCATAACATCCTACACTAAAACCCACCCAAATCAATAATGACATTAAATGTAAATGAGCCAAACACTTCATATAAAAGGCACCAATTATCAGACTACATAAAAATAAACAGTACCTGACTACTTGCTGTTTACAAGAGTCACTTTGATAGTCACTCTTTAAGGACATAGATGAGCTGAAAGTAAGATGATGGGGAAAGATACATTATGCAAACACCAATCGTAAAAGAAACTGGAGTATTACCTGAGATAAAGAGAGACTCCTCATAGTGACAAAAAGGTGAATGCGCTGAGAAGATATAACAATGCTAAAGGTGAATACATCTAATAACAGAGTTTCAAGATATTGAAGCAAAATCTGACAGAATTAAAATGAGAAAGAGACCAATCCACAATCACAGCTGAGCACTTGAAACACAGCCCTGTGAATAACTGATTTTTAAAAAGCAGTGAGTGATAGAAAAATTAGTACGGCTATAGAAGATTTGAACAACATTATTAATTGACTTGGCCAATTGACGTTTTTGGAACATCCAACCCCATAACCACAGAATATATTCTTTTCGAGTGACATGAAACATTCACTACAATATATCATATGCTGGACCATAGAATGAGTCTCAATATATTTCAGAGGACTGGAATCATACAGACGACGTTCTCTGACTACAGTGGAATTTACCTAGAAATTAATTACAAAAATATAACTATTCCTAAATATTTTGAATATTAAGCCATACATTTCTAAATAACTGGATCATGGAAGAAATCACAAAGAATATTTTTAAATGTTTTGAAATAAATGTAATGAAAATAAAACACATCAAAATCTGTGGGACAAGCTAAAGCAAAAAACTTAGAAGGAGACTTAGAGATTTAAATGCATACATTCGAAAAGATCAAAGGTATAAAATCAATACTCTAAACTTCTGTCTTAAGAAGCTATGAAAAGAGAGCAAATTAAACTCAATGTAAGTAGAAGAATGGAACTAATAAAGATAAGGGCAGAAAACAAAATAGAAAATAGACACACAATGAGGAAAGCAACAAAGTGAAAACTTGATTCTTTGAAAAGATTAATCAAGTCAGCCGACTCCTAGGAAGATCTGTCAACAAAACTACAACCTTTGGCGCCAACCAGACCTGGGTGTAAATCCCACCTGGGATACTTCCCAACTGGGGACCAATGGAATGTGACTTAGTCCTCAGTTTCCCAACCTGAAGAGTGGAGATATTTATATCTGTTTACAGAGACTCTGCAGATTTAGGAAGATCATGTATGGCAAGGGCTGGCACAGGCCCTGGGATGTAGGAGCACCAAGAATGGTGGCATTAAAGTAAAGATCCTAAGGATATAGAATGTAAAGCTTTGCTGCAGAACCTCGACCTCATTTTGTCATTATACACTCATTAGTGTGCTGCATTGATTAACATCCCTCTTCTCCATAAGACTGTAAGCTACACAAGGGCATGGGTCTGTATCAATAAGGTTAAGCTATGGGTTCTTTATTTGAAGGCTACCCCGAGTTCTTTTCCATCTCTTTTCTTTTTTGCCATCTCCCGCCTCCCTTGCAGCTAGAGTCAGCCATGTAACCCAGTTTGTTGGCCTGGGCTTGTAGGAAAGATGTGGCTGACTCAGAATTCTACCCTCCTTTCTTCTTCCAGTCTTAAATGCAAATGTGATGGCTGAGCTATAGTGGCTATCTTGTGTCCATATTGTAAAGAGCAAGAGAAGCAGAGAAACCATCCTTGACTCTGTTGAATTGCTGAATCAACTCAGCTGCTTACTTTTGAACTTCTCTCCTTGTGGGAGAAATAACTCTTCATTGCCGGGGTCATTTTAGGTCAGGTATTATTCAGCCTACAGGGGAATGCCTTCCTAACCAATGTGGCACCATTCCAGGGTGTAGGAAGAAAAGTATGCAAGGATGTTCATCGCAAGATTGTTTTAAATAACACATGCCCCCGCAGAAGGACTTGGTTGGATTATGGTACACAATACCACAGAGGCTCTACATCTCTTAAACAGATTAAGCTACTGTTACAAAAAGAGACAAAAAACAGTACATTTCAAAAGAACAGAGAAAAAAATTATATTTTATATATATTATATATATGTATATATAACTAAAACAAAAACTGTATACATGTATGCACTCATATAGTTGTGGAGAATTGGGAAGTCACCATTGCTACAGCTATCCCATCCAGGGGACAGGAATCCCAGAGACAATGACCAGGCCCCCCCAGCCCCCACCCAGAGCCTTGCTGCTGTCATCCCAGCGCTGAGGCCAGCCATGAGGGAGGCGGAGGAAAGAAGAAGAGAGAATTCCTGGGAGTCTCTTCCCAGAAGCAGAAGTCAGGGTCCCCCTGGGGTTTCCTCTTGAGCCCTCTGGACCTGCTTCCCTGCTCTCTAAATGACCTCTCTGACTGTCTTGTCCCTCAGGAGAAAGTGTTCTCTCCCAGGCCTGGGCCAGAATGTCTTCTTTCCTAACATGTTACGGGAAACATTGGTCCTAAAATAGTCTACATCTGCAGAACATTTCCCAGCTCACAGAGCCACTTCACATCCCAGCCCCATACCCCAATTCTGTGATGCGGATGCTGAGGAGCCCATTGTTCAGATGAGAAAACTGAGACTCAGGGTCGTGCGATTCACCTTACAGTCCTTCTCCCCCACCATGGCTGGGTATTCAACCCAGGTCTGCAGACTTCAAACCCTGAGCTCTGCCAGTTTCGGATTCAGGGAACATTGGAGCAGGAAGTGGGTCCTCGCCATGCCCCAACTCTACCAGCATCTTGGTCTTGGGCTCTCAGCCTCCAGAACCATGAGAAATAAGTTTGTTGTTTAAGCCACTCAGCCTGTGATAAGTTTGCTATAACAGTCCAAACGGAACAAGGCCTCCCTCCCTCCCTCCTTCCTTCCTGTCTTCCCTCAATTCTTTCTCCTCTTTTTTCCTTCCTCTCCCAGGCCCCTGTGGGAGTTTGGAGTTGCAGATTCTGAGGCCTGGGGAGGCGTCCTGGCTGCAAGGCTCACCACAGGGGACATCTGGGTGCTTTTCCTCTCTGGCCCTCAGGTAACTCCTCTACAGACTGGGATAACGGGAGCCCCTGACTGGTGCCATTACTCGACAGGAGCTGGTAGGGAACTGGTTACTGAGATCATACATGTGGTACCAGAATGACTGAGCTGCCTGGATTTACAGGCACATGTTACACCCCAGGAAGAGCCACTGCAACCACTAAGAATAATTGAAATGAGGCCGGGCGCAGTGGCTCACGCCTGTAATCCCAGCACTTTGGGAGGCCCACGCAGGTGGATCACCTGAGGTCAGGAGTTCGAGACCAGCCTGGCCAACTTGGTGAAACCCAGTCTCTACTAAAAATACAAAAATTAGCCGGGCATGGTTGTGGGCACCTGTAATCTCAGCTACTCGGGAGGCTGAGGCAGGAGAATTGCTTGAACCCAGGAGGTGGATGTTTCAGTGAGTGGAGATTGCACCACTGCATTTTAGCCTAGGCGACAGAATGAGATTCCATCTCAAAAGAAAAAAAAAAGAATAATTGAAATGAAATAAATTAGGCCTCCAGGATAAGAATGGCAGGTTGAAACTTCCTCACAGAATTCCTTTCCCCCGTGCTTGACATCATGGGCAAAAAGTAGCAGCAATCATCAAAGAAAAAAATAGCCAACAGCATCACCCAAGCATGTACAGGATCAAACTTAAATAACTGACAGCCAAGAGAAGAATTGGAAAACTCAGGGCACGGCACGCTGGCTTCCTAATCCTGCTTACCTCCTGACCCTTCTGGCTTCCTAACCCAGAGAGCCCGACTCCCAGGAACTGGCACTGGGAGATGACAAAGTCTGGAGAAGACCTGAGGAAAGCCACTTGAGTGGGTTGTCTTATTACCTTTTCTGACCAAGGCCTGGGAGGAACCAGGGCTGGGCAAACAGGAGGGCTGATCCTCTAACTCACTGGTCCCCAACCTTATTGGCACCAGGGACTGGTTTTATGGAAGACAATTTTTCCATGGGACTAGGCAGGGGCAAGGGAAGGTTTTGGGATGAACCTGATCCACCTCAGATCATCAAGCATTAGATTCTCATAAGGAGCGTGCAACCTAGACCTTCTCACGTGCAATTCACAATAGGGTTTGTGCTCCTATGAAAATCTAATGCTGCTGCTGATCTGACGGGGGGAGCTCAGACGGTCATACTCACTCACCTGCCACTCAGCTCTTGCTCTGCAGCCCAATTCCTAACAGGCCACAAACCATGGCCGGGGGGTTAGGGACCCCTGCTCTAACTGCAGTAAATGCTTCAGGATTGCAGGTTAACCCAGAAAACAGCCTTGATCCGAGGGTCACTCTTGTGTATGTACACACATACACCCAACCAGAAGGGAGGACAGCTTGGCATAGGAAGAGAGCAAAGCCCAGGCAGCCACATGGCCACACATGTTCTTCCCTAAACTCTCCTGATGCTGAAACCATTCCTGGGATTCCAAGTATGTGGTAGAATATGAAACACCCAGATCTCAATGCCTAGTGCCAAGCGGGAAATTCTATGGTCTCAGACATAGCACAAGGGAAACGAGAAGATTTTGGATAAGCTGCTTCAGGCCAAGACCAGTGAAAAAAATGCAATGGTTTTCTAGGGCTGACATAGCAAAATGCCACCAATGGGGTGGCTTACACAGTTCTGGAAGTTGGAAGTCCAGGATGGAGGTGTTGGCAAGTTTTGGTGTCTTCTAAGGACTTGCAGGCAGCCACCTTCTTGCTGTGTCTTCACACAGTCTTCTCTCTGTATACACATCCCTAGTGCCTCTTTGTGAGTCCAAATTTCCTCTTCTTATAAGGACACTAGTCAGATGGGATTGGGACCCACTCAGCCTTATTTTAACTTAATCACCTCTTTAAGGCTATGCCTACAAATACTGTCACATTCTGAAATACTGAGGGTTAGCACTTCAACATATGATTTTGGAAGGGGAGCCAAGTTCAACCCATAACAGATGGGAACCAAGCAAACACACATATTAGAAGAAAAAAGAGAAAGAGAAGAAAAAAGGAAAGGAGGGAGGAAGGAAAGGAGGGAGGGAGAAAGGAAATGAGGAAGGAAGGCAGAGAGGGAATAAAGGAGGGAGAGAAAGAAGAAATACTTCCAAAAGAGCACAACCAAGAAGAAAAATTATCTCCAGAAACAGAAGACAATATCTCCCAATTGCTTAACCTTACAGAAAACTTAATAAAAATTATACATTCAATAAAATGAGAGCTCAAAGACAAAATGATAAAAGCAGAAAATCCTATTTAGGATATAAACTGACCTAAAGAAACAGATCAATAACAAAAATGACATCCTTATATACCTAAGAAATAAATTTTAAATGACAGAAAGCAGATTAGATACAAGTAGAAGTCAAAATACTGACATGGTGAACGGGCTTGGGATAAAATGAGTAAACATGAAAAAAAAAAAAAAAAAAAAAAGAAAACGGAGCAGAGCTTTCAGGCATGGAGGCCACTGCAGGGGAAGCAGTAGCAGGGCTTTTGAGTGTCCCTGAAGGGAAAAGACCAACAATGACAATATATTCAAAAATATGAAGCAGGAAAATTTTCCGGAAATAAAGAAAAACCTCTGAAACCTTATAGTTTAGAAAAACAAATACACGTTATGTTCATGAAAATTTTGTTAAAAATGTTCCGCATTGAGACATATCCTAATTGAATTATTGAACTTCAAAGATAGAGAAAGACTTCTCAAACATTCAGACAGGAACACAAATCATGGAAAAGCAGGGAATGTCAGGCTGGACCCAGATTTTCTACAGCAATATCTAAAGCCAGAAAACAACAAAACAACTTCCATAAAGCCGGAGGGAATGTGAGTGCCACTGTAGACACTGTCCCATCAAGACAGCAGGGAGATACTCCCACACATGAGAAAACTCAGGGAGTTCAGCCCATGAAGAAACCTCCCTGAGCAGAGATCTTCTGAAGAAAATTGTAGACCGGACGTGGTGGCTCATGCCTGTAATCCCAGCACTTTGGGAGGCTGAGGCAGGCAGATTGTTTGAGGCCAGAAGTTTGAGACCAGCCTGGCCAACATGGTGAAGCCCCATCTCTACTAAAAATACAAAAATCAGCCAGACGTGGTGGCGGGTGCCTGTAATCCCAGCTACTCGGGAGGCTAAGGCAGGAGACTTGCTTGAACCCAAGAGGCAGAGGTTGCAGTGAGCAGAGATCACGCCACTGCACTCCAGCCTGGGGGAGAGAGTGAGACTCCATCCCAAAAGAAAAAAAAAGAAAATAAAATTGCAGTAAACTTTTTGACAATGAATGCTGTGGTTCGGAAGTTTGTCCCTTCCAAACCACAAGTCGAAATGTGATTCCCAATGTTGGAGGTGGTGCCTAATAGGAAGTGTTTGGGACATGGAGGTGGATCCCTAATGAATGCCCTCCCTTAAGCGGGGTGAGTGAATTCACACTCTGTTAGTTCCAGAGACAGCTGGTGGCTAAAACGAGCCTAGCACCTCCCTGCTGTCTCTCTGGCTTCCTCTCTCCCCATGTGTTCTCTGCACATGCCAGCTCCCCTTCACCCTCCATCATGAGTGGAAGCAGCCTGAGGCCCTCACCAAATGCAGATGCTCAGTCATGAACTTTCCAACCCCCAGAATCATGAGCCAAATAAACCTTTTTTTCTTTATAAATTACCCAGCCTCAGGTAATTCCTTATTGCAACACAAAACTAAGACATTGAAATCCAATCAGTAAGCGATTAATCAGAGAAAGGATTCAAACTACACGTGCACATACCCTATGCCCAGCAATTCCACTCCTAGGATTTCCATGATAGCAATGAGGGCATCTGTCCAGGCAAAGAGCTGTACACAAATATTCAGAGCAGCTTTATTTGTAATAGCCAAAAATTGGAAACAACCCAAATGTGCATCAACAGGAGAATGGATAAACAAGCTGTGATACAGCCAAACAAGAGGACATCACTCAGCAATGAGGTGAGTGAACTACTGATACACACAACTGCATGGATGAATCTCCAGGTGAGAGAAGCCAGAACAAAAGAACACATACGGAAGAATTCTATTTACATGAGGATCAAGAACAGGCCAAACTGAGCAATGGGGATGGAAGTCAGTATATGGGGGGCACCTGTCAGCTCCAAGGGAGAATGCAGAAACCTGCTGGGGAGCTGGGGATGGTCAGTGTTTGATCTGGGAGGGGACTACACACGTGTATGCCCCATGTAAATTTCACCAAGATGCACTTTATGTGTGGGGCACAGGGAGAAGGAAGCAGGGAGGAGGGCCATGACCATGTCACAGCCATCTGTCAGAAAAGCGAGATCCCATGGACAGTACAGTCAGAATAATGGCTGATTCCAAGCCTGGAGAAGCTTCAAACACTGTGGACAGGAAACCCCAGCCTAATGTAACAGTAGCCATTGGGTATTTAGAGAATGAGAAAGAGTATGGCACGAGGACCTCTGTGGCTGTGGGAGAGTAACCTGGCACTGGAGAATCAGGCAGTATAGACACCTGACTGCAGGGGAACCCAAAAACCAGGGAGCAGCCCAGAAGGCATCCAGCCCCATATCCCTGCAAGCAATACTAATCCCCAGATTTCGGATGAGAAGATGATGCTATTCTGAAACGAAGGAGCTCCTGACAGCAAGAGCTGATGCTCCCTGTGCACTTGGTTCCTTTTGCTGCTCCAACAAGTTACCATGGCTTAAATCCATGGCTTACAACAATGCACATGTATTATTTTACAGTTCTGGAGGTCAGAAGTCAGAAATGGGTCTTCCTGGACCAAAATCAAGGAGTAAATCAGGCTGCCTTCCATCCATGTCCTTGCCATTTCCAGTTTCTAGAGGCCGTGGCATTCCTTGCCTTGTGGTTCCTTCCTCCATCTTCAAAGCCAGCAACTGCATCACTCCAACCTCTGCTTCCACCATCGTCCCTCCCTCTCTCTCTCCCTGCTCCTTCTCTCTCTTGAACCCTCCTCCTTCTCTCTTCTAAGAACTCTTGTGATTACATTGGGCCTACCCAGATAATCCAAGATAATTTTCCCATCTCAGGATCCATCACTTATTCATGTCTGCAAAGTCCTTTTTGCTATGTGTGGTGACATCACAGTCTGCAGAGATTAGGACTTTGGGAGGCCATTCTTCTGCCTGTCACACCTAGAGACTGGGCTAGTTTGGACCAGTGAGGGCCTCCTTACTGATTCATTCATTTACACAACATCTTGGAGCCTTATCTTTGACTTCTGATTGGTCCAGTTTGGGTCACATGCTCATGCCTGAGCCAATCACTCGGGCCTGAGCAGTGGGCCACTCTGATTGGCTAGATCAGAGTCATGGGCCCAGCCTATGATCAACCAGGCCATGGCCCCAGGGGACAATTCTCATGGCCAGCTTGGACTAGCCACTGTCAAGTGGAGCTGTGCTTAACCAACACCAACCTGGGACAGTATGGCAGGAAAAGACTTTCCAAGACCCACACAACCCACTCCCCAGGTCCTCCTCCCACAGGGTGACTCAGCCTTACCTCAGGGGTTTTCCTTAGCCAGAGGGATGACCAGAGGGGCCCCGCCGAGGATAGGAGAGCTAGCTGTCCTTGGGCACCACCCTGTTTTCCTTTCTTGCTCTGATACTGGGTCAGCAGCAGGCAAGGCTGCCAGCTCCCGGCACAGAGCTGATGTCCCGTGTGGTCAGCAAGGTGTGAGGGTGATGCGTTATGACTCTAGCAGGGAAGACAGGACTTTCTCACCCCTAGTGTCTGGAGACAGTGGCTGGCTAGTGGCTGGCTCTAAAATTTCCCTGAGCTCCAGCCCAGAAGGAAGGAGAGAGGAAAGAGAGAAAGTGAGAAAAGGAAAAAGAGAGAAGCAGATTGCCACCTTGAGAGCTGTGAGCTGGCCTGGGTGCTTAGAGGGGAGCCCCTCACTGCCCTGGGAACTCAGTCCAATCTCCTCTCCATGCTGGCGAGGCCCTGCATGTCTGGGCTCTTGCACCCCCCTGCTCCAGCTCACCCCAGACCCCTCCTGTTCTCTCCAGCCATGCTGAGCTCAGCCTTCCCACACTCCCCAGCTCTCTTCTGCCTCCCAGTCTTGGCCTAGCTGTGCCTGCAGCCTGGAGCACTCTTCCCATCCCTTTCCTCCTCTGGCCAAACTCAGTTCATCTGCTGGGTGTGAGATGCACGCTCCTTCATCCTGGAAAGTGGTCCGTCCGTGCCCCACAAACCACGTGAGATGCCTCCATGCTCTCTCAGCAATGCTTGTGGTCCCTCCTCACTTGTGCCCCTGCCTCTTCACCGGTGTGTCTGCTCGTATCAAGGCACAAACTTCTTCACTTTCTCAGGCTCCCCAGTTGTTCCTTCCTTCCCTTTCTTGGACAGCACCTGCTGCGCCACCCGAGTCCTCCCCTTCACACGTGGAGGCTCCAGAGCACGGCATGGCCTCTGGTTTCCTGAGCAGCCTCAGAGGGCCTGGACGAGGCAACCTGGAGGGCGTGGGAGGACACTCCCAGAGGCGTAGAATTCCTTCTGATTCTCTCTCCTGTGGATTCCTTTGAGGTGTGCCCCCCACCCCCTTTCAGCTTTCCATGGAAGCCCATGTGCGGGGTGAACACATGGCTGGGGCCCCCAATGGGTTTCAACCCCTCTCCAAGCTCACTTGGTGCTGAAAACCTCCGTGTCTCACAGCATAAGCATCTGCAAGAAAGCAACCAAAAGATGCCTGCATGAGTCTAAGTTCCAGTTGTATTTATTTTCTGACAGCCGAAAAAGCTGTGAGGCCTGGGGAAGAAAATTCTACAGCCACTGCCACTTGCATCACCCCAGGCTGCACCTTCCCTCCCCACCTCACCTCCCTTTTCTTTCACCTCCACTGCCCTGGGCATGCACCCCCCCATAAATCATCAGTAGCTTAATCCTTGCTCAGGCCCTGCTTTCTAAAGATTCCCTGCTCCTTGAGGGCAGGAACATGTCTTAACTCATTATTTTAAATCTCCAGTGACTGGAGATAAAATATTCAAGGAATGAATTAATCAATTCATTGAATTTTGATAGATCCATTTTACAGATGGGAAACAAAGACACAGAGGAAGTAAATCCAGTGACCCTCTCTTTGGACTCTCAGTCCAGAAATTGATCTAATGGCTAAACCAGAGTCCTCATTCTCATATAAACAGGTGGGTCGCTGAGATACTCTTTGTACTTCTATGAACATATTTTCTGACCCAGGAATGGTCTCATTGGAACTCAGATAGCTGGAGACAGCGGACTTTTCCTCCCCAGGTCTCACAGCTTTCTCAGCTGTCAGAAAATGAATTCAATTGGAACTTGGACTCACGCAGTTTCCATGCAGGCATCTTTTGGTTGCTTTCTTACAGATGTTTATGCTGTGAGATGGAGGTTTTCAGCACCAGGTGAGCTTGGAGAGGGGTTGAAACCCTGGGTTTCAGCTGCCAGGGCTGTCCTTGAACCATGTGCCCTAAGAAAAAGCAGCAGGGATATATCTGCCCCGAAGTGTGGTGCCCAGGTGCAGGAGATTTCTCCAGACGACTGCCTGAAGTCAAGTCACCTCCATTCTGAGAGGGGTGGCCCTGAGGTCTGCCCAAGCCTAGACACAGCTAAACACAGCACCTTAAAGAAGGGACAAGCCTCAGAACCTCTCCAGGGGGAAGCAAATCAAATCACTCAAACATAATGCAGATGACTTTTGCTCATCTCGCTGGAAATAACTGTGTGTTTTGTGCTATTGCTTTTGTAAGTTTCCCAAGTATGCAGCACAGTCTTCCATTTGCTCAGCTGTTCCCTAATAATACAACCTAATTAAACACGATTGGTTTCCAAATTGCATTAAGCTGGAGCCCCCCATACAGAGAACCCTGAATCTAATTAAAGGCCACTGCAAGCATCACAGAAGCCCGCAGACATGACACCACTCCATGAGGCCTAATTGTCTGCTGGATTTTAGACTTCAATTTTCTTGGTGATGATGAGAGAAAAAAATATACATGGCAAAAATAAAAAACTGTGTTTTTCAAGTTGCAGTTTGACAACTTTAACAAATCGCTTTGCATCTTAATATAACGTGTTTCTGATAGACACCAGAAAGAATGTGATTATAAAGTGCTTTGTCGGGCTTGAGAAAGGAGATGGGCCTCTACAGCTTTTCCCCACCGTAATTCAAAGTGACTTCATAACATTTAGCATGTTAAAATGAAGCAGCCACCACATTTGTGCAGAGAACAAAGCAAACTAACCTTAGTCCCGAACCTCCAGGAGCGCATACTTAAGAATGTTTTCTGTTGGCCGGGCGCGGTGGCTCACGCCTGTAATCCCAGCACTTTGGGAGGCCGAGGCAAGTGGATCACGAGGTCAGGAGATTGAGACCATCCTGGCTAACACGGTGAAACCCCATCTCTACTAAAAATACAAAAAATTAGCCTGGCGTGGTGGCGGGCGCCTGTAGTCCCAGCTACTGGGGAGGCTGAGGCAGGAGAATGGCGTGAACCTGGGAGGCAGAGGTTGCAGTGAGCCAAGATTGTGCCACTGAACTCTAGCCTGGGTGACAGAGCGAGACTCCATCTCAAAATAAATAAATAAATAAATAAATAAATAAATAAATAAATAACATAATGTCTTCTGTTTCTGAAACAGGGACGAAGATGGTGCAAAGGAAGGAGGCTCAGGAAGCCCCAAACCCAAGGGCATCCCAATTTATTCTAGGAGATGAACACTGAGTGCCTGAGAACACAAAACATGACTGGAGTCATTCTCACAGCAAAAGCAAACCTGCGAAGAGATTGAATCCATATTGGGGGCTGAGCATGGAGAAAGTTTAATGATTGTTCTGGGAAGAGAAAGCAAATGAGGCAGGGGGCGAATCCCTGCTTTTCCTGCCTAAAGTTGGATAGAATGTGCTTTATTTCCTCATTTCTCTGCTCCAGGGCTTCCATGACACCACCTTCCTGGCTGTCTCTTCTGTCCATGGGTGCTGCTGCCGCCTGGCTCAGAGGAAGGGGCACAGGAGACTGGCTGAGCTGGGCAGGTGCCCTGATCCACCACGCCTGTCATGCAGAGCTGTGCTAGCCTTGGGTCCCTCCTAGGAGAGGGCCATGTTGGTGCGAGGTCCAGCCTGGAGAGAAAGCACAGGAGCGTGGGGGCACAGGCACACTGGGGTGGGCAGCTGCTGGACCCATGGCAGCAGAGCTGCAGCACCGAGCTCGTGAAGGTCAGCAGCGGTTTGAGCACGGAAGCTCAGCGCTCAGACCACTCAGAGCTTGAACCAATGACTGGGGCACGCTCTTGTTTGTATGATGATGTCAGTGAGACATGCCAGGGGCCCCTCAGGCAGGTGGAGGGGACCTGCGTGGCTGGGCTCTAGGAGACAAATGGATGGATGCTGCGTGGCCACTCGGCCACAAAGCTGAGTGCTTCTTGTGGCATGAGGCCTTTCTGTGGCCTATCCATGATGAGACAAGCACAGACATTGGGGGTGCTTTTAAAAGCATGACGATGACAGTGCCAAGACCCCCAACCATGTAGTCGGAGCTCAGCCCAGTCTGGGTGATGTCAGACTCACACAGTGGGTCGTGTGTGAAGTGAGCTGCAGGGGACCCCATATGGGTGTCTGATTAGCAACACAAATCCAGCCCTTTGGCACAGATAGCTTGGGAAGCTGTAGCTGCCTGACCTCCCCATGAGCCGACTCAAGGCTCCCCTGAGGACACCCAGAAATGGTGGGGGAATGTGGCGCGGGGTGGGAGAGTCTGCTTTCTGTCAGCCAGGCTGCTAGTGCCCAGGACCGCCGTCCTTTGGCACTAGATATGCACAGGATCTTCACTTGGAACCACAGGATATGGTGAGTATCATGGGAAAGACTGTGTGTAGCCCCAGCGTTATGTGTTTGAGCCCTGGAGCCGGGGGCTTGGCTTTGAAGCCTGCCTATGCTGCTTCTGAGTACAAGGACTCCGGGCAAGTTGTCTAGCTTCCCTGTGCCTCAGTTTCCTACCTATGAAATGGGCCTCAGTGAATGCATGTGGCCAGAGCCAGCAGACAGCAGGGAATCGACGCATGAGGCCCTCCACACCCTCTGTCATCAAGTCCTTCCCCGAGGGTCTCTCTCTCCACAAAGACCACCTCCTGGGAGCGGTCTTCCTGGACCCCCACCATCCCTCGTCACTCCTCCGCGTTACGTTTTTATTTGTGACTCTTCTGGTAGAACATGAGCTTCAGGAGAAAAGACTTCACCAGCCCTGCCTGGGGCCGCATCCTGGTGCCCAGGATTGTGGGTATCCAGGAAGACTTTTGTGTGAATGAGTGAACAGACACTTTCATGTGCCGCCCTGGCTTACCAGTAGCTATGAGCTCCCGCACAGCGGTATTTGGGCCTGCCCGCTCTCAGGTCCAGCTCTCAGGAGCAGCCCCACAAAGCCCATGGGAGGAAAGTTCAGTAGAGGCAACTCCCGCCAGCTATGCGCAAACAGACACTGTGGCTGGTGCCTCCGGAGGCGGAATGGACTGATGCTGCCAAGAGTCTCTGAAACGTTTGGCTGGAAATAGGGAAAGTGGAGCCACATTGTCATCCAGCAAAAGCCAAGGTATGGGCAGGTTTCCTCTCCTGGTTTTCATGTTTAGCCGAGCCCCCCTCCCTCAGCTCACAAGCCGCAGTGGGGACAGCCTCAGCAGCAGTGGCTTCCTCTGCCTGGTCACCTCCTGGAGCCTCTGGCCCCTCCTGCTAACTGGGGATAATGAGATTGCACACACCCTCCCGTCGTCACGAGTGTGGCATGGACACTGTATGTGGCACGTGGTTCACTTGCCTTAACCAATGGCAGTTGGATGTCTGGGTTGCAGAACGTGCCGTCAACAGGTTCCTTCCTCTATTTAAGAAGGTGTCTCTTTGACCTCATCTCCCACCACCCTCCTGCTCATTCACTGGCTTTAACGGCTTCCAGGCCAGGGAGGGTTTCCAACCCCTTGACCTGGGGCAGGATCCAGAAGGAACATGTCCTGTGGTCAAGGTCGTCTGCCCACTGTACAGATTCTAAAGCTCATGGCTCAGTGGGGTCCCTGTAGGAGAAAGGAAACCAGAAGGAAGTCAGAAACGGAGGCTGGCCTCATCTTGGCGGCTCATCTGCTGTGTGTCTCTGAGCGAGGCACATGGCTGTGCTGGGCTTTAGTTCCCTCAACAGTAAAATGGGCATAATAAGATCCACGTCACCATGGCCCCTGCTTTTATCTCTTCCCAGCTGTGTGGGCCTCAGATCGTCACTCCACAGCTCTGGGTGCCTTCCCTGGCCCTGAAATGGGGTCAGAATCGTACCTGTCTCAGGTTGTTACAGAGCGAATACTGTCTGCAACTCCCTGGCACTTAGTAGGTGCTCAGTAAACATCCAGTCCATCATGAGAGGTAGGGAGTCGCTCAGACAAGCTGGCAGTAAGAGGAGAACAGTCCTCTGGTATAAACCCCGGGTGGGGGTGTGTATAAAAAAGGTCTTTGAAAATGGTAGCAAAGCTGAAAAACACAAAGACGAGAGAACTGGAAGGAAGGGAGAAACAAAGCACGTGCTCCCAGCTGGGACTGGGTGGATGGGAGCCAGTCCTGCATCTGACACTCTGGTGTTTGGTATCGCCGGCCTGGGGTCCAGGACCTCCTGGCTCCAAGCCACATGTTAAGTGGAGCCATCTGTCTCCTGGAAGCGTGGCAGGTAACCAGGAGAGAGACGTGCGTGGACGGAGGACCCGCCTGTAGCACATTCTTCTCTCTGCCGCACTTTGAGGGGGCCGGAGAGTCGGGGGGACCAGGAAGCAGCCTAGTCTGGGAAATATTAACCACACAGCCGCAGCTCACCAGATGGCAGACCCCACAAACGGCTTCCAGACGAGTCCTGGGCTGGAGAGCGGCCCAGCCAGAACGCCAGCTTCTGAAAGCTCTACCGCAAGAAAATGTGGGCCGCATTATGAGCGTGGCAAAAACAAGGCCGGGCAAGCTCAGGTCTCTCCTGAGTTCTGTCAGCAAAAAACCCACCAGAAATTATAGACCCGAAGCCCTTTCTTGTGGGACTGCTGAGGGCCAAGAGGGGTGGAGCAGGCTGAGAAGCAGGTTTTAATTCCAACTGTCTCTTACCAGCTGGGTGACCTTGGGCATGTTACCCCCCTCTCTGCACCTCAGTGTAAAAAGTGTAAAACAAAGCCAGGTGTGGTGGCTCACACCTGTAACCCCAGCACTTGGGGAGGCTGAGGCAGGAGGATTGCTTGAGCCCAGGAGCTCGAGACCAGCCTGGGCAATGTAGCGAAATTCTGTCTACACAAAAAATACAAAAATTAGCCAGATGTAGTGGCACACATCTGTGGTCCCAGCTCCTCGGGAGGCTGAGGTGGGAGGGTCGTTTGAGCTGGGGAAGTCAAGCCTACAGTGAGCTGTGATTGTACCACTGCACTCAGCCTAAGTGAGTGTGAGACCCAGAGTGAGACCCTGTCTCAAAAAAAAAAAAAAGACTGGAAGGCTTCTCCAAGTGTCCCTTTCCACAATTATGAGTCTAAGCTTCCCCAATGTCTGACTTTCTGTTCTCTTGCTCTGAAACTCTGAAGGGGAGAGTGTACATAAGGAACAGCAAGGCCAGGTTCGAATCCTATAGGCTTTCAAAAGCCAGGCTTGGATCCTGGGATGGCCAGGAGTCTATCAGGTGCAGGTGATGAGAAGCACAGCTCAGAGCAGCCTGAGCGCAGAGGGACAGTTACTGGTTTTTGGAACACAGAGGCCAGTTGGCTTCAGGCATGGTCTATCCAGAAGCTCACACAACGTCACCATCCCACTTCCGTCTCACCTGGTTCTTTCATTCAGATGAACATGCACCTCGTGGTCGCAAATCGACCCCCCAGCAGCTCCGGGGTAACACCTGCTGCATCCCCTTAGCAGCCCCGATGGAAAGACAGCGTTCCGCTCCTGTTGGTTCCAGCGGAGCGGCTTTGTATTTCCCAGCCTTGTCCATGTGGCCATCCCTGAATCAGTGGCTGAGGTTGGGCATGGATGCAGCCCCCATCACGGACGTAGACGAGAAGTCCGCTGTGTGGGCTTCCCACAGCTGTGGAACCGCATGACCGCACACTTAGTGGCTGAAAACAAAACGCGCTTATGATCTTGCCGACCTAGAGGCCAGTCTAGAAATCGGCAATGGGTCTCTAAAATCAAGATGTCCAGCAGGCTGTGTTCCTTCTGGACACTCCAGAGGAGAACTCGTGTCTTATGTTCCCCACTGGTAGAGGCCCCCACGCTCCTTGCCCTGTGGCCCTTCCTCCACATTCAGAGCCTGGCCGGGCCTCTCTCACATCACATCGCTCTGCGCCGATTCTCCTGTCTCCTCTTCTACTTTGTGGTTCCAAAACTACAAAGGTTTGAGGGCCCTTGTGGTTCCATTGGGCCAATCTGCTAATCCCAGATAATTTCCCATCTCAGGGTTGACTGACCAGCAACCTGAATTCCATCTGCAGCCTTAGTCCCCCTTGGGCCTGTAACATAACGTAGCACAGATCCTGGGGCTCAGGACATGGGCATCTTTGAGAGGCCGTCCTGCTGTTGACCACACCAGCTTTGCCAGTTCTCATTCTTTTTCTCTGTAGAATGGGACAAAGGTATGACTTGTCGAAAGGGTTGCTGTAAGGCTGTAAGCAGACGGTGCAAGACAGTCCTAAGCACAGAGCCCAGCACACAGTGAGTGCTTAACAAGCAGTGGGGGCACCCGCCAGCCTCCAAATTTTTCTGCAGGCTTGCTCAGCAAGCATTTCTGAGATGCTGCAAGGTTATGTTGGAAGGGAAATAACACAGTTTTCTTCAGTAATTAAATCATGTAAAGTAGAACTCAACTCTGGGCCTCAAAGCCTGAGATCTCCAACATTCCTGGTGCTATTTATGCTACTGCTGCTTAGACGGGTGGAGAGTACATGTTTCCACCAGGCACCGCTGCATGCGAGGGCTCAAGAGAGAAGGAAAAAGTCCACAGCCACCCTGGGAGGGTGGGGGCTGCTCTGTTCCAAGGACATCAGAGTTCCTGACACCTTCCCCTCCACTAACCCGCCCCTCTCTCCACCATCCACCATAGCAGCTTGAGTGTTCAAAGGTGCCTGGCATACAGTAGCTGCTCAATAAATGCTCTTCGATCTTAATGACAACGAGATGAGTAGGGAGGTTTAGTTAGGGAAGGTGCACCTGCCCTGCTCGGGCTCAGAAGTCCCGTTGCTTTTACCATGCTAGACCAGGAGCCTGCAGCACCCAGCCGGTGCTCGGGAAATGCTGGAGAACAAAGATGCAGCCGGGAGATACCCCCGAGAGCAGGAAGACTAGAGTCCTAGCCCTGGCTCTGAGCCTCAGTTTCCTCTCCTCCAAGTGGGAGAGATCCTTGGTGCTGGCCACGTGGGACTCTCCTTGGATGGGAAGAGCCAAGAGCAGCCTTTCTGAGCCTGGAAGACTGCCCTTGCCCTCTGCTGTCTCCCAGCCTCGCCTCTGCTGGTCTCCAGCTTGGGTCCCATGGGAACTGTTAGGGGTCAAGAGACCAGTTTTGCCAACTCTGCAAGCCCGCAGGAGCCTGAACTCATTGTATCAGTGAGGAAACTGAGGCACAGAGAGGGACAGGAACCGGCTGAAGGGCACACAGTACAGAAGATATCCGGCACTAGAACACCAGTCCCCGTCTTCATCACCAATTAGAGTGAGCAATGGAGGGCCCGCTTGCTCACCTTCCCAGACGGCAGACAGGAGAGACAGAAAGCAAAGCAGGAAGCACCAGCCCAACTCTCAGCCCTCATGCCTTCTCCTCGAAAGCTAATTAGGGAGTTTACAATCCCATGTGCACGGTCACCGCGTTCTGACAGCTATGTGCACCTCAGTGTGATCAAGCCCCCATCCCCGTCAACCTTGTTGTTATTGATTTGTAAGCAGCTCAATTGTCTGGGAAAAGACAACGCGGCCGCTGGCATCTCTGGGGTCCACGGCAACACTGCGACCCGCAGAGGTCTGGGCCTCCCAGCAGCAATCAGGCCTCCGTAGCGTCTGCTCACAAATGCAAAGTAAATGACACCCCTCATCTGGGGGAATGCGGGGGACGCCACTGTGTTGGCTGGAGCTTGGAAATAATTCTGTGTCTGAACATTTCTCAATGTCTAGACAAGAAGTATTGCCTGCCTGCCTAAAATATTAACATTTTATACCACACTCTCTGGAGAAAGTCTTTGGTTATAAACAGACAGAACCCATTTGAGTTTTCTTTTTTCTTCTTCTTCTTCTTTAGTGTTTCTGTTTACCACCAATTTTGCGGGCTGTACGGCTGGAGAGGCAGCATGAATTTGAGGACCTGTGCACTCCCTGCCCTCACTGGGTTCTAAAAGGCTCTGGGTACAAGTCCTGAATTTGTCACTCAGCAGCTCTTGGGGCCCTCAGTCCCTCCAGCCTCAGTTTTCACATCTGATAAGTGGGTGTGATGATGCTCACCTCACAAGGCTCACTGAAGCAAGTAAACGAAATTGCCACTGTCATGGGGTGAACTGTGTCTGCCCCAAAATTAATCCACCTGGACCTCAGAAGGTGATGTTACTTGGAGATAGAGTCATTCTAGATGTAATCAAGTGAAGATGAGCTCATGCTGAATCAGGACAGGCCCTAATCCAATCTGACTGGTGTCCTTAGAAGAAGAGGAGAAACAGAGGGAAGAAGCCATGTGAGGACAGAGGCTGAGGCTGGGACGAGGTGATTGCAGGCCAGGACATGTGGTGGGAGGGAGTACGGCCCTGCCCACTCCTCGATTTCAGACTTCCAGCCTCCAGAAGTGTGAAGAATCAATGTTTGCTGTGGAGCACACAGCTGTGGGCTTTGGTTCCGGCAGCCTTAGGAAACTAATGCCATTGCAGAAAAATCACAACAATTTGCTGGGCACTCACAGAGGCAGGCGCCAATCCTCACGACGGTGCTTTGAGATGGAGAAGTGGCTGAGAGCCCATTTTACAGATGGGGAAACTGAGCCCCAACAACCCCAAGTGACTTTCCCAACTTCAGGCTCAGGAAGGCAATGGAACTGGGAGGTAGGAGAAAAGCTCGGAGGGGCGGACAGACCCCACTGGGTGGGGCCGAAGTGGTGGAACGCTGTCCCGAAGACCTCACAAGCTGCAGAAGGGCACACGGAAGGAGCGACAATGGCATGTGTGCGATTTGGTGGGTCCCTTCTCCCCACGAGGGCCCCTTCTCCCAGTGAGGGCTCCTTCTTCCAGCGAGGGCCCCTTCTCCCAGCAAGGGCCCCTTCTCCCAGTGAGGGCCCCTTCTCCCAGCGAGGGCCCCTTCTCCCAGCGAGGGCCCCTTCTCCCAGCGAGGGCTCCTTCTCCCAGTGAGGGCTCCTTCTCCCAGTGAGGACTCCTTCTCCCAGTGAGGGCCCCTTCTCCCAGTGAGGGCCCCTTCTCCCAGTGAGGGCTCCTTCTCCCACTGAGGGCCCCTTCTCCCAGTGAGGGCCCCTTCTCCCAGTAAGGGCCCCTTCTCCCAGCGAGGGCTCCTTCCTGACAGGCTCCCTCCTCTCTGTAGGCTGGTGGGAGAGGGAGACACCCTAGCTCCTCCCTCAACAGCTGGGGCCCAGCGCCCTCCTCAGGGACCCGCAACCCTGAAGGGAGAAACTCAGGGCTTGTACCTGCAGGGACCCCTGAAGACCACATGGATGGGTAGAGAGGCAAGCAGGAGGGCACCGCCCAGAAACAGGCCTCCTTAGGAACAGAAGGACAAGCCTCCTTAGGAAGCTCGGGGACACCCAGTCCCCAGCCACCTGCAAAGGCCCTGCCAGTCACAACAGCCCCTGCTGGGTACAGAGCTGCTCCAAGGGCCATGCATGCTGGGGAGTGGATTCATCCCAAGACCTACTCTGAACAGGATGTCCCAGCCCCCCTCACCAGTAGGAGTCACAGGGGGCACTGGGGACCTGCAGCCAGAGACCCCGCACATCCAGTTGAATCTTCCAAATCCTCTACAGCCCCACATCCAGCCCCACTGAGCCCCTGCTTGGAGACTGTGCCATAGTCATTGGCACTGTTATTTACTATATATTCTTAGTTCAATCACCACTCCCCTCTCTCTTTAACTTAAATATACTCCTTTCAAGGAGACTCTGTTGACTGGGCTTGAAATGCCAGGGGTGTATTTTTTTCCTGTTTCATATTGAAACAAATTATAACCGCCCTGGCTCGGTGGCTCATGCCTATAATCTCAGCACTTTGGGAGGCCAAAGTGAGTGGACCACTTGAGGTCAGGAGTTCGAGACCAGCCTGGCCAACATGGTGAAACCCTGTCTCTACTAAAAGTACAAAAAATTAGCCGGGTGTGGTAGCACCTGTAATCTCAGCTACTCGGGAGGCTGAGGTAGGAGAATCACTTGAACCCGGGAGGCGAAGGTTGCAGTGAGCGAAGATCAGCCACTGCACTCCAGCCTGAGTGACCTGGTGACAGAGTGAGACTCCAGCTCACAAAAAAAAAGAAAGAAAGAAAGAAAAAAAATAACAACACGGAAATGATTTGTTCTTTCATCACTTGAAGGCACCCCCATTCACCATCTTTTGGGAGCTGCAGATACACAGCACCCCAAAATGTCTTACAGGTGTGGAAACTGAGGCCAGCGAAGCTAGGGGCTTGCCCTTCATCACAGAACACCCAGCGGTAGAGCCAGCGTCCCTGGGCTCACCCCAGCCTCCTTCCTGCTTCACCACATGGTGGCCTTTCCCTTGCCTCCCACAGTGAGTGAGGCCAGGAGCAGCTTGAGCAGGGCTGAGTCTCGCACTCCCTCCACCATCACCACTACACATAGTAGGTGCTGTGTCAAAGTTTATTCATTCCAATGGCTGAATAGACTGAGAGTTTTGCAAAGACAGGGACTGGTCTGTCCTGTTCCCAGCTGTCTCCTAGGGAAGCCTGCCTAAAATACTGCCTGGCACACAGTAGGTGCTTTGCCAGTGGTCAATTATTCAATCACATCGAGGGTGAGCTGTGTGGGAATGGGGCTGGCCTATTTCTTTTACTCCGTCTCCATGGTGCCCAGACACTGCCTGGCACATTGTCATTGCCCCAGAAAGATTCATTGAGCAACGCGATGAATGATTGAAGAGGGAAAGTCGTCTAAATGGCCATTTGACATAGTTTGGACTAAAAACCTGCTTGTCTGAATCCATCTGGCCATTAAGCAAAATTCAATCCAACCCACACAGGCAGAGCAACCATAGAGGGGCAGGAATTGCTATAAATAGTTCCCTGTGCTGACATCTCGTCCAGAGGCCAATCGTCAAGCTAAAATTAAGCGGCACTGTTGTTCCAGAGCCTCTTCAGGTCTCCTACAGGGAATTAGCCCCTGGGCAGGACTGGGGCCCTCTTGCACCCCCAGGGGTGCCAGCCTTCTCCCCTGAATCAGGTTGAGAATCCTTGGGGCCAAGGGGAACCCTGGGGCTCCCATTGTCTCACCAGCTGAGAAAACCCCAGTGTATACTGGAGGTGAAAATTCATGCCCTGAGGAACTCCCACACCAAAGACCCCTGTGCCAGGCTGTCCAGGTGACCCACAGAAGTGACATGGATCCAAGGAGCCCACTGCAAGGCCAGCTGCTCCTCAGCTGGGCTGGGGTGGTGGGGGCCGGCCATCCGCTCTCCCTAGGGAGTACACAGCTTAGCCACTGCAGCCCCGACTGCCACGGCTTCTGGGTTCAGAGCTCCTCATCATTGGTCTCCTTCTGGGCTCTTGTAGCATCCTGTCCAGACCTCAAAATCTCCATCCTTCTTTGACGGGTGTGGAACCTGAGGCCTAGGATGGTTTAAGAATTCAGTGCCTTCAACGAGTTTTCACCCGATACAGATCTCGCCCTCACTGCCATCTTACAGGTTAGGTTAGAGTCACAGGAGAGGACACCAGCTCAGAAAGGTTGGGGAAGCTGCCCAGGGTCACACAGCTTGGATTCAAACCCACGGTTGCCTGGTGCCAAAACCCACACTCAGAACAGGGCATCCCTCCCTCTTCCAGCCCAGTGTCATTTTGAACCACACTCGCTTGTCTGGAGTGAGCACCTACTGTGTGCAGACACGGGGTTTTGTGCCCTCCACGACTCTCATGCCATCTTTCCTGCAGCCAGTTAAGGTATCTGTCCCTTCCTGTTATGGGTTGAACTGTGTCCCCCAAACATGTTTACATCTGAACCCCCAGTGCCTCTGAAGGAACCCTACGTGGAAATAGGGTGTCTGCCAGGGTTTCCAGGTGAGAGTCGCATTTAAGTTGGTGGGCAGGGTCACACAGATGGCACTCCCCAGGGTGGGTGGGCCTCATCCTGCCCAGTGAGGGTCTGAATGGAACAGAAGGCACAGGAAGGAGGAATCTGCCCTCTCTGCCTGACCACTGGGGCAAGACGTTGTTTTCTGCCCTCAATCCTCCTGGTCCTCCAGCCCTTGGACCGGGGCTGGAATAGACACCATCAGCTCTTCAGCTCTCAGGCCCTCCAACTGTGCCACCAACTTCCCTGGGTCTCCAGCGTGCAGATGGCCAGTTGTGAGACTTCACCTCCATCGTCAGGTGAGCCAGACAAGTAAATACACAAATCCCACTCTGTTTCTCTGCAGAACCGTAAGACAGAGGCCCTTGAGCTCAGTTAGTCAGAAGCCGAATGCGATCCCAGTGCTGCTCCTCACCAGCAGGGTCTATGGGGCAGCAGGTGTGAGCCAGGCCCTCCCCTTGCCCCACCTGTACCAGGCCCCAGCCATGTGTAGTTGGCTGTGGCTGGGATCCCGAGTCTGCGGGTCAGCCGGGTGGTTCTTCTCATTGCAGCGGGGCCATTCTGCAGCTACAGCCAGCAGAGTGACAGGTAGCAGGGGTGCACTGCAGTGCCTTTGGATGGGAGGGTCTCTGCCCCCTCCCCTCTTCCCTTAACAAGCACTCATTGAGCCATCAGCCTGATACAGCAGGTGCACAATAAGTGCTTGTTAAAGGAAGAGGGGAGAGAACAGAGACCTGCATCTGTATCAGACACAGATAGGGTTCTTCAGAGAAACAGAACCGACAGGATGTGTACACAAAAGAGATTCATCCTAAAGGGCTGGTTCACATGATTATGGAGGCTCCATCCTGAGGGCTGCTGTTGGTGAGCCAGAGACCCAGGAGAGCCGAGAGGGTGGTTCCTGTCAAAGGCTGGCAGGCTCACAACCGAGGAAGAGCCACTGTTTCAGTTTGAGTCTCCAGGCAGGAAAAAGCTGGTGACAGTGGGAGGAATTTGCTCTTATTTGGGAAAAGGTCAGCACTTTTGCTCCATTCAACTTTCAGGTCATTGGACGAAGACCACCTACATTAGGGAAGGTAGCCGGCTCCACACGGTCTATTCAAATGTTAGACTTATCCAGAAACACTCTCACAGAAACATCCAGAATGCTTAACCAAATACCTGGGTATCCTGTGGCCCAGTCAAGTTGACACGTAACATTAACCATCACACTTACTGCGTGCAGAGCGTCGGCCTGGGTGGAGGAGGGACGGGATGGGGGTACTGGATCCATGGCCGTGAGACCCTGAGGGCAGGAGGCTCAACAGCCTCATCTGACACTGGCCCCAGCATCCAGCCCAGAGCCTGACACTGGCAGCCTCTCAGTAACTATTTCTTACATTAAATTCTTAAAGATTTAAAAGAATATGCCCCAAAATAGTAACAGTATTTAGGTATTGGAATTATAAGCAACTTATATAAGCAATGTATAAGCAATTTATTCTACTTTTGGCTTATATGTATCTCTTGACTTTTTACAAGGAATACATATTACTTGTCTAGCTTAAAATGTAATTTTAAAAAAATTTTTCAAGTAAGGAAAACCTCATGTAAATTGTGAATCTACAGTCTGAAGTCTTGGGAGCCGGGGCCACACTGGAGAGGAATTTGTGAAAATAGCTGCTGGGGACCTGCCCTGCCCTGCCCTGCCCCTCAGGACCACTTGCACCAGGAACCCGCAGGGACTGCCTCCTCCTGAACCCCAGAGCTGCACCCACCCCTTCTCTTCTCTGGATCTCAGTTCTCTCCTGCTGAACTGACGGAGCAGAGGTCCTGCCTGGATGCTCCGCCTTTGTCTTTCAGGCAGTTCCCACGCCTGGGGCTCTCCGGCGGCCCTTTTGCTGCCCTACAGGAGCACTGTCAGTTTCCTTTGGGTCGGGGGGTTTCTCAGGACGTAGCCATGAATCTGAGTAACATACCCCCACCCACTCCCCAGCCCAAACGGGGGCTATAGAGGGGCCTCAGCCCCCAGCACTGTCCCTGGCACTTGGCGGGCACTTGGCGACTCTGTTGAACAGTGGGCAACCGAGAGGGAACTGACATGTCTCCCCGTCTCACCGTCATTTTCACACCAATCCCATGTCATTGCATCCCAGCTCTGGGAGTTGACATTAACATCCCCACTGTCCAGACAAGGAGGCCAAAGCAAACAAGGTTAAAAAACTTGCTCAAGCTCAGAATGCTTGTAAGGCCAAGGCCAAGACTCAGCCCCAAGTCAATATGACTCCAGGCAGAGCTGGATGGGGTGAATTTCATGAACCACCTTTATATTCCAATGCCATGCTCTTGCTTGCTTCAGAGGGGCGGGCCTGTATTCCTTGAGTAAAACCACTTTCAGGGAGAAAGTAGGAAAAGAAGGAGGGAGAGAGGAAGACACCAGTCATTCCTATTTTCTCAACAGATTGTAACTAAAACATTTCATTCTTGATTAACTCGGTCTTCACAACCCATGAAAAACAGCAGAAGTTTTTTTGGCACACCCCAAAACCAACTTTTAAGTTGGTGGAAGGTATGTTGTCAGGCAAAAAGGAAGTTGCAAAAAAGAATGGACAGTGTGATACTTCATTGTAAAACTAACCATTTCTAGAATACCTAGGACTTGATGGTCGGTATGAAGAACTTCCTGGAAAGCGTGTTACAAACTTTCAATGGTGATTAATTTGTGGGGACTAAGGAGGCAGGATGTTTTTGCTTTCTAAATGATACATTCTATTGTCCCTGAATTCTGTATGATAAGCCCAATAAAAGCAATCAATCAATAAATGAATAAAGTCACAGCCTGGTAGAGGCCCTGCTTGGAAAAACACCCTTTTGTCTGCCTTCCTGCTGTTATAAGCCCAACCAAATCTGAGCTCAGGCCGATGCTTCTTCATGGTCCACAGCGGACATCCCTGGCTGCCCACTCTCCATCCCCTTCCCCATCCCGCAGCCTGTCAGGGCCTCAAATTTCCCATGTGCATATATATTTCCCAGAGAAAATATAGAACATCCAGTTAAATTTGCATTTAAATAAACAATGATTAATTTAAATATATTTAGACTGATAGCTATCTTTACACATAGCTGAACTGACGGAGCAGAGGACCTGCCTGGGTGCCCGGCAGTTCATTCTCAATATACATAAATGTAAATATTTTTATATTTTCTTTTCTTTTTTTTTTTTTTGAGACGGAGTTTCTCGCTCTGTCACCCATGCTGGAGTGCAGTGATGCAATCTCCGCTCACTGCAACCTCTGCCTCCCGGGTTCAAGCAATTCTCCTGCCTCAGCCTCCCAAGTAGCTGGGATTACAGGCACCCGCCACCACACCTGGCTAATTTTTTGTATTTTTAGTAGAAATGGGGTTTCACCATGTTGGCCAGACTGGTCTTAAACTCCTGACCTCAGGTGATCTGCCTGCCTCGACCTCCCAAACTGCTGGGATTACAGGCGTGAGCCACCATGCCCAGCCATATTTTTCATTTATATTTGGGAAATACTAAAAACTCTCATGCTAAAAAGCTCTTCATTATTTATCTAAAATCTGAAGTTTAACCAGGGTCCCTCCAATTTTATTTGCTAAACCTGGCCACCCTAGTTGAATGAGGCCCAGGCACTCTTTGGGGATGCCCTGACCAACCCAGCCATGCAGCCTACCCGTCCTAGACACAGGCACGGCTTCCAGAGTGGGTCCCCTGCCCTTGTCAGCGGGACTCAGTTCCGGGACCTTGATTTGAGCTCTCTGGGGAGCGAAGCTTCTCTTTTCTATCAATTTGAAATCTGGAAGCAGACAGCTGACAAGGGGCATTTGCTGACATCTTGGGGCCAAGAGAGGAGGCGATCAGAGGATGAAATCAACACAATGGAAGCAGAATGGAGAGGTGAGGGGGAGCTTTCTGGTCAGATGGCTGGGGCTGCTAAATCCAGACTTATTTGAAACCACATACGCTTTTCACTTTCCAGTTACAGCAGGCTCCAACTCCCTTCATTATTAAAGCCAGTTCAAGCTGGGTTTTCTGTGGCAACCAAGCTGGCCAACCTAGCTCATGCATGGAGCAGTGAATCCCAGGCTTCCTAATGAAGATGTGTCCCGGGCATAAAACCACTGAGTCCCCAGGTGCTCAGCAGTCTTCTTCAGCAACAAAGCATCTACTCCAGAGGCCTCTGCGATTTGGGCTTTCTTGTTTGGGCTTGACTGACCTTGGAGGTCTGCACTTGGGAACACATATGGCCCCATTCAACCCAAGAGCTCTGCCAAGATATGGTCTTTGCTATCTCTGCGGTGATTTATCTTCTAGAGGAATTTCCTCACCTGAACATGGTTCAGGGCATAAACTCCAGGGCAGACAGCATAAGAAACACATCGTGGAGCCTGATAAAACATCAGAAGCGGGGAGCAAGAGGAAACATGCCCTATTGGTTCAGACACACAGAGCCAGGAGGCTGCTGGCCAGGAAGGCATTCTCGTTTCTGGAATTCTTTGGGAGTTGAACAATGAAACAGAAATTAGGAGGAACTCAACTGACCCAAATGAAAAGCGGACCAGAGAGGAACCCTCACCCTGAACTGAAACTGCGGTAAATCTAACCAGCACTGCACCTCGACCTGGACCATGAATCTAACCAGCGCTGCAGCTCGACCTGGACCGTGAATGTAACCAGCGCTGCAGCTCGACCTGGACCGTGAATGTAACCAGCGCTGCAGCTCGACCTGGACCATGAATGTAACCAGCGCTGCAACTCGACCTGGACCGTGAATGTAACCAGCGCTGCAGCTCGACCTGGACCGTGATGTAACCAGCGCTGCAGCTCGACCTGGACCGTGAATGTAACCAGCGCTGCAGCTCGACTTGGACCGTGAATCTAACCAGCGCTGCACCTCGACCTGGCTGTTCTTGTGTTTTCTTTTTCTGGTTCCATGTCGGCAGGATCCCAGACAAGACTGAGAGGAACTAGCTTCGGTGCAAGATGAGAATCAGTCTCCTGCCTGGAGAGGCCACGCACGTTCTTTTGCATGAAAAAGATGTTTATTTCCAGGGTTGGAAGAAGCAGTGGCCACCTGAGTGGAGCTTGATTTTCTGAAGCAGGGGTCTAGGACAGGGCCCTCTGTCTTTTCCACGGCATGCTGGGGCACGCTTCCCTTTCACAAGGGGCCACCAAACCAACCGATGAAGAACATCCATGTTTTCTTATATTCTCCTATTTTAAAAATATAAATGCATCACACGCTTGTCAGATAACCAAAATATGTCAAATAGCCAAAAATAAATAAGTCAAATAACCCAAAAATGCACAAACAGTGGATACAGCCCATCCCACTACCAGTTTCACACACCCCTATTCATGCCTGTTTTCTGCTTCTACGAGCAGACCTGCAGACCTCAGAAAGTGTAATCATACAGTAAGCACTACTCAAAACTTGCTACTTTCCACCAAAAACCCACAGTGGCATCTCTCCAGATCTATTCGTGTGGCTCTAACTTGTGATTTTTCATAGCAGCAAATATTCCTCAATACAGGTGGACCAACATGTTCCTTATCAATCACACTTACGTTGTTTCTCGTTTTGTTGTTTTGACCACAGACAACCCTGCAATCGCCATCTGTATGTGCAGGTGTGAGTCCAGATATTTAACAGCTGTACTTGGCCCAGGTCTAACCATCAGACAGAGGCTGGCCTTCAACATCTGGGAGGCAGAACCAGCAAGCAGTAAGGGAATCCTAGTCCTCAACAGAGGAACTTGGATTAAGTGCCACGCTTTGATCCTTTTAAGATGGATTTGTACGAATGGGATTGCTGGGTTAATGTAATGGATGTGCACTTTTAGTATGAATTCCCAGGAAAAAAAATATATATATTTTATATATATATATATATACATCAAATGAGGATACAAAAATCTTACACTGATCTCTGCGTGAAAGAACTTTGGGCTGCGTCAGCTGAATGCCTCAGTGTGTGTCAGGAGCCTTGGACTGGGTACATGAATCAGGAAGAAACTTTCTTTGCAAAGACAGACGGCATAGTCAATGTACAGAAGACAGCAAGGCCTTTGAAGTAAAGAGTCCCACCTAGTAGCCACCCACATGCCACCAACCAGGGGAAGCCCAGGGACTGAGAAGGCCCTCAGACACACTGTGTGACTCAACTGTACCAGCCCAGGAAGTACACTGAGGACAATGCTAAGTTTGTCATAGTTAAAGCTGCTTATGATCTTTTGATCCTTTCTGATAAAAGGCTAAAAACTCCAGGACACGGTCATGTGCCACTTAACGATGGGGATACGTTCTGAGAAATGCATCATTAGGTGATTTTGTTGTGTGTGAACATCATAGAGCGTACTTGCCCAAACCTAGATGCTGTATATATTTTTCTTTATATATGGTCATGTGCTGCTTAATAATGTTTTGGTTAACAAAGGACCGCATATATGGTGGTGGTCCCATAAGATTACAACGAAGTTGAAAAATTCCTGTCCTAGAGATGATTCCTGAGAAATTGGCTAATGAGGAGTTGTTGAAACTAGAACAAGAATGCACAGTTGAAGAAGAGGCAAAAGAAAGAAGGAAAAGAAGAGGCAGGTGCAGTGCCTTACGCCGGCAATCTCAACACTTTGGGAGGCCGAGGTAGGAGGACTGCTTGAGCACAGGAGTTGAGACCAAACTAGACAGCATAGTGAGACCTTGTCTCTGCAAAATTAAAAAAATTAAAAAATTACCTGGGCGTGGTGGAAACTGTATCCCTGACTACTTGGGAGGCTAAGGCGGGAGGATCGCTTGAGCCTGGGAGGTCAAGTTTGCAGTGAGCCATGATTGCACCACTGTACTCCAGCCTGGGCAACAGAATAAAACACTGTTTCAAAAAAAAAAAGAGAGAGAGAGAGAAAGAAAAAGAAGAGGATCCCCAAGAAAATTCACAGTGAAGGGTTTAGCAGCAGCTTTCACAGTCCTCAAAATTTCCTTACAGTGTCTGAAAACATAGACCCCAGCGTCAAAAGGTTTTCAGTAATAGAGAAGAATACTCATGACACATTACCTGCTTATGAGCAGATCTATGATGAAAAAAAGAGATAAACTAAGAAAACCATCATGGACTTATTTCTGAGAAGAGTGTCACCTCCCAAGAAGAGGCTCAGGAAGGTCCTTCAGCAGAAGGCATTGTTTTCATAGGAGATGACAGCTCCACAGGCGTCATTGCCCCGGAAGACCTTCTAGTGAGACAGATGTGGAGGTGGAAGATAGTGATATTGACAATCCTGGCCCTGTGTAAGGCCTAATCTAGTGTTTCCGTGTCTTCATTTTTAACAAAAAAGTTACCTGTAAATAAGTAAATTTTAAAATAGAAAAAAGCTTATGGAATAAGGGTATAAAGAAAGAAAATATTTGTTATAGCCCTATAATGTGTGTTTCAAGCTAAGTGTTATTAAAACAGAGTCAAAAAGTTTATAAAAATTCAAAAGTTTATAACGTAAAAAAGTTACAGTAAGCTAAGGTTAGTTAATTTATTATTGAAGAAACAAGAATGTTAAAAGTAAATTTAGGCCGGGCACTGGTGGCTCACACTTACAATCCCAGCACTTTGGGAGGCCAAGGCAGGTGTATCACCTGAGCTCAGGAGTTCAAGACCAGCCTAGCCAACACAGCAAAACCCTGTCTCTACTAGGAATACGAAAATTAGCTGGGCATGGTGGCACCCGCCTGTGATCCTAGATACTCGGGAGGCTGAGGCAGGAGAATCGCTTGAACCCAGGAGGTGGAGGTTGCAGTGGGCCAAGATTGTACCACTGCACTTTAGCCTGGGCAAAAAGAGTGAAACTCTTGTCTCAGAGAAAAAAAAAAAAGTAAATTGAGTGTAGCCTAAGTATACGACGTTCATCAAGTCTAGAGCAGCGCACATTCATGTCCTGGGCCTTCACATTCACTCACCTCAGCCTCGCTCACTGACTCATCCAGAGAAACTTCCAGTCCTGCAAGCTCTGTTCATGGGAAGTGCACTATACAGGTGGACCATATTTTATCTTTCATATCCCTTCTTTTTTTACTGTACCTTGTCTATATTGAGGTATGCCTAGATACACAGATACTCACCCTTGTACCATAATCACTTATTCAGTACAATCACGTACTGTACAGGTTCATAGCCTAGGCGCCATAGGCTACACAAAGTAGCCTAGGTGTATAGTAGGCTGTACCATCTAGGGCTGTGTCAGTAACTCTATCATGTTGCCACAAGGTTGGAATCACCCAAGGACACATTTCTCAGAACAGATCCCTGCCATTAAGCAACATGTAACTGTTTTTTTTTTTTTTTTCCATATGGAAAACCAAATGCCCAAGCACTATTACGAATATCAATCATTTCCCTTACTTGATCTGCAATGCCAGTAGCAAGTGCCATGTACCAGGTTTCTATATCCGCTCTGCTATAATCTTACGGAACCACCATCACATGCAGCTGTCATCAGCTAAAACGTCGTTACGCAGTGCAGGACTGACAGTATTTAAGAGCATACAGTAAACCCAAGAAAGGTAGGAAGCACTATTCTAGACCAGCCGTCTATGATAGAAATACAATGCTAGCCATATTTTAAATTATCTAGTAATCGCCTTAAAAAAACAAAATAAGAACTAAGAAACAGATGAAATTAATTTTAGTAATACATGTAATTTAACCCAATGTATTCAAAATATTGTCATTTCAACATGTAAGCAAATTATCAACATTTTCATTTTTTTTATATTAAGTCTTCAACATCCATTGCGTATTTTACACTGGCCGTACAGCTCCATTCGGACCCAGCTGTATTTCAGACCCATTTCAGCTCCATTCAGACCCAGCTGTAGCCAGATGTGATAAGCGGCTGCCGGACAGGAGAGTGCGGGTTTAGAAGATTTCAGGGGTGGAGACAACCACATCCCCGCTTTCAAAGCACACAGACTGAGCAACTCTGCAGCGTGCATGAACTGCGCAGGCTCTGGGCACAAGAAGAAAAAAAGATGGCATCCCTGCCTCCCAGATGTTCATTGTGTAGTGGGAAGATGGGCAAGTGACCCATCCAGCACCCACTTAAAAATTTCCACAGTAGGATGAAAGTTCTGCACCATCCCAAAATGTCAGTTATTGGAGAGGCTTTTTCCTACAGGGAATAAAAATTAGCCTCGCTGTATCTTTCAGCCACTGAAACTGGTTCTGCCTGAAGGAATAAACCTACTCGTTCCTCCCCATGGATAGTCCCTCATATTCATTCAGCATTCATTTGCTCACCCAATTTTAATTGAGCACCTACAATGTGCCAAGCTCTGTGCAAGGTGCTGGGGATACTACAGCCATGAACAAAATAGACACAGTCCCTGCCCCTGGGGGTTCCCAGGTGAATTGGGCAAATATGCAAATAAACATGCAAATAAAGAGGGCTGGGGAGGCTTAAGGAGGGGCACCTAACCTGATCCTGGGGTCTGGAGGCTTGTCAGAGCAAACGCTTGAGGTAAAACTAGGGAGAGAACTTTGGGTAGTGGGAGGCCTGTCGTGTTGGAAAGTGGTGGCAGAAGGGTGGGACCAGGCAGAGGGTACAGCAGGTGCTAAGACCCCGGGATGAAAGATGGCCTCTGGAGGACCTGTGAGTTCTTCCAGATGATAACTGTGGAACTGCAGAAGGAAGAGAGTCAGGATGAGGTGGAAGGTATTGACAGATCTCAAGGTGGGGGCCAGGTGTAGCCTGCTAAGGAATCTGGATGTTCTCGATTGTACCCCAAGAGCACTGAGGAATGCTTGCAGTGAGCGCCAAGCCCTTATAGAGCCTACCCCCAGGCTTCTCCTTCTCCAACCCCATTCTCTCCGTCGTCCTGCAAATACCAAGGTGTCTGGACCCCGGGGCTTCTGTGTGCTTTGGTTGGCACAGAGCAGCCTCCCAGCCCCAGGCTCCTCAACCAGGGTCTGGGGGAGACAATGGGCTGTGCAGATCACGCAGAAGGAGTTCCCCCATGCTGCAGCAGCTCCTTCCCGGGCTCCCCCTTCCACCCCTGTCCCCTGCAATCCATCCCTACAGACCCACTCCCTCCCACACTGGGGATCTTCTTAACAGCAAATGGCTATTCCCTTTCCCCTTCCCCTTCCCATCACCCTTGGAGTAAATTCCAAGCCCCCCTTTCCTCCAGCCTTCTGAGACGTTTCCCACACCAAGGTCTCTGAAGGCACTGTTCCCTCTGCCTAAGATGCTCTTCCTGATCCCTACCCTTGCAGGCTGGTCCCCGAGAGCCTTCTGACATCACCGAGCTGGCACCTCCTCGGGAGGACTTTCCTGGCTACCCTAAACAAAGGAAGCCTTGGTGGGACGGATTGTAATCTGTCATTACTCTGTATGTGTTTGCTCTTACACGCACATGCACACGCACACGCTCAACAGGCCATGAGCCTCTTGCCCACGCTTGCTGCCTCAGCATCTGGACCAACGCCTCGCACAGGAGAGGCCTCCAGCAGTTGTGTGCTGAATGAATAAATACTCAAACCTCTCAGAGTCAAACGTTCTTCATCTGTAAAACAGGAATCATGGGATCTCCCTCCTCAGGGTTTTCCAGAGAACTGGGATACTTTATGTGAAGCTCCTGGAGTCACACGTGGACAATAGCCATGGTCAGGTGACCACCAGCCTCTGACTCAAGCATGACACTTGAGAGCAGATATTCTGGATCCAAACTGCCTGGAATCACATCCTGTTTCCTCCTAGTTCCTGGTTCCTGGTGACCCTGGGCATGCTGCTTACCTGGTGGCCTCAGGCACACTGCAGCTTCTCTCTACAAGGGGCCTCATAGCGCCAGCCTCCCATGGGATGCAGGGAGTGAATCCAAGCAAAGTGCCCTGCATGGGACTGGGGGAGGGCAGGGCTGTAGAAATGGTGGCTGCTGTGATGAAGCCCCCTTCTACCTGGTTCAGCAGCAATTCCCTGAAAAGTAGAGCTGGAGGCAAAGCTGTACAGTACTTCATCCAGGAGTGCAGCCCAAGGGAAGCCAGCCTGAGGGGTGAGGGACATGAAGCAAGGAAGGAGGGAGAGCAGACCAGGGGCACATGTCCCAGCTGGCCACAGCTGGTCAAGGAAACCCAGCTGGCTGCTCAGTGAGGCAGGATGTCCTGTGAGATGCTGTGCAGAGCCACCACATCCTGGACTGGCCTGCCCAGCAAGGACACGGAGTGACCTGTCTACTGGTTCCTTCTTGTCTCCTGTCTTGCTTTGCTTGACGTTCTGCCTGTAGGGTGTTGACTTCTCTCCCCACACTCTTAGGGTGTGCTGTGTTGCCCCTTGGGATGGCCCCGGGATGGCCACCAGAGCATCTAAAGGTCCCCTCCATGTAAACTCGTGCACCAGAACAGCCGTGATCACACACGAGGGTGTGATGTGGGCTGTGCGGAAGCCCTACCCTCATCTGAGTGGAGGCTAAGGTGTGGGGCTGAGAAGACAGCAGAGGCAGCCGGCGCTTGACGACCTCAGGGACAGGGCGATCCACTGCTGGGGAAGGCAGCTGAGCAAAAGTGGGGCCATGCACAGCCTGGGAGGGTATGTGGGCTGGCACA
Organism: Hylobates moloch; assembly: GCF_009828535.3. NCBI lineage: Eukaryota > Metazoa > Chordata > Mammalia > Primates > Hylobatidae > Hylobates > Hylobates moloch. The sequence goes on from NW_026652296.1 coordinate 3,050,107, forward strand.
CATGCCCTTCTACCAGATGTCCTGTGGCTGGGTGCATGTCCCGTTCCACCACCCCACCATCTTTGTGGCAGGCAAGGTGATGAAACCTTCTGCAATAACGCTGCTGTAATAGATAAATAAATTAGCACTCCAAAAGCTCTTAAAAGAGTAAGAGACACATAAGAAGCACCACAGAAATACTTGTAAATAAGTCAATAAGTCTAGACATTTTATGAGAAAATGGCACCACGCATGGTTTCTGCATTATGTCTTGTCATTTGGTTCATTTAAATTTTCTTTGGCCAGAGACACACAGATAACTGCTCCCTTTCCCTCCCATAACCCCCGACTGGGGAGAGAAATGTGGGAGGGGAATGGTGTGGAGAGAGCTGGGCCAGCCTCTGGGGTCCCCCTGCCCTACTTAAGGGTCGGTCTCCTGCCTCACTTGATTGCGTCTGCTCCCACCCTCTCTCTCTCACTGTAGCCGCAGCCGTGACTGCTTCATTCCTCCAGAGTCAGAACTAGTGCTGAAAGCATCATTTAAAAATAAAATAAAACAGGGGAACTCATTTATGCTGAGACTATGCTATTTTCCCAAGTTGCCTACAGGACAGAGCAATAAAAAATTTATCCTTAATAGCATTTTGCAGGATTTTGCCACAGGAGATGTTCTCCCCACCAGAGTTTGGAATGATTCCTGTCTGCGTTACATCCCCAGCCCTCAGTCATGCCAGCCCCCAACCTCCCCTCTCTCTCATCGGAGACTTTGCAGCCAGCCTGCCTTCTCCTCATCCTGCCTCCGCCCAGAGAGATGTCTGGACGCTGGTCACTCCACCCATGAAACTCATCTCCGGGAAGGGGAAGAGGAAAAACAGGCAGCCTTGTCATCAACTTCCCCTCCCTTTCTCCCCCTCTCATCTGTAGATAAAAAGCTTGTGTCAGAGGACAGAACAATAAAAGAAAACCCAAGCAGCCAATAACTTAATTTTATAAAAACCAACATGATAAGAGATGTTAAAAATTGAGGGGAGCACAGGGGGTAGCAAAGCAAGCTCCGGACAATATATAATACAGTGATCACACTTATGCATTTAAAAATCAATATATAATTATTAATTTATGTTATGTAAATGCAGAGAGAAATCTGTAAGAAACACTTCAAACTTTTAACAGTGGTTAAAGAGGGGCATGAAATCAGAAATTGAAAAAAGCAGATAAGAGGCTTGGGCTTTTTTCTCCATACATCTCCATTGTTTAATTTTTTTAGAGGTAACAGTTATTAAAATTTTTTTTAATTAAGAAGGGATCTCCCATCAGATTAAAAATAAATGTAAACGTGTTATAAGAAAGGTCTTCAAAAAGTTCATAGAAAATGTGTATTATAAAAAACTATGCATAGATCTCAAAATTTTTGCACCAAAATTAACTTGTACTAACTTGTTATGTCTGAACAGAATCTACTTTGAGGCACTAAGAGGGATAAGAAAGCAGTTTGAAAAGAGCCCATATCAGAGCAACGCGAATTCTGCTAAAATTGAAGAACAAACATCAAATTTATGGCAAAACTGGGTGGAAGAATAGTGAAACCATTGATGGTTTAGAAAAGGTTTGTGGGGACAATGCCCCAAAGAAAGTAGCAGTTTACAAATGAATAACCCATTTTAAGAAAGGACAAGATGATGCCGAACAGGAAGCTCACAGAAGCAGACCGTCCACATCAATTTGTGAGAAAAAAATTCAGCTTGTTCATGCTCTAATTGATGAGGACCAACGATTAACAGCAGAAATGCTAGCCAACACCACAGACATCTCAACTGGTTCAATTTACACAATTCTAACTGAAAAATTAAAGGTGAACAAACTTTTCACTCACTGAGTGCCGAAACCCTTACAACACCCAAATCAGCTGCAGACAAGAGCAGAGCTTTCAATGGAAATTTTAAACAAGTAGGAGGATCAAGTTCCTGAAATTCTTTTTTCAAAGAATTATTAACAGGAGATGAAACGCGGTTTTACTAGTACAATTCTGAAGACAAAGCACAATCAGAGCAATGGCTACCAAGAGGTGGCAATGGTCCAGTCAAAGCAAGAGTGGACCATCAGGAGGTCATGGCAACAGTTTTTTGGGGATGCTCAAGATATTTTGCTGTTGATTTTCTATAAGGCCAAAGAATAATAACATCAGCTTATTATTAGAGTGTTTTGAGAAAGTTAGCCAAAACTTCAGCAGAAGAATGCCCAGGAAACCTTCAACAGAGAATACTTCTCCACCATGACAATACTCCTGTTCACTCCTCTTGTCAAACAATGGCAATTTTGAGAGAGTTCTGATGAGAAATCATTAGGCATTCACCTTAAAGTCCTGATCTGGCTCCTTCTGACTTTGTAAAAAATGTGTTTGCTACTCTTAAAAAATCTTTAAAGGGCACTTTTTTTGTTCAGTTAATAATGTAAAAAAAGACTCCCTTGACATGGCTAAATTCCCAGTACCTCAATTCTTAAGGGATGGACTAAATAGCTGGTACCACTGCTTACAAGAGTGTTTTGACCTTGCTGGAGCTTATAAAGTTTATGTTTTTCATTTTTATCTTTTAATTTCATTCTTCCATGAACTTTTTGAAGTCCACTCATATTACTAGTTAGGGAACAAGTGGGGAGTTGCCATTTACTGCCAGTGGGAGTATATATTAGTATAGTCTTTTTAGAGGATAATTTTTTAGTATCAAATTTTTAATATGCAAGCCAGCACCCAGCATTTCTGAGGAATGTGCACTAAAGAGCACAGGTTAGAACATCTATTTTAGGATTCCTCGTAGCAGAAAAACTGACAACACCTCCACAGAGGACTGGCAAAATAAACTATCAAGTGTCCAAATCATGACATCATTTGCATCCTTTAAAAGGATGAAGCCAAGGTACACATCCTGACATGGAAAATTCTCTAAGATACTTTTTAGTGAAAGAAAAAGAGTTGCAGAATGGTCTTTATAATGTAATACATTACATATTTTCTACCTATGTATGCAAATGCATACAAAGAGGCCTCAAAAGGAACACACAAACTGATCCCAGTGTGTGGAGGTCACCATCTGGTTTCCGAATATTTCTGACCAACTGCACTTCTGGAGCACCTTGAAGTTCAGTGGGAACATGTCACCATTTCTGGCCAACGAGTTATGAGCAGAAGTATCACAGGGCCACTGTTGGGTGTTTAATTGCTGATGTGCAATTCCTCAGAGTTCTTTTTGCTCTGGCATGACAATCAACCATCTCCAAGTTGGCAGCTCCTTGCCAACCTTGTGCCAATGAGCAGAGCCTCTTCCCAACCCAGATGTACATGTAGCTCTGAAGCCTGGAGATCTGGGTTGTATGTTGTTGTTGTGATTACAGAATAACCTAGCCTTCCTTGACAGATGCCCTATGTCACCCCCCAAGGAAAAGCTTGGGGAACAAAGGGCACTTGCCTGTAATATTTTACTCTTTACAAATTGAACATGGTCATGCACTACTTTTGCAATTAATGGTACAATTTATACATATGAATTGTGTATAGTTAAAATCAATCATTTCTCAAAGAATGATAAAACTAGCAAAGAAAAGTAGTAAAAGTCAGCATCCAAGAGTCTTGGCTTTTGGAGCAAGAAGTGGACTGTGAAAGTCAATTTTGTGTCAATTTGGCTGGGCCACAGTGCCCAGATATTTGGTCTAACATTATTCTGGGTGTTTCTGTGAGGGTGTTTTGGATAAGATTAACATTTAAATGAGTGGACTTTGAGTAAAACAGATTGCCCTCCATAATGTGTCTGGGCCTCATCCAATCAGTTGAAAGCCTGAATAAAACAAAAAGATGGGCCTCCTACAAGCAAGAGAGAATTCTCCCACAGACTACCTTCGAACTTCATAAAGAACATCAGCTTTTCCTAGTTCTTTGGCAAACCTTTTTTGGATTTGAACTGGAGCATCAGCTGTCCTGGGTCTCCAGCCTGCTAGCTCACCCTGCAGGTTTTGGACATGCCAGCCTCCACAGTCACATGAGCCAATTCCTTTGAGGGAGTTTTGAGTCACATCAGCCTGGGTTCAAGTCCCAGGTTCTACCCCCTTCCTAGTATGGAACACTGAACATGAGGCACAGACCCTTGGAGCCTCAATTTCCTCATCTCCAAACCGGGGATAATAATAATCACCCCTTCCCCACTCCCCAACCTACTCAAACATAGGGCTGTTTGAGAAGTTACTGAGCTCAACGATATGAAAGTCCCTCATGAGTCTAACACAGGGAGAGGCAGCTCATACTGTTATCATCTTGACCACAATGCCCCCCAGTCCTTCCGATGGCGCTCACAAGACCCCCTGTTGATTCTCTTGTCACCCCTTTGGGTGCAGCAAGGGATTCTGGCTGTTAAGAAGAAATCTTTAATATGTCTGGGCAGTCAGATATGCAATGATGAGAAACGGCGCTCAAAGCAAGTCACTTCACCCTCCCGGCTGCCTCCTCTTTGGCTGCTGCCTTTTCCCTATAGTTTCCTGCATGGTTCCATCTCTCCCCTTTCCCAGTGGGGGATGCAGGTTGACTTCTCAAGAAGTCAACTCCACCTCCAGCTCTTGTTAGGAGCACGTAGCCTCAGGTAAGCCAATCACTAAAGTCCATCTCTTTGGCAGAAGCAATTGGATCCCAGGTGGCCATGTGACCCAATGCAGTCCAATCAAAGTGAAGGTCGGGACTTGGGCTGAGAATTTTGGGACAGAGACCCACTCTCTTTCCTGGGAGCCACCTTGGAGCCTCAGAGTGAAACCAACAATGCAGTGAAGAGATGGCAATTTGGGGACATTGGCTGCGGGACCAAGCCTGGTCTGGAGTCTTTACGGGCTTTTGAGGTACTTGAGGTATTAAATTCCCTGCTTACCTAAGCAGGTGGTGTCAGGTTATCCACAGGTTATGAGTGAACCCCTGGAACTGATTTAAGTGGAAACAGTTGTCTTTCCCAGGAGGGCACGGGAGGAGGGCATGTGCTGAGGAGGTGTGGGAGCAGGTGCGTGCCTGGGACACTGTGCATGTTCAACCGCTACTGCTTCTCTTCATGTGCACCAAGGCCCTTTGTGGCTGCAGCGAGGAAGCCGGATTCACACAGCCTGGAGCACAAAGCATGCCCTGGGGACTGGGCCTGCCCCACCCTAGGTCCTGTTTTCCTGTGATGACTGTCACCTGCGTGACCTCTGGCAGTTTTCAGAACCAAGAGAAGGAGAACTCTGCCTTCTCAGTTGGGTGGCACTGTCCTGGTTGGGTTGCTTGCCTTCAGAACCACTCTCTGTGGCCAGAGGATGATGCTTTGATTGGCTGGACCTGGTCATGTGAGTGGGGAAAGAGGATCGACCTCACTGACAGCTCATGATTGAGGTGGGCGAGGGTTGGTGCCCCATTGGGGCTTATGGAAGGGGGAGTGTTTGATGGGAGTAGAGAGGACACAACAGAGGCCTCCTGTAATGAGATGATCTTGTTCATTAGTTCATTAGTGCTGTACAGGAGTTACATGTAGTGCAGGGCTCCTCAACCCACCGCCGTCTGGGGCTGGAGAATTCTCTATTGAGGGGTGCCTTGTGCACTGGAGCATGACTAGCAGCATCTCCGGCCCCCACCTGCCAGATGCCAGTAGCACCACTCCCAAGTTGTGACAACCAGAAGTTCTCTAGACATTGCCAAATGCACCCTGGGGAAAAAAAAATTCAGCCCTGGTTGAGAATTACAGACACAGCATATTCAGGAAATGTTCAAGCTGACTGTTCATCCATCACTTGGTGGCCAGAGCTTGTGCACCGAGCTGCTTCCCCCACAGTCACTGAAATTTTCACTTATTCATTCACCCAGTGAGTCTGCGTTGAGTACCCCCACAGACTTTCCATAAGCCAGGCACTGGGTTATGTTCAGGAGTGGGACCAAGCCGCTGCCTCAGTTTACTCATGTAAAATGAGGGGAAGTGACTGGAGTTTCTGGGCCTGTATGAGTCAGGCTTCTCCAGGGAAATGTAACCAATAGGATTAGACACATCCTCCCAGAGCCCTCGGAGGGGCGCGGAGGCTGGCCCAGGGCAGACGGCAGGGAGACCACATGCAGGAGCCCCAGTTCCCCGGGGCCTGCTTCCCCAGCTTTTCTCGAAAGTGGGCCCCCTGCAACTCTCCTCCCTGACTTCCCCTGGCCACTCATGGCCCTCTGCCCCACAGACTGCCCTGCTAAAATTGAAGAACAGACATCAAATTTATGGCAAAGCTTGGGTGGAAGAATAATAGAATAACTATTGGGTACTATTGGATACCTGGGTGACAAAATAAACTGTACAACAAACCCCATGACATGAATTTAGCCTCCACGCAGCAGCAAAAGACAACATGTAGCCCCTGCTTCAAATCTCCAGCACATAATATTAAAAAATCAAAAAATAACAGATGCTGGTGAGGTTGTAGAGAAAAGGGAACACTTATACACTGCTGATGGGAGTGTAAATCAGTTCAACCCTTGTGGAAAGCAGTGTAACTATTCCTCAAAGAGCTAAAACTAGAACTACCATTAGGCCCAGCAATCCCATTACACCCAGAGGAATACAAGTCATTCTGCCATAAAGACACATACACGCAAAAGTTCATCATAGCGCTGTTCACAATAGCAGACATAGAATCAACCTAAATGCCTATCAGTGACAGACTGGATAAAGAAAATGTGGTACATATACACCATGGAATACTAGAAAGCCATAAAAAAGAATGAGATCACGTGTTTTGCAGGAACATGGAAGGAGCTGGAGGCCATTACCCTCAGCAAACCAGTGCAGGAACAGAAAACCAAATACCACTTGTTCTCACTTATAGGTGGGAGCTAAATGATGAGAACACATGGACACATAGAGGGGAACAACACATACTGGGACCCACTGGAGGGTGGAGGGTAGGAGGAGGGAGAGGAGCAGAAAAAATAACTATTGGGTACTGGGCTTAGTACCTGGGTGACAAAATAATCTGCACAGCAAACCCCCGTGACATGAGTTTACCTTATAACAAACCTGCACATGTACCACTGAACCTAAAATAAAAGTTAAAAAAATAGGCCAGGCACAGTGGCTCATGCCTGTAATCCCAGCACTTTGGGAGGCCGAGGCAGGTGGATCACGTCAGACCAGGAGTTCGAGACCAACCTGGCCAACATGATGAAACTCTGTCTCTACTAGAAATACAAAAAAATTAGCTGGGCGTGATGACAGATGCCTATAATCCCAAGTACTCAGGAGGCTGAGGCAAGAGAATCGCTTGAACCTGGGAGGCAGAGGTTGAAGTGAGCCGAGATCAGGCCACCACACTCCAGCCTGGGCAACAAGAATGAAGCTCCACCCCAAAAACAATAAATAAAATAAAATAAAATAAATATCCAGCACACTCTCCCTTTGCTCCTACAATGAGGCTCAAACTCCTCTGTGGTCCACATGGCCTGGGAGGTCTGGGGACTGTGGAGCCCTGCCTCCTCTCTCATCATTAGCCCCTTCCTCTGCCTCCGGCCTCGGCTGCCTCCCCTCCTTCCTGTTCTTCATAAGCACCATGAGATCAAGAGCCGTGGCTCATTCTTGATGGCACCCCAGGGCCAAGTGCTCAATAGGGGCTCACTAAATGTCTGTTGACTGAAATGAAGGAACAAGTTTCTCAGGAAGCTTCAAGGGGCCAAAGGAGTTAGCACTTCCTTGTCAGATCTGGCCTGACATGAACATAGAAACTTTTCGTAATTATTCCTTCTTTAGCAGTGGCAGAGAATGCTGGCTGCCTTCCCTTAGCCGGGCTCCTTGTTCCTGAGTGAGAGAACCCCCAGCTGACTGCGTTTCCCAGCCGCCCTGCAGCTGGGGCACAGTGAGAGGAACACGTTGTTTGGAACTGCTGGTGGGGAGGGGCTCATTAAGAGGTGGACAGACGGCTGGGGGTGCCTGTTTTTGCCTTGCCCCCTGTCTTTCACTGGGTTTCTCCAGAAGTTGACTGTAAGTCAAGAATTCAAGTGCAAATGGAATTTTTCCAAGGTGGAGGGAGGTGAGAAAAGGGAGAAAGCCAGCTAAGAGCATAGGAATGAGTAGGCTATGGCAACCGGAGCAACTGGAGGCCAATCCTGTGGCCATCTTAGGAGAAATGTATAGAACGTGCCTCTCAGAGTTATCCCACCCCAGAGGCAAGGAAGCTGAGGCACTTACAAACCAACTCCCTGTCATCGTTGACGGCTTCTCCCGTGCCTCCTACCAGCTGACCCTGCAGGGGCCAAGGGTAAGCGTTCTGCCGGGGCTTGAGGTGGGACACTCCCAACGTACACAGGACCGGTGAGTCAGAGGCGGCTGGTACACGCCCAGCCCTCCTTCCTCCTGCCTGGAAAGCAGAGGTGTTGGATGGAATTTCAGCAGTCATATTAGACCACGATGCAGTCTGGAGGATGGAAGCCCCATGCTCAGATGGACGAGCCAACAAGCAGAAACACCTGGGTCCTTGCCGACACCACGGAGCTGCCACCACAGCTATGGACAGCCTACCTGCAGCCCAGGAGAATCCATGCTGAGATTAATCCACAGCTACTCCTGGTGTTTATTACCAGCGGCTGAATGCTCCCAGCCGATGCATCACGCGATGGCCATGCTGCTCATGCCCATTACGGCTCAACTGCTGCTGCTGCCAGCAGTGATGGTAGTGAGCGCAGTACAGTGCCTGACACACACAGCTGCTTTTGCATTTACATACTATATGTGCCTTCACTTATTTAGTCTATGTCATAACAATCCCACGAGGCAGATACTGTTATTATTCCATTTCACAGATAAGGAAACTGAGGCACAGAAATGTTAAGCCACTTGCTGAAGGTGGCGCAGTTTGTGACAGCTGTCTGGCTCTGGCTGGTTGGCCCACACCTCCCCACTGCAAGACATCACCTTCTACCTCAGGCTAAGCACCTTCCTGACATCTTTGAGAAAGTCATTCCATTTCCCACCCACTCTTTAGACTTTCTACAATGACAACTTTGAGATTTCATTTTGTATGTGAAATAAGCCCATCAGGCTTGACAAAGAAAAGAATATGATGTCCCAAGAAGCCTGTCTCAGGACAAAGTGCCTCTGTGCAACCTAATGAAGCCTTTCATTAGAAGATGGGACAGAGGATGGGAAGAAACTGCTCGGAACCTGAGAGAAGGCTCTGGATTCCATACAGCCTGACAGCTGAGGGGCCCAGAGACTGTCCTGCATGCTACAAGAGCTGTTCTACAAGAGCTAAGCCAGGGCAGGCACTTCTGGGATAAGATGCAAAGCTCATGCTATGGTGGTGACAGTTCAGTGAGGGCTGGCACGCACTTCCCACACATGGTAGATGCTCCATGAAAGGCACGGTGGGGACGGGAGGGGCGGGCAGGGAGACAGTGCCAAGTAGGTAGGTAACCTGTCATGTTTGGAGCCAGAGAAGGCTGAGTGCAGTTCCCTCTTCACCTTGTGCCCCAGGGTGGATTGTTCAACCTTGCAGTGCTCCCATCTTGTCATTGGTGAGACGGGGCTGCTGGCAGCTAAAACTGTCAGTGGATGAGGCGTGTAGTGAGACAAACGCAGGCCATGAGATTGCCCTCTGGTGCTCCATCATGAAATCAAAGCACAGAGACCCATGCAGAGGTGTGCAGAGGCTCCTCCCACCGGGGACAGATCTGGGTTCTGCCACTTAGCAGCTGCGCCACTGGAGCCTGTGACTCCAGCTCTCTGAGTCTTGGTTCCCTCATCTGTAAAAAGATCAGATCATAATAGAGCCTCCCTTATCAGGGTCTTTATCCACTCATTCAATACATCTTTATCAAGCATCTACTATGTGCAGGGCCCTGTGCAAGGCCTGGGAGATATAGCAGTGAACAGGGTTAATGAGACTTCACCCTCACAGTCCAGGGCAAAAGTACGGTTGTGATAAGTGCTACAAACATAAGGGACTGTGGTAGGAGGTCTTGACCTTGTCACATGCAAAGGTCCTGTGGTTGAAATGATTAAACAAGACAAAACATGTAAACCTTTCAGACTCAATGGCTGGTATATATTGCATGGGAGTGCTGTTAGTATTTTCTTGGGCCAGTGCTTGGAGCATTCACATCAGCTGACAAACTCACCCTGTGATTCTGCACTCCAAAAGCCACCTTCTGCCTATGAATAGAAGTGGACTGGTCACTCATCCTTAGGATAGATTAAACAAATCCAGTGGCCTTCTGGTTGGATGTGTGAGCTTGGTTAAGGCGTGACATGGGCCAAGCTAAGCAAGCTGGCACCATCAGGTTTCTCGGCCTGCAAGCATTGGTCCCTGACTTATACTGAATTCACCCAGGCACTCAACCCCACCCTGGTGGCAGTCACTCAGGTTGGGGGCGGGGGCAGCCAGCAGCATTTTGCAAGAGGACATTTTCTCCCCCATTGGAGTAATTCCAAGGATTAGAAATGAGGGGCTTAGGACACGGAACAGTCCTTTTTGTCACTTCCTCAGGCCCCAGAAAAGTCTCTTGGCCTGGCCTCAGGCAAGCTGGGTGCTCCAGGAAGCTCACAGCCCTGTGCTCTCCAGACATTGGCCAAGGGGACTGAAACGTCCACAGAGCAAATGTCAACTTTGCATTCCATGTCCCAACATGAGACAGGAGCCCAGCCAGGCCCCACTGCAGACAGAGACTGCATTCGCATGTCACCCCTACAGCCTCATTTCCAAATTCAGACAAGCTAATGTCTCCCATAATGGGCCTCCATTCCTGAGAACAGATATTTTATCATTGCCTTGTTAGAGGAGGAGTCTGAAAAGGCTGGTGAGCGACCTAACAAAGCATGAAGGCAGTCCTGGAAAGGTTGTGGCCAGGTGTGAGCCCATAGCAGTGGGTCTGGAGGGACCAGGACAGACGCCGGTCCACCTGCCCACAGCCCTGGTTCCAGCCTGAGGCCCATCCTAGGGTTGACTCCATGTTTACAAGGCCCATTCCAGACACTCAGTGCAGCCGGGCTAGGGCCAGTGGGAAGATGGTCAATGGCAGTTCCTATTCCAGAAACTGACCCCACTGCCAGGGCCACTTAAATGTCGGAAGGCACCGCTGGTCCTCCTGGAACTTTACTAGTGGGGACATTGAGGCTGAGAGGGAAAGAATGCAGCTAGAGCCACAAAGCAACCAGAGCACAGCTGAGAAAAGCAAACCCTCACCTCCTCTCAGCCCCAGCCAGCCCAGGCCTGCCCGGCTGGTCCCCGCAACACCTCACTCCCACAGCTCGCCTTGTGGGAGTTGGCTCGGCTACTTCTGGACCTTCCTGACCCTTCAGGCAGGCGTCACTTACCCCATGTTGCTGCCTGCACCCTTGTCTGTCTCCCCACAGCATAAACCCCATGGTGGTATGGGGCGTCATGTACACGCCGTGTCTCCGTAGTAGGGCGGGCACCCACCCACACATGCACACTCACACATGTCCACACACACACACACACACACGCATGCACAACAGTGTGGATGAAGGGAGCTCTCAGTTACTCCCAATGGCACAGGTCTGGAATGACGGTTCCAGAAGGAGTGGGCTGGCTGCTGAGCAGAGAATCCTCTCCTCTTAGCTGTGTTCTGATGTGCCTGCGACCATGGCCACACTCATTCCGCCATCTGGGTCCCTTTCTCCTTTAGTCTTGGAGTTGGCCCACATGCCAGTCTTCTGTGCATGCATTCATAACTCAGCATCACAGAGTGGTCAGGAGCCCAGACATCAGGGACAGGCGGACTGCACTGGGTCCTGAGCCAGCTCCCGTCAGCAGTGTGACCCTGGTGGCTGAATCACTTACCCTCCCCAAGCCTCTGTCCTGCTCAATTATAAATGAGATAATAACTTCTGCATGGGTCCATATGATGCTTAAATAAATGTTCCAGAGAAAACACCAACATGGCACTTAGCACTGGGCAAGCATTTCGTTTGTTGTTTTCTTAGTTTGGGGTTCCCCACATGCAGAGCCTGAGACAAGGATTTTGGTGCAGGCAGTTTTCAGGAGGTGATCCAGGCAGTGTGGGAGTGGGAAAGTGAGGCTCTAGGGAGGGCAAATCAACACAAGCTATGCTCATGAGGGGTCACCCTGTGGTGAGGGACCTGCTTAGAAAGTGCATGGGACATCCTTCAGCATGGACCCAGCAAGGGCTGAGGGATCTCCACCCAACTCTGGGCTGTCATTGGCTGAGGGCTGCTCCTGGGGAGGGGAGTGGGGAGGCTTTAACACCCCAACAGTTGTGCTCTCCACTTCTACATGTGGGTCCAGAATATTCCTCCTGTGCCAGGAGAAACCCTGAGGTGGGAGATGAAGGAAGCCATTGGCACCCTGCAGGTTGGGTGCAGTGGGGACAGGATGGGCCCCTGCCGGTATCTGCTACAGCTGCTATTATTGTCCTTGCCATGATCATCATGTCACTAGATGACAGGCACACAGACGAGGGGAGGGACCACAGCAGAGGCGAGGGAAGGAGAGACTCTGTGAGTCCTTGCAGTTGAAGGAGGGGTGGCGACAGACTGACAGCACCAGGAGGCCTTGCGGTGGCTTGGCTGCTGGGGCTGATTCCCCCGGAGGCTGGGCAGAGGATCTGGAAGAATCATTCAAGTTGGAGAAATGGAGAGGAGGACTGACAGGTCATTCCAGGACTCCTGTGGCAAAAGGGCAGTGAAGGCAGTGACGGTGGGCCTGGTGGGCTCAGGGCAGGCACCCAGGGCTGGGCCATGGGTCATCATATTGAGGGACACAGCTGGGTGGCTGACTGGAGTTGGCTCTTGGGAGCCAAGGCAGAGCCCAAGCTTTAGGTATCTGAGGCCGGAGAGGAACAAGTTTTAGAAAGATGACTCTGGGCTCCCAGGCAACCTGTAGCATGGAGCGGTGTTTGCAGTGGCATCTGGACATGAAATGATGACCTAATACTGACGCTGCTCCACAAAGCCACTGGGACACGTTCCACCAGCGGGTTTTAGCCAGCTCCCTGGAGGGACTTTTCCAAACAATTTTCCAGAGGTTGACGTATGTTGCTGTTGCCACCCAGCATCCACCACACCTTGCCCTGGCAAAGGGACCCTGGATATCCCTTGGGGACTGCCCTTCCCTCATTCCCAGCTGGGACAGGTGACCCTGCCTGAGCATGTCCTCCTGGTTCAAGCCATGTGAATCCTAGGACTTGTACTGGAGCAACAGGCAGAGAGTTGTTCCTTCTTCTGACTTGGAAGATAGAGGTTCGGGGCTGTTGGCAGCCACATTGCCACCAGTGGATCCTGGGAATGAAGACAACGTGGAGAAGAACAGGACCAAGTAACAGAGTGAGAAAGCCAGTGTTGGATCCACCCCTGCCTGAAGCCAGAACTACCCCCTGATGCTTTGGGATCACATGATCTAATAAACTTCCTTTTTGCTTAAGCCGGTACGAGTCAGGTGTTCTCTTTCTAACAGCAAAAAGGAATGTTTGAGATTTTCTGCAAAGCTTTAGGAATCGGTGTTGAGTTTGTCAGTTCTTATTGGAAATGACCTTGGTCATTTGCCAACATGAAGATTATCTCTAAGTAAAATCCTCACAAAATAAACTTGCTTATTCTATGAACATGCATCCAGCCATCCCTCTGTACGAACCCCACTCTATCCAGAATCCCCTGCATTCCACAATGAGCCACTGTATCTGTTCATTCATTAACAAATATTTTATCAAACACCGACTAGTCCAGGCTCTGTGGATGCAACAGAGAAAAAAGTAGCCAGAGTTTTGCCCTTGTACAAAAGGAGACAGACAATGAACAAAAGCATAATAAATAAAGAAGCCACTATTTGTAAAGGCCGTAAGCACTATGGAAAGAAAAAGCAAGATGGACAAGATACTGAGGATGGGGGGGTGGGTGGGAACAAGCAGCACTGCAAGATAGAGTGGCCAGGGAAGAATTCATTGAGAAGGTGACATTTGATGGAAGACGAAGGAGGGGTGGTGCGAGCCGTGCCAGTATTTGGGGGAAGAGCATTCCAGGCAGAGGGAATAGCCAGTGCAAAGTCCCTGAGGCCACAATGTGCCTGGCATGTTCAAGGCACTGCCAGGAAGCCTGCAGTGCTGGATACAGTGACAGGGGGTGGGATAGGAGGAGGAAAAGTGGGGCAGGGGGCACGTTTGGGGGCACGTGAAATGGGAACATGGCAGGATTTTGAACAGAGGAGTGATCTGCTGTAACCTGTTACTTGGAGCACAGTAGGGTGAGGACAGAGCAGGAAGACCAGGGAAGAGAGGCGGGAGAGGCTGGTGGCCTGGCCCTGGGTGGTGGCTGTGGAAGTGGGCAGGAGTGGTGTAACCCACACAGGTTTTGAAAGTTGACTTTCTGCCCCTGTGGAGAGGAACTTTGGGTGGGGCACATCTTGGGGAACCTGCACTTCCCAGCAGGGTGTCAGTCGCCTCTAGACATCAGTCTCCAAGGTCCAGCCTGTCAGACTCAGCCCTTGGAATGGAAGTGCAGATGATCCAGCCACAGGGGGCACCCCTGGAAGGAGGAAAGGTGCTTCCCAGGAGGGAATGAGGCTCCCCACATGGGAATCCCTGACTCAGGAAAAGGCTTGCAGGAAAGGAGGGACATGGATGTGCTTTTGTCCTGAGAAGCACCCTCCATGGCCATCCCTGAAGTGGCAAACGTTCCCCCCGCCCACATGCTGCTGCCTCACCAGCAGTCCATCTGTTAGCGAGATGTCTGAATGTCCAGACAGGCTTTAGGGGTCAGAGACCGGAGTCCCCAGGCAGTTCTCAAAGTGGGCATGTGGCTGTTTCTGCAGAGAACAATGAAGCCAAAAAGACAGAAAGCTGCCCCGCTCTGCATAGTTCATCAAAGAGGAATATGCTTAATTCTTTTCTTTTTTATCAGCTGACAGCTTCCAACAGATAAAGCTTATTTTATTTAAGCTTTTGCAGGCCCAGCAAGATAAATACCCCTGAATTCCAGTCTTCACAAGGAAAAAAAGTAAATTTGGATGAAGTCAGAATCTTGAGTAGTTTTCTCAAAACCAGAGCAAGGATGGGCCCCTGTGATTGGGTGTAAATTAAATGGTGACTGGTGGTGAACGTGGAGGGAGTTGGGTCATAGGGATTAGGGGGCCCGAACTGGGAAAAGATGGGCTGGTCCCAGCTGAGGGCATAAATGAAGCTGCTGGTGGAGACTGTTCTGAGAAGGAACCTGCCCAGCATCTGTCCCAGAGGACCCCAGAAGTCGGTGGGGATCGGGGGGAACTGAGCTGCAGGAGTGGACTGTGTGGGTTTAATCCTGGCCGGCAGCATGTGGGCTGCTTTCCTGTGCCTCGATGTCCTTAACTGGAATTCAAGATCACAGGCAAAAGTCTTCAAGCGAGTCCCTGTGGCAGAGAAGGCCCCAGTGGCTCAGTGGAAAGAAGCCTGGTGGTGAGCTCGTGCCTAAAAGCACCCCTGGGCCCCACTGCCTCCTGGGAGGGCCCTCTGAGCTCTGAATGGGGCACCACACTGGCACTGGCTGGACGCTTGTGGGGAGGTCACTCTGCAGAGGTGGAGGTGAGGTGCTGCCTGCCAGGGTTGGGGACTCTGAGTGGTAGGACACATACTGACTCTGATCTCAGCCAAAGAGTTTATTGACAGGAAACCTGGCTACTCACAGAACTGCCCAGGGGGCAGGAGACTTGGGCTCCAAAAGGGAGTGGAACAAGCATGATCCGACCATGGGGAGACCCAACGTGACTACCAATGTGACTACCAGTGCTGGGCAGGGACCCTTGCTCACACCCTGGGCCATCAGGGCTGGGCCCAGGACCCCTTAGTTCAGGCACAAAGCCTGAGACACCCCCACAGCTTATCCCCTGGGCTCTCAGTGCTAGGCTGGGCCCCCCCAGCTCATGTCCGGCCTCTAGCTCAGGTCCCAGGACCCCTAGCTGACACCTAGGAAGGCAAGCGCTGGACCAGGGCCTCCAGGGCTGGACACTGAGCCCCTTGGAGCTTTCTAGCCACCTCCACAGTGGACTCTGAGATCCTGGCTGTTCCTGATCCCAGGTCTGGGCCGGAGCCCCCAGGGTGGTGTCTGACGGGCGTGCAGAGCGAGGTGTGCGGCCGCTGCAGAACCAGCCAGCATCAGCATCCACCTGGCACTTCCTAACGGAGTTCTGCATGGAATTAATTGAACAAAAACCATATGGCTTTTCAGAATAGTATATGGGAGGGAGGAGGCCGTGGTTACAGGACAGCTCAGAGCTCCTTGTGGTGTGGGAACTGCCCAGCATCTTGACTGTGGCAGTGGAGACACAAACCTACACAGGCAATAAAAGAACATTAATCCACATACACAGATGACAGCAAGGACCACTGGGGACGTCGGAGGGACAGTGATGGATTCTGTCACTGTCAGCAGCGTGGCTGTGATACTGCACCGTGGCTGTACAGAATGTTACCACTGGGGGAAACGGGTAAATGTACGAAGGATCTCTCTGCATTATTTTTTACAATGGCACTTGAATTTACAGTTACTGCAATAAAAAACAGAAATATTTAAAAGACAGTATGAAGACTTCTGAATGCTCTTTATATGTTCATTAATTTATTCTAAAAGTGCAATCAAATAAACTTATTTTATTCAAACTACATGCATTAAGCACTGTTCTGTGCCAGGCACTGCTCTGGAGACCAAGACAACCAGCCAATGCTGACTTCTCTCTCTCTCTCTCTCTTTCTCCTCTCGTTACTTAAATCTTGTAGAAGAAACAAACCACAGTTAGGTAATCACCTGATTACAGAGGATGCTGTCACATGATGATAAACACTTTAAAAACATAAAACACAGGGACACTTTGAAGGCTGACAAATGACATGAGGTACAGTTCACAAATAGAACCCAACCCATGGGGATCTGGGGCTGGAGAGTTCCAAAAGAGGAAACTGCAGGGCACAGTCTGGGCGGGGAGTAAGCTCAGCCATTCTGAGGATCAGAAACACTCCAGTGGGAATGACACTGGTCCACAAGGGGCAGGAGGGAAGAGGTGGTGGGGGTTTGGTGGAGGCAGAGGTGGCAGGGCCCACACAGCACAGTGAGAACCAGGGGCTTTATCCCGAGGCCCAGGAGAAGTCCCCAAAGCATCTTAGGCAGAGGCGTGACATGATGAGTTATGTTTTTAAAAGATCATTCTGGGCGGGGCATGGTGGCTCGTGCCTGTAATCCCAGCATTTTGGGAGGCCAAGGTGGGCAGATCGCTTGAGCCCAGGAGTTCAAGACCAGCTTGGGCAACCTGGCAAAACACCATCTTTTCCAAAAATACAAAAATTAGCTGGGTGTGGTGGTGTGTAGCTGTAATCCTAGCTACTCAGCTGTGGAAGCTAAGGTGGGAGGATCAACTGAGCCCAGCCTGGGTGACAGAGTGAGATCCTGTCTCAAAAAAAAAAAAAAAAAAAAAAAAAATATATATATATATCATTCTGGCTCCAGGTCACTTCCAGCTCAGAGGCTGTGGCTCTAACTGGCACTTGAAAAGCACCTACTGTGCATCCAGCCCAGGGCCAGGTGTTACCAGACTCAGCAGAGGCCCAGCCTGTGCCCCGTCTAACACCTGGCTGGTGATAATGGACATTGATCATGGTCAATGCCAACAAGTGCAGTGAGAGCTGAGGGCGCAGAGGCCCCTGGGAGAGGGTCTGCACTCTAGGCCACCAGGGTGGCACTAGAAAGGGCTGCAGATGGGCTGGGTATGGTGGCTCACACCTGTAATCCCAGCACTTTGAGAGGCCGAGGCGGGTGGATCACCTGAGGTCAGGAGTTCGACATCAGCCTGCCCAACATGGCGAAAGCCCATCTCTACTAAAAATACAAAAAATTAGCCAGGTGTGGTGGCACATGCCTGTAATGCCAGCTACTAAGGAGGCTGAGGCAGGAGAATTTCTTGAACCTGGGAGGCAGAGGTTGCAGTGAGCCAAGATCATGACACTGCACTCCAGCCTGGGCGACAAGAGTGAAACTCATCTCAAAAAAAAAAAAAAAAAATGGGCTGCAGATGGTCTCCACCAACACCCAGTTCCTGCCCGTCCCCTGCTCTGTAAACAGTCCCACCTCCCAAGGGACAGGCACAATGATGGCATCTAGATTTGCAACCCCCATGGGAGTGAGTCACCCCCAGGCTGAGCTGTGACAACAGGGCCTGGCAGAGGAAGGCAGGCCCCAGTCTTCCCCACCTATCAGGGACATGGAGCAGGTGTCTGGTGTTCTGGAGGGGCTGCCTGCGAGGCCCAGGTGGTCACGGCTTGGTGGAGAATTCCCAAAGTCATCGGTTGGCAGCCAGATCAAAAGCAGAACAGAATTTAGACAGCTTCTCGTATATGGTTTATTTCTAATTAATTCCTCGCTGGCACATGCAGAATCTGCACTTTCTCTCCCTCCTGGCTCTTCCAATCCCATACATATTTAAGAGCCTGACAGCTTTCCTCGTGCTAAATATAAATCGCGGTTTAGGCTGGGAGTTCAGTGTGAGTCGGTGGTCCTCCTCCCAGGCACCACTGACGATTCTGCTCCTCTGTTTCTCGCTGGCCAGGCATGTGGGGGCTCCCTCACCCAGCAAGCATCCCCCAGCCGATCCACCGACCCAAAGTGCAAGGGACGTGTTATTTTTGTCTACTTAGCATCTGTCCCATCTCCTCTGGGAACAGCACCCCAGTTTTCTTTTGAGGAATAGAGCTGACCCCACTTCCAACTCTAAGGGTGGTGTCTGACTCTGATTATGGCCAATCAAAAACTGAAACCCTCCAGCCACAGAGGTTAGTTCAGGATGTGCCCATCACTCAAAACAGGCCAGTCAGACTTCTCTGGGATTTCTGCTGGAGCCAGAAGGACAGAGACATTCTCTTCACCTAAACCAGTAATGCGAGTGAGAGAAAATCCTGAAGCGTCTAGAGGCCGTCTAGGCACCAAGATGGGAGAGGTGGACTGAGGCTGAGGCCAACACAGAGAACAACAGTGTCCAGAAACAAGAAAAGTGAGAGGGACTGAGTCCCAGCGCTCAAGGCCCTTGATCATGAGGCTTAACCAGTTCCATGAGCCACTGTACCTGAGGAAATACCCATTCTTGCCTAAGCTAGTTTGAGATGGGTTTTTGTTGCTTACGACCAAAAGAGTCCTATTACTACAAACAGCCACAGAATCATCCTGGCATGGTTGTTGTGAAGAAAAAAAAAAGCAGATAATTAATAGGAAAATGACTGGCACACAGTGGCAGGCCCTCTCCCCTACATTATTTCATGGGAACAGCACGTGCAGCCTCTGCGGTAAGCCTTATCATCATGAGCCCCACGACAAGGGCAGAGAAGCTGAGACTCAGAGAGGGTGTCACTCACCCAAAGCCACATAGCTAGTGGGGTAGGGATTGAAACCTCACTCCCTCAGTCCCCAAAATCCAGGCTATGCCTGTTCCTAGGGTGATGCTGTCTCTCACTCAAACTGCCCAGCAAAGGCCCGAGGCTGCCTAGACCTGAGCTGCTCCCAAGCCAAGGCACACACCTCTCAAGACCAGTCCCAGAGCAAACACTTCCAGCAGTTTGCCTGTTCGGGAGGTGGTGGGCAAAATTTCCAAAATCCTTTAAAGTGGTCATCTCCTGGTACAAGGAGGAGTGCAAAGGCATGATTTTGGAAGCTCGTTCAGAGCCTGGAGATGAAAGTTTCAAGTGTGCTGTGAGAGAGAGGAGGGTGCAAAAGAGGGTGATTATGTCTGCTGTGGACCTGCACGCAGGGACTTTTGTGCACACCCTGGTCCCATTGACACAGCCATCTTAGAAGGGACTGGCTGATGCCCTGGGTGACAGAACGCTCTTCTCTGGAGCAGAATGCCTGCTCATCAACGCAAGAGGACGAGCACCTTAGCAAATTCACGATTTGCAACTCCCAGTGAAATAACCCATCCAGAAAAGAATCATCAATGGATACAAAAGCCATTAGGTGAGAGGGTACTGGGGGAATAAATTCTTTGCAAGGGGCCAAAATACCCTCCTACAGAATAATTTCCAAGAGAAAACAGAAGCTTTCGCCACAGAATGGTTGGTGACCATCATCTTTTCCAAGCAACCACACTCGGCATCACTGAGGGTCCTCTGCAACACAGCCAGTTTGTTCACTTCAAAAAGTCAGTGTTCTGGGGAGAAAAAGTAAGGAGAGAACATTCTAGATTGCAAAAGACTCAAGGGATATAAAAACTAAACGCGATGTGAGAAAGTTGTTAGATCCTGGTTCAAGAGCAAAACAGCTAAAAGGATTTTGGAGCAATGAACAAATTTGGAAATTTGATTGCAGACTAAATAATAGATAATATTAGGGAGTTCTTGTTAGTTTTCTTAGGTGAGAAGATGGTGATGAGGACATAAAGGACCTTTTTCTTAGGATGCACAGCTGAAGTATTTAGGGATGAACTGTCATGATGCCTGCAACATACATTCAAAGAGTGCGCGCATGCGTACACACACACACACACACACACACACACACACACACCAAATATGGCTGTCAAATGTAGGTGGTGAGCACACAGACGTTCACAGCGCTGTCCCTCCAACTCCTCTGTATACTTAATAATTTTCATATTAAAAAGTTGGAGTAAAAACCCAGCCCCATCCCTTACCACAGGGTCACCTTAAGAAAGTCACCTTAAGGCTCTGATCCTCCACTGCCTCATTCATCAAATGGGGACAATGATTAAAAAAAATCTCCCTAAAGCTCTTAGAAGTATTCCATGGGACAATCCACGGGGGAATCTTGGTTCTAGTGCTTGGTCCCCAGGAAGTACCCCGAAAGTGCTCAATGTTGGCATTATTAGAAGACAGTGAACTGAATACCCCCAGCTCTAACCAGAGGATCCCAATCAGAACAAATTCGGAAAGCACAGGGAATCATCTTCCAGGATATTCAACGTTTGCCCTCGTCTCTCCCGGACCAGAGCATTGACCCAAATTCAATACTCTGGGAAACAGGCTGCAGGGGTCCCACAGCAGGGCCAGCCCCCCCGGAACCCACCTGTTTCTTTCTCAGTGCCTCCCAGGATCTTGGTTTCTACTTGAGAAGACAAATGTAGGGTCATGCTCCCTAAAATAATTGAACTGTTGTTCACCCGTTTAATCAGCGAAGATGGGGAAGATTTGCGTACAAGCTTGGTGCCCGGCAAAGATGGGCCACTGCATCTGCTCTTGGTGGGTGGTCGCCTGGCCCAGCTTTTCCAGAAGGCAATTGGCAACATGTCACAAAAGCACCACAGTCATGCGTGCCCTGTGATGTGATGAATTCGGTCTCCAGGAATCCATCTTAAGGAAAAAATGAGACAAGTGCATAAAAATGAATAACGACATTTGTTCCTGGCCCCACTTGTAAGAGCAAAAAGCAGAAACTATCTAAATGCCCATAGTAGGGAAATGGTAAAATAAACGAAGATTCATTCAAACAATCGAATAATGTGAAATCATTAAAAATGATGATGTCGACAAATATTGAGTGACAAGAAATGTTCACTGTAGATTGTTAATGCATGAAGAAGCAGTGAATAAAATTGTATGTGTAAGACGACTTTAGTATTGTTTAAAACTCTGTGCGTTGGCATATTTTTGCATGCATAAAAAAGTCTTGGGAAGGTTAAATAAGTCACAGTATAGCCATAAGATGGAATACCATACATCTATATATAATATATATGTGTGTTTATATATATTATATATAAATATATATAATATATACACACACATATTATATTTATATATTTATATATAAATTTATATATATTATATTTATATATATTATATTTATATAAATATATATTTATATATATTATATTTATATAAATATATATTTATATATTATATATTATACATATAATTATAATATATAAATATATATTTTATGTAATATATAATATATAATATATTTTTATATAATAACTTTATATTATATATACCATATATATATATAAATATACTATATATTTTAGATATATAAATGTATTATATATTAGATATATAAATATACTATATTTTAGATATATAAATATACTATATATTTTAGATATATAAATATAAATCTTTATATAAATATAATTATAAAAATATATTATATTTTATATAAATATATTATAAAAAATATATTATATGTTTTATATAAATATATTATATATAAATATATTATGTTTTATATAAATATTATAATATATTATATTTATATAAATATATAAATATAATATTTTATATAAATTTATATGTTTTATATAAATATATAAATATATTATATTATATAATAATATATAATATATATAAAATATATATAAAAGACACAGGGTCTCGCTCTTTGCCCAGGCTGGAATGCAGTGGTGTCACCCATAGCTTACTGCAGCATCAAACTCCTGGACTCAAGCCATCCTCCTGCCTCAGCCTCCCAAGTAGCTGGGACCACAGGTGAGCGCCACCACACTGTGCTAATTTTTTATTTTCATTTTTATTTGTAGAGATGGGGTTTCACTATGTTGCTCAGGCTGGTCTCAAATTCCTGCCGCAAATGATATTCCTGCCTTGGTTTCCCAAAGAGCAGGGACCTGTGCCCAGCCCAGCTATTTTTTTTTAAACAGGGAACTCTTAAGTGTTGTTGTGGAAAAGTCTCTAATATGTATTGTTGCAAACAGCAAGATGTAGAAAAATATATATGATATATCTTTTGAGTATAACACACAGGATAAATATAATACATACATTGAGAGAGAGAGAGAGAGGGGGAGGGAGATCCTTGTCACTAAGAACTAGTAAAGGATGTCATCTGTGGGGTGCGAGGGGCAGGGCCAAGGGGCACAGGGATGCAAACAGGCTTTACTGGGTACCTTGTGTATTCCTGGCTTTTGAGCCAGGTGAATATATTACCTATGCAAAACTTTTTCTATCATAAAATAATTCAGGAAAGACATAAACTAAAATTATGCTAGAGGCTGTTTCCAATTAATGAGATACCTAGCAATTTTTATTTTCTTCCTTATGACTTTTTAAATTATCTGATTTTATTTTACAATGGGCCTACATTATTTTCGTATCTAAAAACAGGTTTCCATTCTGAAATAATGTGATAAAAATATCTGCACTTGGCCAGATGCAGCGGCTCAAGCCTGTAATCCCAGCACTTTGGGATGCCAAGGTGGGTGGATCACCTGAGGTCAGGAGTTCGAGACCAGCCTGGCCAACATGGTGAAACCCCCATGTTTACTAAAAATATAAAAATTGGCAGGCATGGTGGCGCATGCCTGTAATCCCAGCTACTTGAGAGACTGAGGCAGGAGAATCACTTGAATCTGGGAGGTGGAGATTGCAGTGTACCCAGATAGCGCCATTGCACTCCAGCCTGGGGGACAAGAGCGAAACTCTGTCTCAAAAAAAAATAAATAACTACACTTGTATTTCTTTCTTCCCCATTTCCCTGCTTTAGCGTGCCTGCCCCCCACACACTGGCACAAGCTCACAGATACTCTCCCACACTCGCACACATGCACACACAGTGTCCTCGCACACATGCACACTCACAAATGCTCACACACACACAAGTGTTCTCTCTCACACACACACAAATACACATAAATGCTCTCATACACTCACAGGCTCACACAGTCACACACTCATACACACTCTCACTCCCTCAGACGCTCACACACTCACCCACACACATGCACTCATATACACGCTGATTTATTTCTTGACCACCTCAACTCTGTTTCAGGTCTGTTGATTTATTGGCTGGATTGGAACAGGACCTTCCTCCCCGATTAAGTAGCTGAAGGCCCACACACCCAGGGACAACACCAGACCATTTCATAGCGGACACAGCAGAGAAGAGATCCAGCCTGGGTGGTCACAGGCCTGCAACAGACACAGGAAACGCTCTCCTCTGAACAGAAAGTAAGATCAAGTCCAAAACCATGACAGCGGTGTTCCAGAAACCAGTCACAATGGTTGGGTACTTGAAAAACTAGGAAAACCATTTTTCTAGGTCAAAGTAAAGTGCAATTTCCCCTGCACCCTGAAACTTGGTGGCCCTTTTCCTGTACGCCTTTTAGATGGAGTTAGAGAGAGAAGTATAGCTACTTAGCTAACCCCCACCACAAACAAATATCAGAATACTGATGAAAATACTAAGCACTAACATGAATATGACACTTAATATGTGCTAAGCACTATTCTAGTGTTTTCCAATAAATAACTTTTCTCATCTGAACAACTATCATTATTCTTTTTTTAAAATTTTATTATTATACTTTAGGTTTTAGGATACATGTGCACAATGTGCAGGTTTGCTACATATGTATCCATGTGCCGTGTTGGTTTGCTGCACCCATTAACTCGTCATTTAGCATTAGGTATATCTCCTAATGCTGTCCCTCCCCCCTCCCCCCACCCCACAACAGTCCCCGGAGTGTGATGTTCCCCTTCCCGTGTCCATGAGTTCTCATTGTTCAATTCCCACCTATGAGTGAGAACATGCGGTGTTTGGTTCTATCATTATTCTTAATGTATAGATGAGAAAGCTGGGCAAAGAAAGCTTAAGGAAGCTGCCCAGAGTCACAAAGCCTGAGAACAGTGACGGCAGGACTTGGCTCCTGGCCGTTGGCCCCAGCCCTGTTTCCCGTCACCGATCCACACTGCCGCACTTTCATGGAGGAGGGAAATGAATGTGGAGGCTTAAAGAACTTGCCTAAGGTCACATGGCTGGTGAGTCACGGGGCAAAGATTCGAACCCAGGCCCATCTCACTCAAAAACCCAAGCACCTACCTGCCACGTTATCCAGGCACCCTGGCCCCCATTTCCGCCTCTGTAAGACAGGGGTGATAAGACTCATCCACTTTGGAGGGCACACAGCGGTTGTCCAGTAATGAGACCTGATGGAAACGGCCTCCATGGGTGACTTATAGGTTTACCCCATACTCCCTGTGCTGCAGATCTCTGCTCTTGTCCCTCTATTTTCCCCACAAAAATTCTAACCTCAGAAGCCATGGTGAGTAAACACTGTGAGTAAAACAGATTTTACTGGAGGTTCCCGAGGAGCCAAAGAACAGGATGACACCTGTTCACACACCACTGCGGACAGCTGCATCGGGTCACTGCAGTCTCTCTCCTCCCCTCTCACACCCTGCTCTCCTTCACGCCCACTCTCCCCTCCCAAAGCCTCTCTATTTTCCAGAGCAATTTGGCAAAACAAACACTGGGTGTTGCTAACCACGCTGTTGTAGTAGCGCGGTGGGTCTGTAGGCTCATCTGGCCTGACTGTCCCCAGGCACGACTGTATTAGGGTGCACCCTTGAGCTGGACGCCTTTGGGAGGGGACAGAGGCAAGATGGGGAGAGGGAGGAATCGAGATGCAGTGTGGCCTCAACATGGGCCTCAGCCGACTCCACAGGCGGCTCTGAAGCTGGAGTGGCCCCTTAGACCTATTCTGAGTTGAAGCAAAGGTCCGGGCCTTAACACCCCTGCACTGATCAGCCACTGGGCATAGGCCATCCTGAAAGGAGGTGTGAGCTTAGTGAGGCACTTCCCTTCAGCCAAAGCCACCCTCGAAAGGTGCTGACTGCTGAGGACCGCTGATGACCCTGTCCTCGACCACACTTCAGGCAGGATGCTCTGAGGCCTCTTTTCAGCCAGGCCTCAAGTTTGGGCCCTGCCCTCGCCTGCTTAGGCCAGCTTTAACAGAGAACTCTGAGAAGTCATTCCCCCTCCCTTGGCACCTGATCCAGCTCCTCATCCCTCACACTTTACATCTGATCACCATGGCCTTCCTTCAGCAGGGATCCTGTTAAGTCAGTTCAGCAAGAAATCCCCTACATGAGATGTCACCTCTCACTAACTTTCCATCCACTAACTACCCCCCTATTCTGCGCACTGGTGATAAATCCCTCGCTATCATTGTTGTGTTTGGAACTGAGCTCTCGAAGGCCGTGAGGAATGAGAGGGCATCAGGGCAGAGCATCCTGCCTGAGTGACCATCCCAACCCTCCTCACTCTCTCCTCCTCTACCTCATAGGATTTCAGCTGCCAGCAGCAGGTAGCCCAGCTCAAAGTGGCATACGTGAAGAGGACCTGAATTTCTGGCCTGCCAAGAAACCCAGGGATGAGGGAGCTTTAGGGTTGGTCAGTCGTGGCATGGTTATGAAGGAATCAGGTTCTTCCCAAACCCCCTGCTGCTCCACCACCTTGACACATTGGCTTGGCTGTGACAGGTCCCCTCATGGTTCCAAGATGGCTGCCATGGCCCCAGGAATCACATGCAGACAGGACTACGCACAACAGGAGGGGGACACGGCTCCAGGTGCATCTTCTTTTCAGAACAAAGAAAATGTCCCAGAACCGCCCGTCTTCAGTTCTCATTGGTCACAACTAGACACACATTAAACCCTGGAGAAATGGGACTGCCTTGATTGACTAGGCTAGAGCCAGGGCTTGGGCCACCTGGATGACAGTGGATCCCTGAACAAATCAGGACACTGTAGGAGAGAGAACGGCAGCATGGCTGCCGGGAAGCAGACGACCATGGCTGCTACAGCCTTCCATTTAGAGGTGGGGAAACCGAGGCCAAGGAGGCCAACCGAGTACAGGGAACTTGCACCCTGACTGGCACAGCTCAGCCAAGATGTCTTGTTTCTGATTCCAAATGATGACAGCCCTGCAGACCCCTCCAGGGCTCCCATGACAGGTGAGTCAGTCGCACACACACACAGCCCCACCCTAGCCCCTCACCCCCCCATCCCCCGACCTCCCCCGAGCACTGTGGATCTTCAGCCCCTGTGCCCTCATTAGTCCACTCTCAGTCAGGCTCCCTGACATCTGCTGTACTCTAAACAAGCCAACTACGCCAGGCCGTCAGCAGGGCCCAGCCTGTGGTCACCCCAAATTGTAATATCCATTGTGTCCCTGACTTGGAACCAGACGGCCAGGGAAGGAAAAAGTCCCTGTTTCCTAAGGGTTCAGAAGTTGGCCCTGGTCAACAGTTGCACTTAACACACCCACTTCTGAGGGCGAGGAAAGTTTTCACATCCACAGAAACACCGTGGGAAATGGTCAGGGCCCTGGAGCCTTCCCGCCTTGCTGAGGGGTGGCGGGCACCATGCCCTACCCATCTGGCAGTATCATCACAGTGGGGACACCCTGGAGAGCTCCCTTCTCGATGCTGAGGCCACGTCTATCTAGAATGACCTGGGTGGGAGACTGGACCGTCAGCTCAGGCTCTCAATGAGGACCCACCAGCAGAGCACTCAGCTGCTCACCGCTTGAAGAATTCCAGGAACAGGTGTGCACTGCAGAGGAAGGGTGTGACTGCGTTACAGGCATTTCCCTGTGCACCATCAGGGTTACAGCCTGAGACATTCTTGACGCTGGCTGTCTCGCATCTCACCCACACGTGTGCAATCCGTGCGGCCCCAATGCAACATCACGCTGTATGCTCAGCAGCTCCAGGGCCAGCACAGTACCTGGCACTGAACCCATATTTGCTCAGTGAAGGGACCGGGTAAATGAAAGAAAGGATTTTGAATCTCCATGATGCAGGGAGTGAAATAGCAAACAAATTAGGCCCACAGTCTCTGATCACCCTGGGCTTCGAAGAAAACCCCACTGGGCAGCCCGTGTACTGTGTCATCCCGACTCAGTTGTGAAGCAACTTTCTGCCCTCAGGCTGCTCCCAAGCTGGGTCAGCTCGAAGATAACTGCGCCAGGCCCTTCCCCGCAGATGGGAGGTGTGTGACTGACTTTGAAATCACTTTGGCCTTTGAGTTTTAAAAGAGGTTGATTCTGATCAACTGACCTGAATGTTAATGGCATGGGAGTTTAATTTGTATTCAGACAGGAAGAAAATCAGCCACTCTGAGGAGATGGTGCTGTTTAATTAGGTCTAGTAGTTAACTCGGAATAAAGGCGACACACGGCCAGGAACCAGGAAGGGAAACGACGTCCCCTGGGAACTCGCAGACTTCAGAGGAGCTGAGGAATCAGAAGCTGGCGGCTTAGAAATGATGACTTCGTTTCCTGAAAGACAACAGAGCCTCCCAGCCAGGCACTGAGGACAAGGCATTTGCTCCTGTGACTCCTGATTCAGTCAAAACAGAGAAGGAGAAGAGCAGTGAGAATGTGTGGGTAAAAACTCCAGTGCACATGAGTGCTCATGCACGTGTGTGTGTGTGTGTGATTGTGTGTGTGCGCGTGTGTGATTGTGTGTGTGTGTGTGCATGTGTATGATTTTTTGTGTGTGTGTGATTGTGTGTGTGCGTGTGTGTGCGTGTGTGTGATTGTGTGTGGGTGTGTGTGTGATTGTGTGCACAGGGTGGCAGGGAAGAGAGCATCCAGTTTGTAATATCAGGAAGCTAAATCTCTTCTAATGCTGATAGCAACACAATTCATAACAGCCCTACAAACAACTGAAATACCCATCCACAATACAACTGATGAATTGACAATGGCAGAGTCATGCAATGGAATACTACACAGCAGTGAAAAAGAGCAGGCTCCACTATGCACATAACAGGGATGAACTGCAGAGGCATCATGAGGAGTAAAAGAAGACAGTGCCCGAGGTCACATACTGTATGGTTCCATGTATCCAACGTATAAGAACAAGAAGAGCTAATTTACGGTGATAAAAGGCAGAATAGGGATTCCCCTAGCAGGAGGGTCAGCCTAGGAGTGGGGAAAGGGGAACCCTATAGCTTGATCACAGTGGGGGTTAGACAGGCAGGCGTATGTGCAAAAATGCACTAAGTGGCACGTTTTGTATGCTCTATGTATGGTATACCTCAATTTAAATACATGTATATTTAAATTGACACGTGCAAGCTCTGTGCTGTGTCCCTCCCCATGTGGCCGACACCTGCTTCTCCAGTCATGGGGATAATACCCTCACAATTATAGGTTGAATTTCTTACAGTTGTCTCTCCAGTTCACAGCATAAATTACACATCTTCCCTGCACCCTCTTTGCCAACATGGTCTAATAAAGTGGGGGGATTTGGCATTTCTTGCATTTACTTAAGGGCTCCAAGGGTGGGGAGGCACGAAGACACTGCAGATTACTAACTGATTTGCTCCTCATGAAATTACACGGCAGGCGTGAGGCTGTCCCCGTCGCCACAGGAGCTCGAGAGGAAGAAATGAATTATGCTTCAAAGTTATAAGATGTGAAAATTGATTCAGGGAATGCTAGCTGTTTTCAATTTTATATTGCCATTTATTTTAAGAACACCCAGGCTCTCCCAAACAGGAGTTTATAGCAGATATGAAAACATAATTAACACTTAAACTGACGCCGCAGACCTGGGCTGGTGGCCCTTCATGCTCTGATCTGTGTAGCCAAGGCTAACAGGATTCAAACCAGGTTGAAACAAAGAAGCAAGAAACATCTGACAATTAATAAAACATAAAGAATCCACTGCCTTTTTTTCAGTTTCCCCTCCCCATCCTGTCTCCCTCTGAACTTTTATGTGGAAACTTCTTTGAGAAAGGAAGGACACAATTAAGAGGATGGCAGGGACTTATATATTCAAAGGTTGAAAGGAAGCAGATCTTGCAAAATCAAAGAACCCACTGGAGATGACTTCGCTTAGCTGCAAGATGGCCTGATGGGGGCTGGGGAAGGCATGGGGTTTAGAGACAGAAGGAGCTGGAGCATTATCCGGCACTTCTGAGCAACTGGGGGCAGTCATAGGGCTGTATGTTCTCACTGCTGTCAGGCCAAAAACCAGGAGATGGTTTTTCCATCCTACAGGCAACCAAAATTTCTAGAGGAAGTGATCTTAGCGTGGGCAGGAATCAGCCACTTGCCTTTGGAATGTGAAGGTCTCTTCATGAGAGTGTGGGCTCAAGCGGCCTTTTCAACTGAGTTATACCAAAGTGCTGGTTTTATTTCTTATTATTTGGTCTTCCTATCACCACAAAAGTTTGGGAATTTTTTTCCTTCCCATTACAGATCAAATAAAGCCCTGACTTGGGTTTCGTGGCTGATGTCGAGTGCTTTGTCATTTTCTTCACCTGAGTTTCTTGTGCTTACATCAGCTGCAAATGCACTGGAAAGATGGGGCTGCTGTTGTCCCTCTTGGTGTATGACACTTACGAGTAACGAATCTGCAGGCGAGCTCTGCAGGCACATCCAGGGGAGAGGCCATACGTAGCTTCAAGAATGGACCCAGAACTCAAGAATATGGTCATGAATTTGCACTTTGCATGCCCTATCCAAAGCCTCTTTGCCCCCATAACCTCAGCTCGTCCCACCGAGGGAGGAGAGAGACAGATCTCTTTTTGCAAAAATCACACAGGGGGAGACTGGAGCTTACATGGGCAAGCGATAAGCATTTACAAGGCACTTACTGTGTGCCAGGCACAGGGACTCTCCACTCATGCCTTTGTTTCCTCATTTATTCATTCACTCATCTATTTACCAAGCATTCATAAAGCACCAGTCACCTGCCAGGGCTGCCTGGGAGGTGCTGAGGAATGCAGTGGGATGTGATAGGCAGAACAGAAAAGAGCCCCGCCCCATGGAGCTTCCAGTCTCCAAAGGTAAATAAACAAGATGTGATTCCTGCCCTGGAGCTGACAGTCTGGGGAAATGCTACCTGCGCAGGTGAAAAATCTCAGCCTCAAACCCTCACCTGAGGTAGGGTGGGGAAAACAAAGGGACCCCAAGTTTTGTGCGTGATGTTAAAAAAACCATCTCCCTATATAAAGAATACAATGGTGTATCTGCTTAAACTGTACACAGGTGGACTCCAGGTGAACTGAGGACCTAAATGTTTAAGGAAATCTACATGTTAGCATGGGAGCACATGTAGGATGATCTCTTTGGGATTTGAGGGTAGGGGCCATTTATTAAGCAAGTTAAACTCAAGTGAGAGTTTACCCAAGTTGCCTCCAGCCCTTTCTAGCTGAGCAGACACCCCCACCTCCTCATTTCTCTAAACGACAATCAGATCTATGTTTTTTTTTTCTTTTTGCACAAAGACACTCCAGTTTGAGTGCACTCAATAACAAATTCCATTCTCCTTTGTCTGGAGGTGTCCTTGCTGGTGTAGACAGCTCCCCCAAACATACTCCTCTCTATTGGGCTCAGGGCGCAGAGGCAATCTGAAAGGTGCCAGCACAGTGTCAGGCACAGAACAACACCCCAATATCCAACTGATAACAGAAAGCAGCAGAAATGCCAGAAGCAAGATCGACTGACAAAACTCAAAAGCACTGTTCTACACTTTCTAGTATTGAACTAGAAAATAAAATTTTAGGAAAGATATCTTCCTATGAAATTGGGCCCTTATCTCACAACATAGACAAAAATCAACTCAAAATGGCTAAAATATCTAAATATAAGAACTGAAAATAAAGCTACTAGAAGAAAGCGTAGAGGAAAGCTTCACAACATCGGTCTGGGCAATAATTTCTTGAACAGGACTTCAAAAGCACAGGCAATGAAACCAGAAATAGACAAATGGGATTACAACAAACTAAAAAGTTTCTGCAAAGCAAAGGACGCAACAGAGTAAAGAGATAATGCACAGACTGAAAGAAAAATGTCCAAGCCATACATCTAATAAAGGTTTAAATATCTTATTTTGATAGGATATTCAAAATATCTAAGGAACTCAAACAATTCAATAGCAAGAAAACAAATAACTTGACTTTTGTTTTGTTTTGTTTTTTGAAATGGAGTCTCACTCCTGGGGCCCAGGCTGGAGTGCAATGGCATGATCTTGGCTCACCGCCTCCTGGGTTCAAATGATTCTCCTGCCTCAGCCCCCCAAGTAGCTAGGATTACAGGCATGCACCACCACACTCAGCTCATTTTTGTATTTTTAGTAGAGACGGGGTTTTACCATGTTGGTCAGAGATAGAATGGTCAATAGTCATAGGAAAAAATGCTCAACATGTCATATCATCAGGGAAATGCAAATTAAAACCACAATGAGATACTACCTCACGCCTGTTAGAATGGCTAGTATCAAAAAGACAAATGGGAACAAGTGCTGGTGAGGATGCAGAGAAAAGAGAACAATTGTACAATGCTGGTGGGAATGTAAATTTGTACAGCCATTTTGTAAAGTAGCATGGAGGTTCCTCAAAAAGCTAAAATAGGAATTACTGCATGATCCAGCAATCCCACCTCTGTGTATATATCCAGAAGAATTGAAATCAATATGTACATTGAAGAGAAATCTACACTCTCATGTTCATTTCAACATTATTCGCACTAGCTAAGAAATGGAAGCAATCTAAGTGTCCATCAATGGATGAATGCATAAAGAAAATGCAGTATGTATATGCAATGGAATACTCATCAGCCTTTAAAAAGAAGGAAATTGGCCAGGCGCGATGACTCACGCCTGTAATCCTAGCACTTTCGGAGGCCAAGGCGGGTGGATCACCTGAGGTCAGGAGTTCGAGACCAGCCTGCCCAACATGGTGAAGCCCCATCTCTAGTAAAAATACAAAAATTAGCCAGCCATGCCGGCGCATGCCTATAATCCCAGCTACTAGGGGGGCTAAGGCAGGAGGATCACTTGAACCTGGGAGGCGGAGGTAGCAGTGAGCCAAGATCGTGCCATTGCACTCCAGCTTGCTGGGGAACAGAGCAAGACCTGGTCTCCAAAAAAAGAAAAAAAAAGAAGGAAATTTTGTCATTTGCAACAACATGGATGGAACTGGAGGAATATGCTAAGTGAAATAAGCCAGGCGCAGAAAGACAAATACTGTAACGATCTCACTTATATGTGAAATCTAAAAAAGTGGATCTCAAAGAAACGGAGAGTAGAAAGATTGGGATTCACAAGGAGGAGTGGAAAGACGTTGATTAAAGAGCCCAAAGTTTCAGTTAGACTAGGGGAGTAAGTTTTAGCGATCTATTGCACTGGATGGTGATCAGAGTTAATACCTATGTGCTGTATATTTCAAAATTGGTGAAAGGATAGATTTTTAAATATTCTCACTACAAAAAAGATAAGTTGGTGAGATGATGAATATATTGATTAGCTTGACTGAATCTTTCTACAGTGTATACATAGATCAAAACATCGCTTTGTACCCCATAAATAGACACAATTATTATTTAATTAAAAATAATTTTAGGAACATTTTTAAAAGGAAGATAACTTTCGCAAGAGCAATCAAAACTAGAACATTTCTAAGAGTTTATTTCACCAAGAGCACAAAAGAGCTCTATGTAGAAAAAATTTTAATTTGAATAAAAGATGACTTGAATAAACAGATGTATCTTGCTCTGATTCATATGTTGAACCTATAAATTCAATGCAACTTTAATCAAACTTATCAAGTTTGATTTTGATGAAACTAACGTTCATTTAGATGGAAGAGTAATAATCCATGAAGAACAGCTAAATCCACTTTGCAAAAGGAGAGTAAAAAGGAGTCTTCCCCAGGGCCAGGACTAGGGTACCCCAAGTGCCTCTTGCCTCATAACACCCACTACAAAGACACAGTCATAAAAACCATGCAGTACTAATACAAGGACAGACACATAGACCAAAGCAGCACTGCAGAGAAAGTCCCATGTACCAACAGGGACTCAAGATGTGGTGATGCAGGGGCCAGAAATCTATGGGGAAATAAGGATCATTTTATAGATGTTGGAATAACGGGCTTGAGAGCTAAAGAAAAATAGGCATGCACCTGCCTAATACAACACATAAGATGGACTCCATAGAAATCAAAGACCTTACTTAAAAGGAAAAACCAAATGTTAGCATGCAAGAAAATGGGGATAATAGCTTTGTGACCTAGACTTTGGGAATGGTTTATGAAACAAAATTTCAAGAGCACAAACCATAAAGCCAAAACCTGATTCATTTAATTACATCAACACTGAGAATTTCTGCTTCATCAGCTGACAAAAGATACCTTGGACAAAATTAAGAGAACAATGATAACCTGAGAAAAAATATTTATAATATCTAAAACCAGCAGGGGAGTAATATGTGGATTATATCAAAAACCCTGGCACATAAACAAAAAAAAGAGAGGAACCCCAATAGGAAAATGGATGAAAGATATGAACAGGCAAATTTACAGACAAGGAAACCAAAAGAGCTGATCAACATAGGAAAGTTGTTAAATTCATTAGTAGTCAGAGATATGCAAATGAAACAATAACTGACAAGAATTTAAAAGGCAGTTATTGCCAGGGATTGGGAGGGCGTGTACGGATGTAGAAGTTCTTGGGCTCTGCCCAGGGAGTTGTAGGATCTAGTAGATTTTCTGGCATTCTAGCAACTCTGACTTCTGGGCCTCTATGCCCAATAAACCATACTCACTTCCAGAGGTAGATGTGTCTGAGAATGTGCATCACACACCTGCATGTGGTGTGGGTCCTGGACCCCCTAGACTACTGAGAGGCAATGGACCCAATGTACACACAGCAACATGGATGTGCTTTAAGACATGATGTTGAGTGAGAAAAGAGAAGAAACAATGAGATCTATGTCACATCTGTCGGTCCCGTAAAGTAAAATACATGCACAGACAAAACAACAGTATGTCTTTTGCAGGAACACCTAACAACAAAAAGGGTCACATCAAACATTGAATACTGCTGGAAGGCGCCAGTTAGGAGCATGAACTAACTGGAATAAATACACAGAAGAGAGTAAAATCTGGGGTTAGCGATTGTCATTCCTCCTGTTCAGGGCTGGTCTGGAAGCTACCACTTGTCTGGCTCAGGGGCAGGCTTTGCTGAGGAAGGTCTCGCTTTTGGTGAGGGGGGCCCAGGGGCCTCATTCTTTCCACATCAGCTATGGGGGAGGAAGCTGGCATGCTGTCTTCTTCTCGCCCTGGCACAGCCCACCCACCTGCTGGCAGCAAATCTTAAAGCATCACCCCTCTGTCCCAACCCAGGCCCTGGGTGTGCCTGGGTCATGCATGAAATCACTTGGACCGGCAGGGTTTGGAGTGCAGCAGCTCCTGAGCCCCCTCCTCAGACCAGAGTCCTCACCTCCCAGCCTGGCCATCCGGACACCCGTCTCAGGACCCACCATCAGCCCCAGGACTGAGATCGTTTGCTTTTCCTTTGGCATGTCTTTTCTTTTCCTCTCCAGCAAGCAAGAACTGAGTCACGGTGCATCCCAGCTTGTTGCACCATCTTCTACTTCATCCTCAACAGAGCTTGTTCCACAAAGCACCCACTCTGTCCTCTAAAACTTTCACACCACAGGCTCAGAGGTTCTTGCGTGACAATACCCTCTTTACTGATTAAAACACTGAGGCTCAGTGGGTAGAGGAACCGTCCCGGGTCACGCAGCTATGAAGAAGGGAGGCTAGACCCCGGTGGGCCTGCCTTCTGGGCCTTCACGGTTAGCATCTGCAAGGCCAATGGTCCCCAAGACATCTGGAGCAGCCAGGGCACTGCAAACAGGCTCCACTGTCTCCTGCCAGAGGCTAAGGTGACCTCTAAGGTGACCAACTGTCCCAGTTTGCTCGGGATTGAGGGAACTCCCAGGATGCAGGACATTCACTGTTGAAAGTGGGACAGTCGATCCCAACTGGGATGAAACTGGGATGAGTCCGTCACCGTGGTGGCCCTCTCGCAAGTCAAGCTCAAGCCTCCTGCCCTCTCTCCATCTCCCAGCCAACAGGTCAGGGCTAAGGGACGAGGAATCTTCTAGGTCCCCCATCCCACACACCACAACTGACCTTCAGGCCATCCCATCACCCCTGACCCCCACCGCAATGAGCTGTGCTTCCACAGTGCCAAATGCAGTTCCCACACTGCCCTGGGGATTGTGGCTGCTGGAAAATGAGCCTCCCACAGGGCCCACTTTCCACACTTGGTCTTAGCTAAAAGGCCGAGAAGCGATAGGGCCCCCTAGGGCTCCCTATCCATGGTGGACAGGGCACTGGGGATCTGAGCACCCAGAGGGTGCCCCCCACCCCCAAAATGATAGGGAAGGAAAGGCTCCAGGGGCCTCAGAGGGCTACCTCCCTGAGATGATGGGGAAGGAAAGCCTCCAGGGGCCTCAAATTCCGGAGAAATTAATCCACTTATCCCATGACCAATCGGCCCAGTTTGCCTTGGATTGAGGGAGTCCCAGGGTTGTGGGACTTTCAATACTAAAAACCAGGTCTGCTCCAGGCCCTTCTCACCCTTTTAAGCCCCAACTCCAGGAGCTCCAGGGACTCTGGCAGGACTCACTGATTTGATTCAGGTACAGTTTGAGAAACAGTGGGGAGCTTCCAGTAAAGAATTCTAGAAAATATATCAGTATCTTTGCAGTTCAGATTGGCTCACAAGGAATACTTTTGGTTCTGGAAACTTAGGAAAAGATAAAACTTTGAGTTTGGTTCTATCTAGTTCAAGACTCTGACAACCTCACCGCCTCCCTCATAGAGTCAGAAAACTCACAGATCAGCAAGTCCTGGCTCCAGCCAGGCCAGACGGTAACCTCACTCTCAGCAGGGGTTGCAAACTGCAGCCCAAGGGCCACGTGCAGCCCACAGCCCATTTCTGTGCATCCATGAGCTAAAACTAGTGTTTACACATCTAAATGGTTGGGGGGGAAATCTAATGTTATGTGACATTTGAAAATTACATGAAAATTATTTGAAACTCAAACAGCGGAGTCAATAAATGAAGTTTTATGGGAACATGGTCATGTTTGTTATTTGCATGTTGCCTGTGGTGGCTTCTGTCTGGCCCACAAAGCCTAGAGCACTTTCCATCTGGGCTTTTTCAGGAACATGTTTGCTGACATCCTGCTCTTGACTCTCACCTTGCCAGCTTCTCTGTTGACATGAGAGGGAGGGAAGAAGGCAAATAACATTAACTGAGCATCTACTATATCCCAAGACTTTTCATAAGCTCTATCTCATTTAATCCTGGAACAGCCCCAGGAACCAGGCACTATTCTTGTTCTCATCTTACAGAACTGTTGTCCAGGCTGATGTTCAGTGGCACAAGCACAGCTCACTGCAGCCGGAAACTCCTGAGCTCAAGTGATCCTCCTGCCTCAGCCTCCTGAATAGCTGGGACTACAAGTGCATGCCACCGGGCTCAGCTAAGTTAATTTTGCTTATTTTTGTAGAGATGGGGTCTTGCTATGTTGCCCAAGCTGATCTTGAACTCCTGGGCTCATGTGATCCTCCCGGCTTGGCCTCCCAAAGTGCTGGGATTACAGGTGTGAGCCACTGCATCTGGCCCCTTTAAGTTTCTTGCACTGGAAGGAATTCATCTTGCAGACAGGAGGCTGTCTGAACCCTGTAGCCTCCGGAAGAGCCACCCAACCCCCAAACTCCCAGCCAAGGAAAAGGTCCTCAGCCTGCTCTTGCCTGGGGGTGGATGACTCATTTTTGAATCACAAAAACAAGCAGAGTCCGTCTGGGCTGAGCAGCTCTCATTTTGGGGTGGGGAGGGGCTGTGAGCAGGATGATGGCTCTTAGTGACATCAAGGAGCCATCAAGTGACATCAAGCAAGGATCCCAGCCTGGCCGCTTTGTCAGTACCATATCCTCTGGCACCCAGTGAGTAATCGCCCTGTGACCAAGGGCAGCTTCCCTTCCAGCAGCAGACACAGGCAAGATTCCACTCCAGTGCATTTCTCCACCCCGCAGCACCTGGGGCCTCCCCAAGCCTCCGATGCTCAGGGGCTTTCTTGGGCACTGCAGCTGTCTCCACCAGTCCTTCCCTGCCCCTCATGCACTCCCATCCCTTCTCCCCAGCACGTAGCTGACTTCAAAATGCTGCCTGGATACTGCTGCCCCCAGTGTAGCCCTACAGCCCACCCTTGTTCCTGGTTTGAGAACAAGTTCATTGCCCTGTTCTGCAAGACCCTGCTCATAGGATTACCAAATAGAAAACAAGATGCCGTTAAATTTGAATTTCAGATAAACAACGAGTTATTATTATCAGTAGTAGTAGTTTTTTCTTTTTGTCTTTGCTTTTTTTGTTTGTTTGTTTGTTTTTGAGGCATGGTCTCACTCTTATGGCCCAGGCTGGAATGCAGTGGTGCAATCTTGGCTCATTGCAGCCTCTGCCTCCCAGGCTCAAGCAATTCTTGTGCCTCAGCTTCCTGAGTAGCTGGGACTACAGGTGCATGCCACCACACCTGGCTAATTTTTATATTTTTAGTAGAGACAGGGTTTCACCATGTTGGCCAGTCTGGTCTCAAACTTCTGACCTCAGGTGATCCACCAGCTTTGGCCTTCCAAAGTGCTGGGGTTACAGGTGTGAGTCACCATGCCCAGCCCAGTAGTAGTAGTATTTTTGAGACAGGTTCTCACTTTGTCACCAAGGCTGGAGTGCAGCGGTGTGATCACGGGTTACTGCAGCCAGAACTCCTGGGCTCATGTGATCCTCACCTCAGCCTCCTGAGTAGCTAAGACTACAGGCACGTGCCACTCTGCCCAGCTAATTTTTAATTTTTTTTTTAGAGATGGGGGCTCTTGCTATATTGCTAGGCTGGTCTTGAACTTCTGGGCTCAAGAGATT
Source organism: Hylobates moloch (assembly GCF_009828535.3). Taxonomy (NCBI): domain Eukaryota; kingdom Metazoa; phylum Chordata; class Mammalia; order Primates; family Hylobatidae; genus Hylobates; species Hylobates moloch. The sequence continues at coordinate 3,088,575 of NW_026652296.1, forward strand.
CTCCAACCTCAGCCTCCCAAAGTGCTGGGATTCAAGGTGTGAACCACCATGCTGTGCTCAACAATGAAGACTTTTCTAGTGTGGGTATGTATAAGTATGTCCCATACAACACCTGAGACACACTTATACTAAAAAAGTATTTGACTTTTTTTCCTGAAATTCAAGTTTAACTGGGCATCCTGTATTTACACTTACTAAGTCTAGCAACCCTACTGCCAGCTCCCTAACTTCCTGTCCTCCCCACATGCCCTCCTCTGAGCTCCAGCCCTCCAGGGCCTTCCTGCGGTTCTGGAACTTACCATATCCCTTCCCCCAACAGGGCCTGTGCACAGGCTCTTGCTGCTTCCTCTTGTCCTTTCCCTCCCACCTGGCCAGGCAAATTCTACTCAGCCATCAGACCTCAGCGTGGCCCACTAGCCTCCATGACCCAATCAATGCCTATCTCAGACACTCACAGGACACCCCTGCCCATTCCCCTGATCACAGTTGTGGTTTTACACCCAGGCATGTGCCCAGCGCTGTGAGCAGATGTCCGTGCTACAAGGGCGGGGCTGTGTCCGGCACCCAGGGCAGGGACCAACGCACTGTAGACTCCCGGGAAGCAAATGTCCCATAAACAAATGAGCCAGCCCCGGGCCCAGGACTACAGAACCCAGTGGAAGCCCTGCCCAGCTCCAGAACCAGATTCCATAGGCTCCAAGACCTTGCCACACCCCCACGAAGCATTCCAGGTCCCCCCATCCCCCCCCCCTTTTTTTTTTGAGACAGAGTCTTGCTCCGTCACCCAGACCGGAGTGCAGTGGCGTGATTTCAGCTCACTGCAACCTCCGCCTCCCGGGTTCAAGCAATTCTCCTGCCTCAGCTGGACCCAAATAGCTGGGACTACAGACACCCACCACCACGCCCAGCTAATTTTTTTATTTTATTTTATTTTTTTATTTTTAGTAGAGACGGGGTTTCACCATGTTGGCCAGGCTTGTCTCAAACTCCTGCCTCAGCCTACCAAAGCGCTGGGATTACAAGTGTGAGCCACCATGCCTGGCCTCCAGATCCCTTCTTTTTTTTTTTTTTTTTTTTTTTGGCTTTTCTAGATAATTCTTTTCTTTTGTTTTGTTTTGTTTTGTTTTGATTATAATTTAGGTTTTAGGGTACATGTGCACAATGTGCAGGTTTGCCACATATGTATCCATGTGCCATGTTGATTTCCTGCACCCATTAACTCGTGATTTAGCATTAGGTATATCTCCCAATGCTGTCCCCCCCCCCCCCCCCCCCGCCCACCCCACAACAGTCCCCGGAATGTGATGTTCCCCTTCCTGTGTCCATGAGTTCTCATTGTTCAATTCCCACCTATGAGTGAGAACATGCGGTGTTTGGTTTTTTGTCCTTGCGATAGTTTACTGAGAATGATGTTTTCCAGTTTCATCCATGTCCCTACAAAGGACACGAACTCATCATTTTTTATGACTGCATAGTATTCCATGGTGTATATGTGCCACATTTTCTTAATCCAATCTATTGTTGTTGGACATTTGGGTTGGTTCCAAGTCTTTGCTATTGTGAATAGTGCCGCAATAAACATACGTGTGCATGTGTCTTTATAGCAGCATGATTTATACTCCTTTGGGTATATACCCAGTAATGGGATGGCGGGGTCAAATGGTATTTCTAGTTCGAGATCCCTGAGGAATCGCCACACTGACTTCCACAATGGTTGAACTATTTTACAGTCCCACCAACAGTGTAAAAGTGTTCCTATTTCTCCACATCCTCTCCAGCACCTGTTGTTTCCTGATTTTTTAATGATGGCCATTCTAACTGGTGTGAGATGGTATCTCACTGTGGTTTTGATTTGCATTTCTCTGATGGCCAGTGATGATGAGCATTTCTTCATGTGTTTTTTGGCTGCATAAATGTCTTCTTTTGAGAAGTGTCTGTTCATGTCCTTTGCCCACTTTTTGATGGGGTTGTTTGTTTTTTTCTTGTAAATTTGTTTGAGTTCATTGTAGATTCTGGATATTAGCCCTTTGTCAGATGAGTAGGTTGCAAAAATTTTCTCCCATTCTGTAGGTTGCCTGTTCACTCTGATGGTAGTTTCTTTTGCTGTGCAGAAGCTCTTTAGTTTAATGAGATCCCATTTGTCAATTTTGGCTTTTGTTGCCATTGCTTTTGGTGTTTTAGACATGAAGTCCTTGCCCATGCCTATGGCCTGAATGGTATTGCCTAGGTTTTCTTGTAGGATTTTAATGGTTTTAGGTCTAACATTTAAGTCTTTAATCCATCCAGATCCCTTCTTGTTTGCTGTGGGCAATAGCTTAGGAGCAGAGCCTATGTAACAAAGCTGGTTTGGGGAAATAAAGTTTGAAAATCCTGAATGACAACTCATGGCTCCGTATCATTGTTTAAAGTTTTATTTTTCTGACAGGAAAGAAACTTAGAGTTAACCATCTGGATGAACTGATAAGGCTTGAAAAACTGTCCAGCATAAGCTTTGAGGTTGTCCTTCCATGAGCAGCAGAGAGATGCTTGGAAAATAACAAGGAAATCAAGCTTGGACCCAGCACCTTACAAATATGTGCATTTGCTCATCGATGCAGACACTATCCTCTGATGTAGAGTCCCATGGATGGGGAAACTGAGGCTGACACAAGCTCAGCTGCCCAAGGTCATGCAGTGAGTAAGTAACGAAACCAGGCTGGAATCCAGTGCTAGAAAAGTTGTCGTCTTTTCCACTCTGTTTCTCTGAGAACCAATTCAGAAACAAGAGAACACTCCAAGTACCCCCAGATCCAAACACCTGAAAGGCTGGAGAGTGGAGAGAGCAGGGGAGGAGGCCACTGCTCAAAGCAAGGGCTTTTCTTTGTGGCTTTTGGCCTGAGGCTAAGGGTGGCTGACAAAGTGCAGGCACCAGGCCACAGGGACTCCAGGGGGATTCTGGCCACATAATCGGAAACCTCAGCTCAGGGAAGATAAAGATGTGAACTGAACAGGAAATGCCATCCTAGAAACAGGATTTGAAGTTCAAATTCCACCAAGATAACTGCACGAGAAACGGCACTCATCAGAGAAAAAGCCCAGAATGGTCACAATTTAGCATTCCTTCTCTCCAGGTGTATTCATTTGCTATTGCCGATCTAACGAATTTCCACAAACCTCACGGCTTAAAAACACACATTGGTCATCTCACACTAATGTAGGTCCGAAGGGCTGTGTTTCTTCTGGAGGATCTAGGGGAATCCATTTTCTTTCCTTTCCTAGCATCTAGAAGCTGCCTGCATTTCTTGGTTTGTGGTTCCTTCCTCACATCGCTCTTACCTCTCCTTCCATTGTCACATCTCCTTCTCTGCCTCTGACCCTACTGTTTCCTTATTATAGTGGACCCTGTGACTATAATGGGCCCACCAGGATCATTCAGGGTAATCTCCAAATCCCAATCACATACAGAAAGTCTGTGTTGCTGTGGAAGATCACATATTCACAGGTGCTGTAGATTAGGATGTGGACATCTGCATTCGTCTGCTCTCACAGGGCTATAAAAAACTGCCCTTGCCGGGCGCGGTGGCTCATGCCTGTAATCCCAGCACTTTGGGAAGCTGAGGTGGGTGGATCGCCTGAGGTTGGGAGTTTGAGACCAGCCTGACCAAAATGGATAAACCACATCTCTACTAAAAATACAAAACTAGCCGGGAGTGGAGGCGCATGCCTGTAATCCCAGCTACTCAAGAGGCTGAGGCAGGAGGATCGCTTGAACCCAGGAGGCAGAGGTTGCATTGAACCGAGATCACACCACTGCACTCCAGCCTGGGCAACAAGAGCAAAACTCCATCTCAAAAACAAAAACAAAAACAAACAAAAAACTGCCCAAGACTGGGTAATTTATAAAGGAAAGATATTTAATTGACTCACAGTTCCACATTGCTAGGGAAGCCGCAGGAAACTTACAATCATTGCAAAAGCCAAAGGAGAAGCAGGCGCCTTCTTCACAGGGCAGCAGGACGGAGTGCGAGTAAGCAGGGGAAATGTCAGATGCTTGTAAAACCATCAGATCTCATGAGAACTCACTCCCTCTCACGAGAATAGCATGGGGGAAACTGCCCCCATGATACGACCACCTCCCACTGGGTCCCTCCCTTGACACATGGGGATTATGGGATTACAGTTCAAGGTGAGATTTGGGTGGGGACACAGCCAAGCCATATCAACATCTTTTCAGGGGGAAATCTGCAGGAGATATTATTCTTTTTACCACACCACAGTATAATCCAAAAATTGCTTGACATTAAAAAAAATGAAATGAAAAAAATTCTCAAGAGAAAGTAAAGTCAACTGAGACAAACCCCAATATAAACTAGGTATGTTAGAACTGGAATACCAAGATTTTACAGCAACTATTAAAACTTCTAATAAAGTTTAACTATATATATCTGTGTGTGTGTATGTATGTATGTATATATATGTATATTTAATGAAAACATAAGAAATCTCTACAGAGAATTAGAAACAAAAAAAGAACCTGATAGAATTCTAGAACTGAAAAATGTAATATCTGAGATGAGAAATTCACTGGATGGACCTTTAACAGCCAAATGGAGAAGGAAGGCTGAGGAAAGACTAAATGAACTTGAAGCAGATTAATAGAAATTATTCCATGCAAAACACAAGGACAATAGTGATTTAAGAAAAAAATGAACAGAGCCTCAGGAATGCATTTAAATAGGCAAGTGTCTGACACACATGTAAATGGAGTCTTAGAGGAGAGGAGAGAAAGAATGGGGCAGAATAATATTTGGAGAAATAATGGCCAAAATTTTTCAAATTTGGTGAAAGAGAGAAATGTACCAATGCAAGATGCTCAATTAACATCAAGCAAAATAAACACAAAGAATCCCAGACCAAGATACATCCTAGTCACACTGTTGAAGCCAAATTAAACAATGCATCTTGAAAGCCACAAGAGAAAAATAACACATTGCGTATAGGAAAACAATGATTCCATTAATGGCTGACTTCATACCAAAAATTATGGAGGCCAGAAGGTGTGGAAAAACATCTTTAAAGTGATGAAAGAAAAAAAACAAAACTGTCAACCAAGAATTATACATCCAGGGAAAATATCCTTCAAGAATGAAGGCAAAACAAATATATCTTAGATAAAAGAAAGCTGTGGGCTTTGTTGCCAGCAGATCTGCACTACAAGAAATGCTAAAGGAAGTTCTTCAGCCTGAAGGGAAATGACACCAGATGGAAACTCAGATCCTCAGAAAATAGGATCTGGGTGCCTGCAAAAGACAATTATCTTCTTTTTTCTTTATTCCTCTTAATTTCTTTAAAAACCGTAGAACCATTTAAAGAAAAAAACTATAACCTTGCCTTGTGGGGTTTATAATATGTGTGTGTGTGTGTGTGTGTGTGTGTGTGTGTGTGTGTATACATATATATATATATATATATGTTATATACAACAACAATAACATAAAGGATGCAGAAATATGAACTGACACAATTGCAAGGTTTCCACATTTTACGTGAAGTTGTACGACGTTAACTGTAAGTAAAACATTAAAAGTTAAGGACATCTATTATAATCCCTATAGCAACCATTTAAAAAATGCAGACAAGTGTAGCTAAAAAATCAATAGGAAAATTTAAATGGAACTCTTTATTATTTTTTTTTAGAAGAGTCTCACACTGTTTTCCAGGCTGGGGTGCAGTGGCATGATCACGACTCACTGCAGCCGCGACTTCCCAGGCTCAAGCAATCCTCCCACCTCAGCTTCCCAAGTAGCTGTGACTACAGGTGTGTGCCACCAAATCTGGCTAATTTAAAAAAAAAATTTTTAGTAGAGATATAGTTTTATCATGTTGCCCAGGTTGGTCTCAAACTCCTAGGCTCAAGTGATCTTCTCCCCTCAGCCTCCCAAAGTTCTGGAATTACAAGTGTAAGCCTGGCCTTAAAATGGAATTCTAAAAAATATTCAGATATTCTGTTTGTGTTTTGGAACAGAACAGAAAAATAATTAAATGGTGGACCCAAATCCAATCACATCAGTAATTACATTAAACATTAATAAACACTCAAATTAAAAGATAGAGTCCATACAAAATTATAGGAAAAAAGAATGACCAAACTATATGCTGTCCTCAAGAGAAACAATAAACCATTGATAGACTGAAAGTAAATGGATAGGAAAAACAACACGAAAACAGTAAACATAAGAATGTGGCTATATTAACATTAGATAAACTTCAAGAAAAAAAGTATTATCAGAGATAAAGATGGACAGAAGAAATATACTTCTCTACATTTTTTAAATGGTTGCTATAGAGATTAGAATAGATGTCCTTAACTTTTAATGTTTTACTTACAGTTAATATTGTACAATTTCATGAAATGATAAAAGCGTCAATTAATCAGAAAGACATAACAATCATAAATGTATGTGTACCTAACAACAGTGCCTCAAATTACATGAAGCAAAAAGTACCAAAATCAAAGGGAGAAATAAATAATACCGCAATCATAGATGGAGCTTATTAATACTCCTCTCTGGGCATTGATAGAACAACAAGGCCAAAAAAAAATTATCAAACACATAAAAAGTGTGAGCATCACTAAAAATCATCTTCACTTAATTGATATTTGTAGAACACTACACCCAACAATGGCAGAAGACATTCTTTTTAAATGTCTTTTTAAAGGCACTTTTTTTTATTTTTTATTTTTATTTTTATTTTTTTTGAGATAGAGTCTCGCACTGTCTCCCAAGCTGGAGTGCAGTGGCGTGACCTCAGCTCACTGCCAACTCCACCTCCCAGGTTCATGCCATTCTCCTGCCTCAGCCTCCCAAGTAGCTGGGACTACAGTCACTTGCCACCATGCCTGGCTAATTTTTTGTATTTTTAGTAGAGACAGGATTTCACCGTGTTAGCCAGGATGGTCTGGATTTCCTGACCTCGTGATCCGCCTTCCTCAGCCTCCCAAAGTGCTGGAATTACAGGCGTGAGCCACCATGCCTAGCCTTTAAAGGCACATTTTTAATGGTATATTTACAATTACAAACCATATGCTGAGCTATAAAACAAGTCTCAATACATTTTAAAAGACTGAAATCATAGATAGTATGTTCCCTGACAAAAAACAAAAGGAATTAAATTAGAAATCAATAACAAGATAATTTTAAAATCCCCCATACTTGTAAAATTAACAGCAGGCAATGAAGAAACTTCAGAGGAAATTAGAAATTATTTTCAACTGAATGAACATTAAATATAACATATCAAAATTTGTCCAATGTAGCTAAAGCAATGATTGAATGGAAATTAATAGCTTTAAATAATAATTATTATTATTTTCTTTTTTCCTAACCACTAGAGCCTGTGAAAACTTTAAATAATTATATAAGAAAAGAGGAAAAACCTAAATCATTTATATGAGCTAAGAAATTAGAAAAAGAAGAGCAGATTAAAGCCAAAGTAAGTATAAGGGGGGAAGTTACGAAGATAAGGGCAGAAATCAATGGAATAGAAAAATGAAAAATAATAGAGAAAATCAATAAATCAAAAGCTAGTGCTATAAAAAGATTAATAAAATTCATAAGCCTGATCTAGTAAAAAGGAAAGCAGGGACATCATTATATATCCCACAAACATTAAATGGATTATAAGCAAGTACTGTGAACAATTTTATGCCCTTTTATTCAACAATATAGATGTAATGGACAAATTCTTTTTAAAATATAACTTGCCAAAACTGACACCAGAGGAAACAGAAAATCTGAATAGCCTACATCTTTTAAATAAATGGATTGCATCCATGAAACTTTCCCACAAAGAAAACGCCAGGCCAGAGTGTAGCCTACCATAGGAACGTTAGTGAGGGATCCTGGCTAGAGCTGGTTTTCTTGCAGGTCGACTCCAGGATCTGAAGGTTTCAGGAGAAATATGGCAGACAAAAATGAAACTGTCCTAAGTGCAGTTTTCCACTCAACACAGAGCAGCACTCATAAGTATGGCCCTTGCAAATAAAGAGCCAATAACTGCTTTCATTTCTTGTGCCCTTACTGTGTGCCAGGCCCATTGCAGAGCTTTCCCTCCCTGTAACAAACCTGGAAGGTAGGTACTGTTATTTTTACTCCCATTTTGTAGTGGAGAAAACTTGTCTCAAAGTGGTTAATTGATGTGGCCAAGGTCACACAATTAAGCCCAAATTGTTTGACACCAGAGCCTTAATTCTTGGCCTCCCCATTATCTAGTAATGGACTGCCTGGGCATACGACTCAGTGAAAAGAGAATTGTTGACTCCCTGATATGGTTTGGCTGTGTCCCCACCCAAATCTCATCTTGAATTGTAGCTCCCATAATTCCCACATCTTGTGGGAGGGACCTGGTGGGAGATGACTGAATCATGAGGACGGTTTTCCCCATACTGTTCTTGTGATAATGAATATGTCTCATGAGATCTGATTTATAAGGGATTTCCACTTTCGCTTAGCTCGCATTTCTCTCTTTGCCAGCCACCATGTAAGATACCCCTTTGCTCTTCCTTCGTCTTCTGCCACGATTATGAGGTATCCCCAGCCACCTGGATCTGTGAGTGAATTAAACCTCTTTCTTTTATAAATTACCCAGTCTTAGGTATGTCTTTATCAGCAGCGTGAAAACGGACTAATACACTCCCCTCCCCAATATAAATCTGCTTCCTCCCAACTCTCTCTCATCTTAGAAATGGCACCAACGTCCACTCAGTGGCATGGGTCAAAAATCTCAGAACCCTCCTTAATCCTCATCTTTAACCCTCTCACGTCACACATGGAGCTTTATAGTTCCAAATTATAGTCTAAACCTGATGTTTCTCACCTCCTCCTTGCAACCACCATAGTCCAAGACACCATCATCTCTATCCTGTTCTGGACAAGCTGTACTCCCGGCAGCCCCAATCTTGCCCTCGTCTCCTGCCCATTCTAATAGCAGCCAGCTGACCTTTCTAAAGCATGGATCAGAAGTTCTTTCCCTGCTAAAAGTCGTCTAATGAATTCTCATCACGCTTGAGATACAATCCCCCTTTCTGACCTCACCTGGTGCTCTTTTCCAGCCTCTCCTTCCACCTCAGCTTCTCCCATCCTCCTCTCACTTTCCATATCCTGCTGCAAGCTTGCTCCTGCCTCAGGATTTTTGCACAAACTGTTCCCTCTGCTTGGATCACCCTTCCCTGGACCTTCCCACAGCAAGCTCCCTCTCATAATTGAAGCCTTAATTCCAATGTCACCTCCTCAGAGGGTCTCCCCTTCTACCCTGGCTAAAGCAGTTTCTCTATCACTTTATCACATAAATCCTTTTAAATTTTTATTGGCCCTCTCAGTACCTCTGTAGTTTTATTTATTTGTGTAAATATCACAGTGAACAGGCACAGCTCGAGATGTACTCATGAAGTCGTGTTATTTTTGTCTCCCACCCTCTGTTTAAATTTATTCAGTGGGACTATTTTTTTAGCCTAGATGAAAACTTAAAATGGGCCCCATGACTTTCTGGTCATCTTAAATGACCAGATACAAAGTCCTCCCACCTATAATCCAAACGCCAGACCCTGTGTCATGGTCAAAACCTTGACCTTCATTTAACATGAAGCTTTGCCCCTTGCCAGCTCCAGGCTTGCTGCAGATGGGGAGTCTGTCAGTTCAGAAGGAGGTTCCCTCCTGGCTCTGCCCTATCTGTTGGCTTATCTACTCTCCCCACATCTCTCTCACCTGGCTTTGACCCTCCAGAGTCTGGATGCAGTCGGAGAGATAAGGGGCCCAAGAAGTCCTTACTTGCCTGGTGACACAGCCTCATGGACTCTCCCTGGTGGGCACTTTGGAGACACCCACCTCCAATTGCTAAGCCTCTTCTCTGCGGTTCCCTTGTAGAGAGTAAAGTTATCTTCATTCTAGCCGGAGACTTCTTCCCTAGGAAGCCTGCCGCAATGCATGGAAATCCAAGTTCTTCTCCAGCTGCTTTCTTCTGTGGTCTGTTCACTGACGCCATCCTCAGGTGGCCTTTCAGTCAGGACATTGAATCGTCCTGCACTGGCTCTTGCATGTAGGTCATTGTCCAGGTCATGGGACACACGTCTTCTCTGCTCCCACATACCCTGAGCAGCAGGCTGATGCCCTCTGTAGTCACTGCTTCTCTCTCTGCAGCAGAGCTGCTGCCCAGGCGTTTCCCCTTTGCAAATCTCCAGAGGGAGGAAGGAGTCAGGCATTGCCCTCCGTGACCTCCAAACAGCAGGGTCCATATATTGGGTGCTTTGAGTGGTCCCCTTACACATCCTCTTTCTTGACCTAAAATGCAGGGAATACGGCCCACACCCTGCTCATGGGAAGACACCCCCAAAGCCTCAGCAGCTCCTGCTAAGATCCTTTCTTAACTAGCTTCTTCCTAGTCTCACATCCCAGATTCTTTCATGTCCTTGACGAAGGCGAGGACTTCAAGAGTCCCCACTTGGATTCTCGGCCACCTCCTTTGGCGAAGTTCTTCATGGTCTCTCTGCTGACTCACTCTGCCATCTAGAATCCATCTTCTCAGCCTCTTGGCCAAAACTTCCAATTTAACACTACTACATTTGCCAGCCTCTCTCAACAACATGTATAAGCTCCAGCTGGGTGCAGTGGCACATGCCTGTAATTCCAGAACTTTAGGATTCCTAGGCAGGCAGATGCTTGAGCCCAGGAGGTCAAGACCAGCCTTGGCAACATAGAAAGACCCCCACTGATATGGTTTTGCTCTGTGCCTCCACCCAAATCTCATGTCAAATTGTAATTCCTGATGTTGGAGGAGGGGCCTGGTGGGAGGTGATTGGATCGTGGGGGCAAATTTCCCCCTTGCTGTTCTCGTGATAGTGAGCTCTCATGTGATCTTCTTGTTTAAAAGTGTGTGGGACCTCCCCTTGCTCTCTCTTCCTCCTTCTCCAGGCATGTAAGAAGTGCCTGCCTCCCCTTCACCTTCCACCATGATTCCTAAGGCATCTCCGGTCATGCTTCCTGTACAACCTGCGGAACTGAGTCAATTAAACTTCTTTTTTTAAAATAAATTACCCAGTCTTGGGTAGTTCTTTATAGCGATGCAAGAACGGACTAATACACCCACCTCTACAAAAAAATAATTTTTTTAAATTAGCTGGGCATGGTAGTGTGTGCCTGTGATCCCAGCTACTCAGGAGCCTGAGGTGGGAGGTTCACCTGAGCCCAGGAATTCTAGGCTGCAGTGAGTAGTGATCACGCCACTGCACTCCAGCCTGAGTGACAGAGAAAGAACCTGTCTCTACGGTTAAAAAAAAAAAAGTATAATCTTGAAGTTGAAGACAAGGATTCTCTCTCATTTTTATATCTCAGTGACTGGCAAATTGTAGGTGCTTCACAAGTATTTGTCGGCCAACTCACAAACACATGCTCACCTCTGCAGGCTGACCCTGTGCAGCTTAAACTCGTCTTCCCTGGCAGGTTATCCAAGCTCAGGGCCAGAGGCAGAAGCTTCAAGGAAAGTTGATGAGGACCCAAAAGTCTCGACATGCTGTTCAGTCCAGGGCTCCGGAACCTGGGGCCAAAGGAACAGAGGGAGCTTGGTGCAGAGAGGATAGTTGAGCTGCAGGGCTGGGCATCTACACTGTGAGGCCAGGGTGGCAGGAGCCAGACAGGGTGCATGAGGTGGGGCTGGAGAGGCAAGAAAGGGCCAGGTCCAGAGGGAATTGTGGGTCACATGGAGGAATTAAGATTCCATTTACCAGCCAGCCAGGCACCATTGAAGGACACACCCAACATGGCAACCATTAGCCTGATGATCAAATATTCAGCCTCTCCATCTTCTAGACTTGTGGGGAGGATGTACTTTCTCACCTCCTTAAATGTTAAGCATGGTCATGTGACTTGCTTTGGCCAATAACTTGGGAGCAGAAGTACCATGTGACTTCCAGACACAATCTTAAGAGCTGGTGCCACTCTCCCTTCCCACTGCTGTGATGGTGGAAACATGAGTCCAGATGGAGACTCTGTCAACCTTGGTCTTTGAGTTACTGCAAGGAACAGAAGCCCCTGCTGACTAGCATTGACAGGCAGCATGTGTGAGAAACACCTCTTTGTTGTGTTAAGTCACTGCAATGTGGGGATTGTTTGTTACTGCACCGTAACCCAGCCTATCCTGACAGATACACCCTGATGTTCACTTGATATTGGTCCCTCTGGATGCTGTTTAAAGGAAAGATTGAAAGGTGGCAGGATCAGTTAGGAGGATGTTACAGACATTCAGGCAAGACCAGGATAGAGGCAGTTAGGATCTAGAAAAGTGCATTGATTTAAGGACCATCAATAGGTAGAATTAATAGGATTTGGGGGTGTATTGGTTGTGGGATGACTGGAATTGGTTTCTAGCTTAAACACCATGAAGGCAACGGAGGGGACCATTCACCAAGAAAGAAAACTTGAGAGTAGGCACCATTCTGGGAGCTTAGAGAATGTGACAGGCAGAATAATGCCCCTCAAAGATGCCTACACCTCAATTCTCAGAAGCTGTGTGCCTTCCATGAGAAAAGAGACTTTGCAGATGTGATGAAGGGTGCAGGCCTTGAGATGAAGAATGGTCCAGCCCATCCAGGTGGCCCAACCTAGTCATATAAGGCCTTAAAAGTAGAGGAACCTTTCTTAGCTGGGTCAGAGACAGATGAAACAAGGAAGAGGATCAGAGAGAGGCAACGTGATAAGGACCCACTGGGCATTGTTGGCTCTGACAAAAACAGGGGCCATGACAAAAGGGATGCAGGGGACTCTAGAAGCTGGCAAATGCAAGGAGACTGATTCTTCCCCTGGAGATCCCAGAAAGGAATGCAGCCCTGCTGACAGCTTGATTTTAGCCCAGCAAGACCAGTGGTCTACAGAACTGTAAGATGAGAAATCTCTATTGCTTTAAACAACTCGCTTTGTGGTGATTGGTTACACCAGCAATCAGAAATGAATACAAATGAGGGGCCGGCACAGTGGCTCATGCCTGTAATCCCAGCACTTTGGGAAGCAGAGGCAGGTGGATCATTTGAGGTCAGGAGTTCGAGACCAGCCTGGCCAACATGGTGAGACCCTGCCTCTACTAAAAATACAAAAATTAGCTAGACAAGGTGATGTGCACCTGTAATCCCAGCTACTCGGGAGGCTGAGGCAGGAGAATCATTGAACCCAGGAGACGGAGGCTGCAGTGAGCTGAGATCATGCACTGCACTCCAGTCTGGGTGGCAGAGTGAGACAGAAAAAAAAAAAAGAATACAGATGAGGAGTCTACATTTGGACATGCCAAGTTTACAGGGCTGTGGGCCCTCCAATGTGAGGGGATACATGGGAGTGATGGAGGGGACATTGCCAGCGATCTGCTCAATCCCTGGAACCCCTTACCCCGTTTCTGGCCACTCTCCCAACACCATGCACCTGCAGAACTCCTACAGGACTTCCCATGGACAGCTGAAGCTGTTCCTACCAGACACGAAGGAAGCCAGGAGTGCTTGAAAGTTTATGTTCCCCTACCCTGGGGCAAGTCGTAGCCATTGATTGGCCAAGAGACCATGAACACCCAACTCCCCCAACTCCAAACAGAACTATTTCAGAGGCATAATTGACACTCCAGACTCCAGAGGATGAGGCCAGGGCTGGGCTTGCCCTGAAATTGCACCTCTGCACCTGCCTTGGTTTCTGCCTCTGTCTTGCTGCCTCCCTTCCTACCCTGTTTCTTCTGGTAGTGCTGCCCTTATAAATGGCTTCCATGTGTATCCTTCCCTCTGGGGAGTTCACTCCAAAGCAAGGTAAAAAAGGAAATAAAGGCCTAGAATGACACTGTCAAATACAGTAGCCACTAGACACATGCAGCTGTTTAGATTTACATTTAAATGAATTAATATTATATAAAATGACACATTCAGTCCCACAGTTGCACTAGCCACATTTCAAGGGCTCAGTAGCCACCTGTGGCCAGTAGCTGCAGTATTAGATAGAGGAGAATGAACATTTTCATTATCACAAAGGTTCTATGGGGACAGTGCTGGTCTAGAGTTCAGGGAAGAGGTTTGGGCTGGAGAGGTAGAGACGGGGTGGTCACTAGCATCAGTGGAGAATGAAGACATGAAGATGACCTCGAAGCACCTTCAGGCCCTGCAACCTCCCAAAATAGACAAATCACAGCACTGGGCATTGCTTGCTATGCTGCCTTTAGTCGTTCACAGAGTGCAGGAGAGTTTCTGATGCCCAGTCCAGCTATGGCATGCCTGCCTCTCTGCATGAGCTCGGAACCCCTGCTTTTTGCCAAGATGAAATATATCACCAGGAAATAAATGAAAAATCAGAAGGAAAAATGTGCAATTTGCCCCTGCAGCCTGTCGGCCCCATCATGAATATGGATGTGATTTGGGAAGGGGGGCCTTTTCTGTGTGCCTGGGAGCTAACTGGGCATCTACAAGCTGACAAGCAAATGCCTCTCCCCGTCATTTTCCCTCCATCCACATCCTGCTGATGCCACCAATCAGCACCAAGCCAAAGCTCCTGCTGAAGGATGTGGAAGCTGCCTCGGGACAGTAGACTGTGTGCTGGAGCCTCAGTGTTCACTGGGCTGCTCATAAGACAGCAGTCAGGAGCACTGGGGCTGGAGTCAAGGCAAACTGGATAGAAATCCCAGCATGGCTACTCAGTAGCAGCCAGGTCTTAGGCATATTATGTAATGTCTTTGAGGCTTCTTTTCTTCATCTTTGGCAAGGGGATTGTAGAAATCCTTACCTTACAATATTACTGATGTGCAGAAGAGATAAGAAAAGGCAGAAAAGACATAGCATGGTGCCAAGTACAGCAAACATCCTTAGCAAATATTAATTATTGTCAACCTCTAAATATGGAAGAGTGGTTCCTGTGCAGCCTGTTCCTTTCCCATCTCTCCAAGGGGCCCCTGAAGTCTAAAACATGACCAAGCTGGTTTGAATCAACAAGACTCAAGATTCAAGATATTCCCTTAAACAGAAACCTCTCCCACATGGGATTGATGCGGGGCAGAAGAGTCGGGTTTGGCATCACGCACACCAGGTGACCTGGGGTGAGCTGTCTCATCTGTTTCCCAGCTTCCTTCAGTGACAATGACAAAGGTCCTCCCTCTCTCAGGGGACAGTGCAAGGATCAATGAGAGAAATACATGCAAATTACCTGGCACAAGGTAGGCTGTTCAATAAAGAATTTCTCCAGAGCTTCCCCGCAAGAGTTACCTACTAAGATCTGGCCCTTTGGCAAACTCATCTAGAAAGTCACCAGGAAAACCCCCATGGAGGACACCATGGTGTCTGCTCTCTAATCCAGCAGAGATAACCCTTGGCAGAAAGCCCCTTGACCCAGAGAAAGTTCCAGGCTTGTATGAAGATGGGATGTGGGTGTCAGAGCCAAGAGTAGAGAATTTGCAGGAGGAGGCCTCTTCTCTACACTTCCACATGCAAAGAGCTGAGAAATGATGGCTCCCATGGAAGTTTTGAAATACGTCTACAAATTCTCCTCTCATTAAGAGATAGTGCTTCATTTCCTTCCCTTGAGTATGGGCTGGACTTTGTGACTTACTTCTAACAAACAGAATGTAGCAGAAGTGACTGGCACACAAAAGACATTTCAGCTTCTTCTGAGCCCTTACTCTTAGATCACCGGCACTTGAGTAAGATGCCGCCATCTTGTGAGGACACTCAAGCAGCCCTGCAGAGAGGGCCATGTGGCAAGGAATTGAGTCCTCTTGCTAACAGCCGTGTGAGCGGGCCATCTTGCAAGCAGATTCTGGCCTCAGATGATTACAATCCCAGCCCACACCTAGACTTCAACCACATGAGGTTTTAAGCCACTAAGCTTTGGGGAAATTCGTTACATAGCACTAGATAACTAGCATAGGTTTTCAGTTGGTTAATTGAATAAATGGCTGTGGAGTTTATTCTTACTATGTTAACAAGAGACTTCATGTAAAGAGTAACACAGTGGACCCTCTTGGCTGCCTAGTAGTAACTGTTGCCCTTTCTTCTTTCTCAATAGAAACTTAATTTTGTTTTAGTGCCTAGGACCCCCGCCACTGCTGTAACTGGGGAAAAGCTGAGCCCCTCCCTAGAAATAGTAACTGGGAGAGTCCCTCAGTAACCTACCTAAGCCAGTTGTGGTAATCGTATTTCCCTTGTCAGGAGTTGGTTCAGTTTAGCCCATCAGCTCATAGCAATCACTGGGCAACTATTTCTGTTTCAGTGATGGGCATGTGACATAAATTAACACAGTCAGCCCTAAGCAAAGGGGGACTCGGGTTCCATGGTTGGAGGAGAGGTTTTCTCCTTCTCCCCTTGGAGAGGAACAAGAACGCCTGCTGCTGCTGGCAGCATCTTATGATGTGAGGGATGCCAGCTTGAGAACAAAGCCAACGCATGAAGCAAGGCAGAGCCGAGAGACTTGCAACTAAAATGGAACCAGAACCTCGATCGCAGCAGGACTGAAGCCTTCCCTCTCTCTGGACTTCTGGTTATTTCAGAAAATAAGTTTCTTTTTCTCATTTAAATCTTCTTGTTCAGAGTTTCTATTTCCATGTAGGTTGCTAAACTGTTTATTTCCTTCACTTAACAAAGGTTTTTTTGAGCAACTCCTCTGTGCCAGGCACTGTGGTAAGCCCTGGGGCTGTGTCACTGAAGAAGACAAACTTAGGGCCTGACCTCAAGGACTTACAATCTGTTCTAATGTAATAAAGGGTGAGAGACCAAAGACCTGTGAAGATGTCCCAAGACCAGGAACATTCACTAATTCATCCAATAAGCAAATGCAGTGTTGGGTTTGAAGGCACAAATTTAGATCAGGCCCCTGATAGCCCCAAAGGGGAAACCTACAGCTAAACAAGCAAGAGAGAGATGTACAGTGGGACTGCCGAGGCCCTGATCCTGATGTTGTTTAGCACCAGCTTTGGAGGCAGACTGCCCTAGGTCCATCGCCAGCCCCCACCACCTGCCAGTATGTAATCCCAAGCAGACAACCTCACCTCACTGAGCATTGCTGAGCTGAAGCTAAGATTAGGATCTACCCCATAGCAAAGTCATGGGGAATAAATAACCACAATTTAGTTGCAAAGGAGGCTGGGAAAGTGAGTATCTGATCTATAGGGATTGAATGTGGAAACTCTACCTCCCACCAAGATTTATAATGCAGGGGATTCTCCAAACATAAGGGAAGAGCTCAGACTCTGGGCAGCCAAAAAATGACACACATCCACAACACTGTGTGAGGACTCAGGTGTCTGGGACAAGAAACTTGCACATTTGAAAAATACACGGAGCGCACCCACCCAGTGACTAAAATTAGAAAGACAGACGATACCAAGTGTTGACTAGAAAGCGGAGTAACTGGAACAGTCACATAAGGGTGGGAATTAAAATGGCATGACCACTTTGGGGAACTGCTTGGCAGGATCTGCTGAAGTGAAACATATGCCTGCCAACAATTCCACTCCCAGGAGCGTACCCACGAGAAATGCACACAGAGGCACTCGGAGATACATACGAGGGTGCTCGCAGCAGCACTATTTGTAATTGCTAGAAACAACCCAAATGTCTATCAATGACAAGTGGGATAAATAGATTGTAGTTTTTCCCTACAATGAGATACTGTAGAGTAGGGCTTCATAACCTTGGCACTGCGGATGTTCAGGGATGGAGAATTCTTTTTTGGGAGGGCTGGACAGTATAAGATGTTTAGCAGCATCCCTGGCCTCTGCCCACTACATGCCAGGAGCACCCCCTTCCCAGTTATAACAACCAAACGTGTCTCCAGGCATTGTCAGGTGTCCCCAGAAGGTAGAATCCTCCCAGTGAGAACCACTGCTGTAGAGCAATAAGAGAAGAAAAAGAAGGAAAAAAAAAAAAGGAGGAAGGAAAGGAAGGAAGGAGAGAAGGAAGGAGGGAAGGAAGAAGTGAAGGAAGGACTGGGCACAGTGGCTCACGCCTGCAATTTGGGAGGCCAAGGAGGGTGGATCAACTGAGGTCAGGAGTTTGAGACCAGCCTGGCCAATGTGGTGAAACCCCATCTCTACTAAAAATACTAAAAATTAGCCGGGTGTGGTGGCACGCACCTGTAATCCCAGCTACTCAGGAGGCTGAGGCTGGAGAATTGCTTGAATCTGGGAGGTGGAAGTTGCGGTGAGCCGAGATCACACCACTGCACTCACCCTGGGTGACAGAGTGAAAGAAGGGAAGGAAAGAAGGAAGCAGGAAGGAAGAAGGAAGGAAGGAAGGAAGGAAGGAAGGAAGGAAGGAAGGAGGAAAGGGAGGAAGGGAGGAAGGCAGGAAGGGAGGGAGGGAGGGAAGAAGGAAGGAAAGAAGGAGGGAGGAGGGAGGGAGGGAGAGAGGCAGGAAGGAGGGAGGGAGACAGGAAGGAGGGAGGGAGGGAGGAAGGAAAGAGGGAGGGAAAGGGGCAAGCACAGGCAGTGCTGCAATGACATGGATGAATCTCAAAAACATGACATTGAACAAAAAAAGCTAAAAACAAAAGAGCGCCCAGAGCATGGTTCCATTTGTATGAGATTCAAGAACAGGCTAAACTCACTGACAGTGATGGGTGATTGCAGTCAGAATGGTGGTTTTCTTGGGAGGGGTCATTGCCCGCTAATGGTGGTGCAGGAGTCTTCCAGGGTTCTGGGAGATGGTTACACAGGTGTACACATATGGAAAAATTCATCAAGCTGTACAAATACGATTAATTAATTTTACTCTAGACCTCAATTAAAAAGTACTTTAAAAATAGATGCGGCAGCTCAAGCCATCTGGCTCCTGGGGCCTCCTCTTCATTCCCGAGCCCGCCCTCTGGCAAAGAGCCCTGGCATTTTCCACCCGAGAACTGCTCTCTCCTGCTCCTCCTCTCCTTCAGCCCCACTCTCACCTCTCAAGGCACAGCCCCCCGCAGCAGCTGAGGGCTCCCACACTGCCTGAGAGCAGCACAGAGGGAGGGGACACACCAATTCTCTCTCAGGCAACCCCAAGCTCTGTTGAGCTCAGGTGGAACCCCAGCTCCAGTCCACCCTCCTGGGAGTGAGGAGGAAATTTTCCCTCTTGTTCTCAACAGTCCCCAGACTGAATCACAGTTGACCCAGGTGGGGCTCAGCAGCATTGGCAGAGCTCTGGGCTGTGGCCTGGGCATCAGCAAGCAAAGTAGGCTTCTAGCTCAATCATAGAGTCGGGATAAAAGGGAACAAGGCAGTGAGGTAAGACTCACCCAGCCTGGAGTGTCAAAGGGGGGTCTCACTGCCTCACCAGACAGGTATGTCCACAAGGAGCCCGGTGTGGACCAGGGCAGGGGAACAAAACTTGTTTATTCTCCTGTTCTTTACTCAGCAGAGCCGTCTGGAGCACTGGGTCCGTACCAGGCCCTGTGGGAGGCACCAGGAATGCAAAATCAATACGCTCTCCAAAGTCAATATACAGACAGCCAACAAGCACAGGAAGAGATGCTCAGCATCATTAGTCATTAGGGAAATGCAAGTCAAAACCACAATGAGATACCACCTCACACAAGCTAGGACGGCTAGGATCTTTTTTTAAAGGACAATACCAAGCATTGGTGAGGAAATGGAGAAATTGGAATTCGCTACATTGCTGGTGGAAGTAGAAAATGGTTCGGCCACTGTGAAAAACAGTTTAGTGACTCCTCAAAAAGTTAAATATAGAATCACCATATGATCTAGCAATTCCACTCCTGGGTATAGGCTTAAAAGAATGAAGGCAAGTGCTCAAATATGTGCATATAAATGTTCATAGCAGCATTATTCACAATACCAAACCGTGAAGACAACCCAAATGTTCATCAGTGAATGAATAAACAAACTGTGGTATATCCATATAACGGAATATTATTCACAGCCACAAAAGGAAATGAAGTATTAGCTGGACACAGTGGCTCATTTCTTTAAATCCCAGCACTTTGGGAGGCACTCTGAGGCGGGTGGATCATCTGAGCCCAGAAGTTTGAGACCAGCCTAAGCAACATGGTAAAACCCCATCTCTACAAAAAACACAAAACTTAGCAGGGCATGGTGGCAAGCACCTGTGGTCCCAGCTACTCCAGAGGCTGAGGTGGGAGGATCATTTGAGCCCAGGAGGCCGGGGCTACAGTGAGCCATGATCAGGTCACTGCACTCCAGCCTGGGTGACAGAGTGAGACCCTGTCTCAAAAAAAAAAAAAAAAAGAAGTATTGATAGATGTTACAACATGGATGAACCTCAAAACATTGTGCCAAGAGGCCGGGCGCGGTGGCTCACGCTTGTAATCCCAGCACTCTGGGAGGCCGAGGCTGGCAGATCACGAGGTCAGGAGATCGAGACCACGGTGAAACCCCGTCTCTACGAAAAATACAAAAAAAAAAAAAAAATCAGCCAGGCGTGGTGGTGGGCGCCTGTAGTCCCAGCTACTTGGAGAGGCTGAGGCAGGAGAATGGCCTGAACCCAGGAGGCGGAGCTCACAGTGAGCCGAGATCGTGCCACTGCACTCCAGCCTGGGCAACAGAGTGAGACTCCGTCTCAAAAACAAAAACAAAACAAAACAAACAAAAAACAAAAAAAAACATTGTGCCAAGTGAAAGAAGCCAGGCACAAAAAAACCACACAATGCAGGATCCCATTGATACAAAATGTTCCTAACAGGCAAAATGGTAGAGACAGAAAGTCAATTTGCTGTTGCCAGGGGCTAGGGGAGGGGACAATGGGAGCAACTGCTTCGTGACTACACAGTTTCCTCTTAGGGGGATGCAACGCTTTGGAACTAGATAGAGGTGGTAGTTGCACGACATTGTAAATGCACTAAATGCTACTGAGCAGCTCGCTTCAAAGTGGCTACTTTTGTTATGTGAATTTCACCTCAATTTTTTAAAAGTCGATAGATAATCCCTATTCTGAGGAATCACAGAGAAGGCAGACCAGTAAGTTAAGTGGGCAAGGACATGCTAAAGCCCGTTGATCTCATCATGCACTGCTGAGTAACAAAGTACCCAAAGCTCAGCTGCTTCAGACATTCATTTTATTTTGCTAGCAATTTTATGCATAAGAAACTCAGACAGAACACAAGCGTGTCTCTGTTTCACAGTGTTTGGGCTCTCGCTGAGATGATTCAAACAGCCAGAGACTCTTCTGGAGGCCTCTTCACGCACATGTCTGGCGCCTGGGCTGGCGAGCCTGGTAGGCTGGCCCCCGCCAGGACTGAGGAACGGAGCACCTCCACAGAAACCCTCTGTGTGGCTTGGGCTTCCTTATAGCATGGCGAGCTCAGAGTGGCCCAGCAGACAAGGTAGAAGCTCTCTGGCCATTTGCCACCTACCAGGGAACCAGATGGACTCAGTTCCACCATGGTGTGTTAGCTGAAGCAGTGACAAGCCCACCCACACTCAAGGGCGAGAATATAGACCTTACCTTTCCAGGGGAGGAATGTCAAAGGATGTGGTGATGTGTTCGGAAATCCCCACACCCAGCGCTAGGCTGCTAAATAACTTATGGCCCAACTGTACAAAGGAATACTAGGCAGCCATCAAAAAGTAGGCTGCTGTGCTTTGTATTGATGAGGAATGATCTCCCAAGATGCAGAGTTAAGTGAAAATAAGCCAGGAGCTGGGCAGCATAGATAGTATGTGCTGCTACTAACATGCACAGAAAAAGGGGAGTTGGAGACACAACACGTGCATATGTACACAGACTAGCTCCAGGAGGATGCATGAGAAATCGGCAGCAGGCTTGCTTCTGGGGAAGAGAAATTACAGCATTGTCAAGACACTTCATTATCACTTTTTATCCTTTTGCACAGTTTTTTTTACTATATGTCTGTACCATAGGTTTGAGGAAAATCTTTATAAACATTAAAAATAAAACAATAAGTTAGATAAGCACCATCATGAAGTGATATCAAGACATTCTTTTGAAGCTTACTTGGTTTGCCTAATATGCATAGTACAGTCACATTTATGCACAAAATAAAATGGCATATAAGGAGCAGTTACATATCAAACTGTGGAGAGGGGTGTAGAATGAGGGATAAGACCTCTTCATTTTATTCCTCAGGCTTCTGAAATTTTTAATTTTTTATAATGAGGATGTGTTGGCACAATACTTGTGAAAATGTCTTTAGTAAGAAAACATACAACTTTAAATAAGAGAGAGACACTGTCCTACAGTACGATGTATGGTAAGGGGAGAGGAGGGAGCCACTGCGCGGAGCTGGCTGTCAGGGAATGCTTCCCGGAGGAGAAGGCTTCTGAGCTCTCAGAAAATGTTGTATCTCTTTCAGTCAATGGAGGATCAGCCCCAGAGAAGGAACCCTCTTGGTCTCACCTGCTTCTTCTCCAAGAAGATTAAGTCCTGATGGGGCTGCCTCCCCTTCCTAGGTGCAATGCCACTGGGATTTGCTGGGCTAAGATGAAGCGGGGTAACCATTGTCTCTAAACACCATAGGGTCCTTGCCTCTCTCCTTCCTCTGTTCCCTGCTGCAGACATAAATTTGGGCGACTTCATAATCCTTGCTTTGTGCCAGATGCTGCTGAAGCCCTTTGTCTTAAGTTAAAGAGGGGCACCATTATGATCAACGTGCCCATTTCACAGATAAGAAAATGGGCACACAGAGAGGTTAAGTGCTGTGACCAAGGTTACACAACTGGAAAATTCAGAGCCAGGATTTTGAACCCATCCAGGCTGGTTCCTTCTACCAGGCACTCCCCCTCTCTTCAGGCACATTTCCTTCCAGCTGCTCACTCTCTTCTGCTGTTACAGGAAAGCGGTCCCCACCCAGACCCCAAGTGAGGGTTCTTGGATCTTGCACAAGAAAGGGCGAGGCCACAGTGCAAAGCAAAAGCAAGTTTACTAAGAAAGTCAAGTGGTGAAAGGACAGCTACTCCACAGACAGAGGAGGAACATTCCCGAAAGTGCGAGGAGGAATGCCTCCACCCTAGGTGCAATGCTTGTATATATGGGCAGATGTGCTCTGCTACAAGGGTTTGTGATAAAGGATTAATTTTCTTAATTACTCTATTTTACAAGAATTGATATTATTATATTTAAAGCAAAATCAGGAATGCCTTTGTTCTCCAGATATCAGGATATCTGGACACTCCCAAGTCTGGGTCTGTTTAGTAAACATTATTAGTTAGTTCCTTAGCCATAAACATTTAGAGGCTCAGAATGCCTGACTTTCTGGGAACGCAGCCCAGCAGGTCTCAGCCTCATTTTCCAGCCCTCATCAAGTTGGAGTCGCTCTGGTTCCAATGCCTCTGACACTGAGACACCCCAGTACCTCCCAGACCCTCCTCCTCCTCCCATCTCTCTCCCTTCACCCCTCCCTCCCTCCTCTCCTCTCTCCCTGCCTTCCTGCCCTTGCACTGCCAGGCTGGCATTGAGGAAGGTCGGCTTCCTTCCGCTGACAGCACATTTCAGCCAGCTCAGCTTCCTGAAGGCAGTCTTCCTCCAAACCCTTTACAATTTATTTATCTAATTAAAAATCTCTCAGCAGCTTAACATGCTTGAAGAGTTCATATTTAACCAACACTCACGGCCACCCCAACCCATCCAGGCAGAGCGGGCCCTCCCAGGAGCCTTGCCCTCCCAGGCCCTGGGAGCTGGGCTGGTCAGAGTCTCCACTCAGCTCCCCGAGTCCACCTAGAGCAGCGGGGCCGCGCACCCCAGGCTCACCCTGGCCCCCGCCAGCTGCGTTTCCGGCCAATGAACCTGCTGCTCAAAGCCTCCTTTTTAATTAACTCCGTATCTCAGGCGGCCGGAGCACGTGGGCAAACTCTGTCTGACTTCCCCGCGAAGCCCAAGCACACCCCAGTTTGCTTTCTAAGAATAGAAGCGGGAGATGGCGGGGAGGGAGGAGGCCGGAATCTAAAAATGAATGCGCAGCCCAGAGCGAAACAGCCCAGGCCAGCAGAGGGGAAAGAACACGGCGCACGCGTGCACACACGCGCGCGCGCACACACACACACGCTCACACACACACACGCAGAGCCCAGCCCAGTGGGGCTGTCTGCTGCCATCCTGGGTGTGAGCCGCGGACCTGGCAGCCTGCCCAGCTGTCTGGCAGGGATGGGGGTGGCGGTGGCGCTGCTCATCCCGGCAGCAGGCAGCTGGGGACGCCCATGGGAGTCTGGATTTTTTTTCTGGGCCACTTGGTTTTCCCCAGTAGACAGAGGTGACTCACAGGCTGGCAGGCTTGGTGGCTCGGGGATCATGAGAGCCCCGACGCTATGGTGCAAAGTTCCGGGAATTCAGAAACCAAAATACCTGGGGCAGGAGAAAGGGCAAGACTTAGCCCCCACCAGAAAGACCAGGAAGAAAAGGTAACTCCAGTTCCACTGTTTAGGGGACACTTTGGAAGAAATCGGGATGCCTACTTAACTGCTAGTAATAATAGCAACAACAACAGCAACAACACAAGTTGCCATTCATTGAGATTTGTTCTGTCAGTCTCCGTTCTAAACTGTATACTTGAAATATCTCATGTGAGCCTCACAACAGCCATGTGTGGTACCACTACTCCTGCCCCCATTTCCCTGATGAGGAAACTGAGGCCGGGGAGTTTGCTGTGTGCCCAAGCTCACATACTCAGGAAGGGCTACGCCAGGATCTGAACCCAGGTGGGCCTCCTGCACCAGCAGCAGCACGTCCCTGAAAGGCAGCCCTGCCCGTGGGTGCCTATGCTTGCAGCTGTGGCACCCAGGAGTGGCCGGCACCCCAGGCAGATGTGCCAGTAGGAGTGAGGTTATGGTTCAGTATCAGGTAACAACGAACCAAACAGAGAGAAAATTTTCCCCTTCCGATTGTCTTTCACCCTTCCTAATTATCTGCGAAGGAGAAAGTCTCAGTTGGGTGCCAGCTTGTCCTCAACACTCCCTAAGCACTTGGATTCTCTTTTTGAACCAAGAGAGCAGGCTCACGCTCACGTAGACATGGATAACACTATTTTACTTTCTCGGTGTTTATTTTTCCATCTAGTTTTGGAAAGTTACCCAGATTTCCTCTTAGGGTGGTGACACAGAGTTCACTTTTAAGACAAATTAAGTTTTGTAAGTTAGTTGAACATTTCAGAGGGAGAGAGATACTGAAATATTTGTGGATGCAATGACATGATGTCTGGGGTATGCCTCAGAATAATCTGGAGTGGAGGAACGAGTGAAGACACGGAAGAAACAAGATCAGCCACGAGTGGACACTTTTTGAAGCGAGGTGATGGGTATATTACACATAATTTCAAATATCATATCTTATATTGCAACATATTTAATATGATGTATGTTATATATAATACATACATTATATATTATAAGTATATTGCATTAGATTAGATTACATTATATTATATTATTCGGGCCACTTTTGTGTGTATTTAAAATTTTCCATAATGAAAACATTTTTAATGCTATAGAAAAACTTTTTTAACTTATCTTAAAGAAAAAAGCGAAGAAATACTATGAGTGGCAGCCAGACATGTCAGAAAGTTTGACGGTGAAGTGCAGACGACTGAGGTGTGCAGAAGGTTAACAGAGGACATGCTTCCAACATTTCCGAGTTCATGATTTCCTTTTTGGGAAGCAGGGGAAGGGGCAGGCCCCCCTCCAGCCTCCCTCAAAGCTCTGCCCCTCTGGTCCCCGCCAACCCATGGAAGCCCCCTGGTGAGGTTGGGGGTCTGATGTCATCCTGGCGGACCTTGAGGGGAAGGGCAGAAAGGGAAACGTTGCCATTTTCTCTTTTCCTTTCAAGGATATAAAAGTGCGTGATTGCCCAAATGATTCCCATCTGGAAATCTAATGCATTAGGAGTAAACAGGCCTGGCTGGGGTGGGGGTGGGGGAGAGGTCATTCACAGGCCACTCTGCGGGCCCCTCCGGGAGTACACAGGCGTCCTGGTCCACCTAGAGCCCAATACCAGGGAGGGTGAAACCCCTTGGTAGAACTAGAGCAGATCCGAGGGACTCTGGGCTTTGAGAGTTGGCCTGAGTGGCTTCGCCCAGCAGATCATGAGCCCATCGGGCAGAGGTAAGAGAGCCTCCGAGTCCCCACCCAGCTTCAAATCTGTGCCCTTCCCAAACGACAAGACAGCAGAATGGCTCCCTTCACATAGGTATTCATTTATTCATGCATTCACTCATTCAGTTATTTAATGATTATTAAGTGCCTACTGCATACCAGGGACGGTTCTAGGAGCTACAAATATGAAGAGATAGTGATACTTCCAGAGTCTTAGCACTGAGAGGCCAGGATGGGCGGCCACTGCCTCCGTGTTCAGGTGGGAGATCCAAGACATCCCTAGAGGGGGCAGGCATTGCAGAGAGAAAGCAAAGCCCTGTGAACACCAGCGGCTGACTTGTGTGTGCGTGATGCCCTGTCCCTTGCTCACACAACACCCACCCCCTGCCTGCATCTCCTTTGGTCCCTGCAGCAGCCCGTGAGGCGGTGGTTGGCAGGTGCATTCCACATCCTAAGCTGGGGAGGGGGAACGTGCCCAGGTTCACCTGGCTGGCACGCACAGGGCAGCGATTCCAATCTGGTGACAGTGATGGACTTGCCGATTACCGTGCATCAAGCACGCTGTCTCAGGGAGTCTGGAATGGCCCTGCCAGGCCCACCTAATGATGCGCCCTTGGCATCTAAGGAAACTGAGGCACAGAAAGAAATGAGTTCCAAACACAGTGGTGCAATCTATCCGGATCTGTGCTGTCTGACACGGCAACGACAAGGCACGAGTAGCTATTGAGCACCCAGAATCCAGCTATTCCAAAATGACCTGTGCTGTCGTTATAAAATATGTGCTGGGTTTCACAAGTTTGGTATTTTTTTAAAAAAAGTAAAAATATTTCATTGATAATTTCCTATTTGATTACATGTTGGAATTACAATATTTTGGATAATATTATGTTAAACATAATTTTAAATTTTAAGTATATTATTAAGATGAATTTCACCTGTCACTTTTTACTTTTTTTTTTTGAGACAGGCTGGAGTGCAGTGGTGCAATCTAAGCTCACTGTGCAGCCTCTGCCTCCCAGGCTCAAGCCATCCTCCTACCTCAGCCTCCTGCGTAACTGGGACTACAAGCACACACCTCTATGCTTGGCTAATTTTTTAATTTTTTGTAGAGACGAGGTCTCACTATATTGCCCAGACTGATCTCGAACCCTTGGGCTCAAGTGATGCTCCCACTTTAGCCTCCCAAAATGCTGAGATTATAGGCATAAGCCACCATGCCTCGTCTCTTTTTACTTTTTTTAATGTGACTACTAAAAAATTTTAAGTTATATATGTGTCTAACTCCATTTTATAGAAGGGGAAACAGGACACAGAGAGGGATCAGCTTTGTGGGTGCCGTCCATACAGTCATGCAGGGCCCCAGGCTCAGAAGGGCTCCACAATTGGTTGAAGGCTCTACTGTTGTCACCTTGAAATTTTTAGTAACTTTTCAACAAAGGGCTGCACAGTTGCATTTTGCACTGGTGCAGTGCACAGAGGGAGGCAAACTGACCACACAGACTAGGCGAGAGCGGGGTAGAGTGAGGTCTACACACAGCAGCCAAGACGCTAAGCCTCGGTTCCATCACTGCAGTCTGGGTTTTGCCACGGAGAGCAGTCACAGGTGAAGCTGTCGGGCACCAGAGCCCCTGCCCCCACCCCCTTCACCACATTCTTGGTGCCTGGATGACCACGGTCCTCTTCCTGGAAAGCCTGAAATGAGCTGTTCTTCAGAGTGCCCCTGAACATTTCCTGACCTTTCTATTTGACTTTCCCAAACTGGGCACAGCTCCTCCTCTGTTCCAGAAGGCTCCATCCAGCCTTCCAGTGGATTCCTGACTCATTCCTGGGGCAAAGAAAAGTAAAGAGGCCTAATTGGGAGCAGTTTATGATAGGTGGGGATATTATTAAGGTACTTAAGAGGTTATTAACACCTTTTATGAACCTCATTGTTTAAAAGCCTGCCATGCTTAATCATTTTAGCACCATTAAATCAGTATTAACAACAACTCCAAGACTTGCGCTCCGAAATGTCACCATTTGATAACACTCATAAAATGCAATGTCTTGGAAAATCTGGGCAGAATAGGTGAGCTCTCAGCTCCCATGCGAATGTGTGTCCTGAGTTTGGCAGGCCTCAAATTAAAAGAGGGTGCCCATCCTACCCCAGGGCTCAGAATCTGTCCCCACCCAGCCTCTCACCTATTATCTAGAGCAGTTCTTGCCCTGTGACCTCTCTGGCAAATCACAATGAGCCCCAACTTGGAAGAATGCCCCTAAGAGATAGGAGAGGGGTGTTGAGAGGGCTTTTGATCCGAATTATGCTAATCAAGTCACGTTTGATCTTTTTCATGCTTATCAAACAATAAAGACAAAAACAAATACACATTTGCCTTTCTCCCTCATAGTCTGGAATCAAAGAGGTCTGGGTTCAAATCCCAGCTTTGCTACTCAAAAGCTGTGTGACCTTGGGCAAGTGACTTCGCCTCTCTGTGCCTTCATTTTCTCACTTGTGAAAAGGGCATCAGTCTTGTAAAATTGAGAGAATCTGTGCCTTCAGCATAGTGTCTGGAATCTAGTTCATGCTCAATAAGGTATATTACCTATTAAATTCCAGAGGTAGCATGATTAGCAGATTGGGGTGTATCCTTCCAGATGTTTGTTCACCTACAAGATACATCTGTGTGCATGTTTCTATGATTTTGTTGCCTTCCATTGTTGTTTACAAAACTGAAGCCATCCTATTGGCATTCCTGTCCCTCCCCTCTCCCCTTCTGGTCTTTTCCCACATAGCAGTCAGTCAAGGGGAACCTTCCACCTTGGTGTTAATTGATGCTGTGCAAGAGTCAGCAAAACTTTTCTGAAAAGGGTCAAAAGTAAATATTTTCGGCTTTGTGGGCCATATGGTCTCTATCGCAGCTATTCATCGCTGTTATTGTAGCTTGAAAGCAGACCTAGACAATGTGTAAACAAATGGGTGTGACTGGGTGCCAATAAAACTTTATGTACGAACACAGGCTGTGGGCTGGACTTGGCCTGAGGACTGTCATTAGTCAGCTCTGCTCTAGCCTCACCCTCATGGATAGCTCCTAGGTATCCGCTGTGACTTGTGCTGTCAACTACTCAGTCCCCACTAAGTGGGCATTTAGGTTTTTTCCAAAGTTTGACTTTTCAAACAATGGTTGTCAATCTCTGATATGGTTTGGCTGTGTCCCCACCCAAATCTCATCTTGAACTGTAGCTCTTACAATTCCCATGTGTTGTGGGAGGAACCTGGTGGGAGGTAATTGAATCATGGGGGCAGGTCTTTCCCATGCTATTCTCGTGATAGTGAATAAGTCTCATGAGATCTGATGGTTTTATAAAGGGGAGTTTCCCTGCACAATCTCTCTTGTCTTGTCTACCACCATGTGAGACCTGCCTTTCACCTTCCACCATGATTGTGAGGCCTCCCCAGCCACGTGGAACTGGGAGTCCATTTAACCTCTTTCTTTCGTAAATTTCCCAGTCTCCGGTATGTCTTTGTCAGCAGTGTGAAAACGGACTAATACTATCTCTTACTCAGATCTCTGGGCATTTGTGCCAGGGAGACATATTTCTCCCACGAGGCTTGCTAGGTAATGGAGGAGGTGCCCCTGAGAGTTTTCTAGTCGGGTTTTAAATGTACAAATCAAAAGCTTCTGCAAAGCAGCGGCTGGGAGGGACATCAAGGGATCAATTGCTGCTACTCTGTCATTTTTGGGACAAAGGCAGAAGCCATTCTAGAAACATGACCTCACCTAGGCTATTGCCAGAGATAGTGGGGAGTGAGGAAATAGGAACCATGTTTCATGAGTGGAACCTCAGCCTTGGGCTGACAGACACAGGCCCCCTCCTGGAGCTCTTGCTCACATAACTCTTAACAGGCTCTGGCAATCCTACGAGGTAGGGACTGGCATCGTGTGCATTCTTAGATAAAGGCACAGAGGTTGTTAGATAAAGGGAGAGAGAGGTGACATCAAAACACACTAGGTCATGGCCCTTGGGTCATATCTCCATAGGATTTATTTTACTTTATGTTTTAAGTGGTTACCAAAATTTAAACATAAGGACATTTCACACAAAAATCAGCATTTCAGCTTCTCTTGAATATTCAGAAGGCCAGTGAGCATGACTCACATGCCTCATGAAGGGCCCAGGCTCAGGCGTCTGACCACCTGCGTCAAAAGCACTGCTCTGCACTTGCCAGCCCCGTGGACTTGGCAAGCCACTTATCTCTCTGTGCCTCAATTTCCCCTGCAATCAAGTGGGTTGCCAAGAGAACAACCTTACTCCTTCCTCCAGTGGCCCCAGAACGGGTCTCCTTCCAGTTTCTCAAACTCACCAAGATCTCACCCACCCCAGGGCCCTTGCACATGCCAGAATGTTCCCCACACCCAGCTCCTCTCCAGAGGGAACTCCTCATTTTGTCTTCCTCATCTTAGCTCAGGGGTCAGGTTCTCAGGCAGGATCGTGCAGACCTGCCAATCCCTCCTTTTGCTCTCTTGTCCATATCCTTCCCAGTAGCACCGAGGTCTGCAGTTATCACACACGTGTTTGCTGTTTATTGCCTATCTCCTCCCCCACCTCCCCTTTCCCTCACAGAATGCTCACTCGGCCACTCAACATCTCATCCTTCTGTGAGGAGGCAGAGCCGGGATTTGAATCCAGTCTCTCCGACCCCACCAGTCCTTTCCTCTCCACCCTTGTCCCCCAGCATCATGGTAGGGATGAAGGCTCTAGAGCTTCACCGTCAGGCTTGGGTCCCAGCTCCACCTCCTCCAAGCCATGACACTGACCTCTCTGTGTTTCATCTTCTTCGTCTGTAAATGAGATGACAGTGCCTAACTCAGGGGCTTACATAAGGATGAGGTGAGTTAGCAAAGGGTTCCGAACAGTGCCTTGTGCAGGAAAAACACACAATTAGCCAGCATTACATTATCCATATTCTCTGCTTTCCAGCAGGTAGCAAGGTCCCCAAGGCACCTTCCCAACTGACCCTCTGGCTTCACCCAGGAGCCGGCTGGCGCCAGTCCTGAGCCCTAAACACTTTTCATCTCATTGGCTCCTCCCAGCAGCTCCAGGAGCGACATCCAATTGTTATTCCCATTTTAGAGAGGAAGAGACTGAGGCACCAGGAGGTTAAGGAACGTGCCCCAGATAAAAAACAGTTGTAGAAACAGAGGGGCAGGGCCCAGACTCACCCCCAAACCCTTGGCTCCAGAACCCACCCTTAGAATCGTTATGAAGACAGCCACCTGTGCACAACCTTTGAAGCAGCGATTCCACACTCAGGAATTGATCCCAAGGCGAGGATCAGGCAAGTACCCAGCGGGTAAGGTACAGTGGAGCATTGTCCTCAGTAGCACTGTTTACACAGTCATGAACATCCAGAAACAGCCTAAATGTCCATCCACAGGGGATTGCTCAAATAACGTAGGCTGTATTCAAACTCAAATGCTCTGTTGCCATGAAAGATGATGATAAATCTATATTCATTAGCATGGAAAGCTGTGATAGTTAAGTGGAAAAAAAGCAATCTACTAAACAGCATTCGTAGTGTGATTCTATTTTTGCTTCAATATAAATTTAAATATATATATATATATATACTTATACATATATATATATACACACCCATGTGTGCAAATATGCATAGAAATGAGACTGGAAGAAAATGCATCAAAACGTTAAAAGTAGTGTTTCTGGGCAGTAAGATTCTGGATCCTTTCCACTTTCTTTCTCCTTATACTTTTCTGTTTTCTCTATTTTTTGCCATGAGCATGTATTGCTTTTATAATTGGGGGCGGGTGGAGATGTAAAAAACAATTTAGCTATTTTCATTTTGAAAAATGTGCAACTTGCTTTCTGTACTTCAAGATAAATCATGGGTGCCTCTCTAGATCCACAGATAGAAACCAAACCCTTTTTTATTACTGCTGCACAATATTCTGGAGCTTGGCCGTATTGCTATTTACTCAACCATCTCCCTAGTAATGGAGCATCAAGTTGGCCAAAGTTAGATCAGAAAGGTTTCGGGGATGGTTCCCCCATTTATTGAGACAAAGGGGTGCTTTAGAGGCGAGTGGGGAGTGAGCAGGGAGAGAGAAGATGGGTGGGCAGTAAACCTGGCCCAGTAGGAAGCTACTTATTCAGCGGCAGTCCTCACCCCAGGAATCTGGTGGGTTTTTGTTGTTCTTGTTTGAGACGGAGTCTCTCTCTGTCGCCCAGGCTGGAGTGCAGTGGCGCAATCTCGGCTCACTGCAACCTCCACCTCCAAGGTTCAAGTGATTCTCCTGCCTCAGCCTCCCGAGTAGCTGGGGCTACAGGCGCACGCCACCACACCCAGCTAATTTTTTATATTTTTAGTAGAGACGGGGTTCCACCATATTGGCCAGGCTGGTCTTGAACTCCTGACCTCGTGATCCACCCGCCTCGGCCTCCCAAAATGCTGGGATTACAGGCGTGAGCCACCAAGCCCAGTCGGAATCTGTGTTTTAACAAGCCCTCCAGCTGATTCCGAGGCACACTCAGGCTTAAGAGCCACTGACTTCAATAACTGCTTGACTACTGTCTGTCTCTTCCATTACAACAGTTCTCTTACCCAGCTGCACATTCAGATCACTTGGCATATTAGTCATACCCAAGACTTAGCAGCTTAAACCAACGAGCATTTGTTATCTCACAGCATCTGTGGGTCAGGAAATCAAGAGTGGCTCAGTTTGATAGAGCTGGCTCAGAGTCTCCCCTGACATTGCAGTCAAAATGGCAGCCAAGGCTGTGGCCATTGAAGACTTGACCACATGGAGGATCTGCTTCCAAGAGGACCCACTGTGTGGCTGTTGGCTGAAGGCCTCAGCTCCTCACTGGATGTTGGCAGCAGGCCTTAGGTCCTGCCATGGGCACATTCCCAGCCTTCATTCCTTGCCTCTCTGTAGGCTACCTGAGCGCCCTTGCAAGGTGTCATCTGGTTCCCCCAGAGCAAGTGATCCAAGAGAGAGCAAGATAGAAGCCCCAGTGCCTTTTATGACTTAAGTCTCAGAAGAGACACACCGTCACTTCCACCATATTCTACTCTTCAGAAGTGAGCATGAAGTCCACCTCACACTCCAAGGGGTGGCAGTTGGGGGAGTCAACTTTACCTCTTAAAGAGAGGAGTATCAAAGAACCTATGGATTTATTTCAAGACCATCACTGTTGGGGTAGCCTAATAAATATCAACACCTCCAATTCCACTGTAACTCCCATGGACCAGCAGCATCAGGGAGTTGTTCAGAAATGCAGAACCTCAGGCCCCACCCTAGACCTGCTGAATCCGCATCTGATTTTGAGAAAGATGCCCCCGGTGGTTCACAAGCTCACCAAAGTTGGAAAATGGCTTCTCCAGACCAATGAAGGGCATCTATGAGGCAGGGCCTGGACCTTAGAACATCTCAGAGTTCCACAGGCCAATTCCATGGATCAGCCACGCCAGACTTAGCCCTCGACACCCAGTGTTTACTGCTGTGTCCTTGTGCCGAGGGAGGGCCTGGCACACAGGAAGCTCTTGGCAGGAAGTTACTTTGACTGCCCACCTTCACTGACACCAAAAATAAAACCAAGTTTGAAATGTGTTTATTTCTGTTGTTAAGAAAAATCACCCAGCACATCATCCACCAGTGTTTCCACTTTGCATTGGCTTTGCCTGCTGCTGGGGTCTAATGACAGCCATGAAACTCACTAATGGCGTGACCCTGGGCAGTTCCTGGGCACTGCCTGGGGCAGAGCTCGTGGGGCTCTTGTGTCTACTGAGTGCTCCCTGTCCCTGAGCTGAGCATTCTTCCTGAATTGTCACAACCAACAAACCGTCTTAGGAGATGGGCACTGTTACTCTCCAGCTTCCAGATGGGACAACACAGATGCAGAGAGGCAAAACCTGCCCAAGTGATGCAAAGAAGTCTGGCTCAGAAGCCCAAGCTCTTAAGGGGCCCTTGAAGGATAACATCTGGTGTCCACTCAGAAAAGGAAATTATATCCCTGGCATGAGTAACTGTGTGGGCAAAAGTGAAGTGGTGGGAAACAAAACTGTGTAGGACCGACTTTGAGGTGTCCCTAGGATCCCTAGCTCCCGGTGGCCATACTCATATAATCCCCACCCCTGGATTGTGGGTGGGATTTGAGGCTTGCTGCAAACCTCCAGAACACAGCAAAGCTGATGGGTGTCACTCCCATGATGACGTCATGTCATAAGACCCTCCCCCCCATCCACCAGCACTCACTCTGGAATCTTACTCTCTTTATTATCTTTGAAAAAGCAAACTACCATGAGTCCTCCAGCCATAAAGGAATAAATTCTGGCAACAGCCTGCAAGAGCTTAGAAGCTGATTCCTTTCCAATCCCACACCTTGATTTCAGATAAGACCACAGCCCCAGTCAATACCTTGATTTCAACCTGGGGAAGGCCTGAAGCAGAGAGCTCAGCCACGCTGTGCCCAGACTCCTGGCCCACAGAGGCTGCAGAATAATCCACGTGTGTTGTTTTAAGCTGCTGAGTTTACGGTAATCTGTTACAGGGCAGTAGATAACTAATACAGACTCATTAGTTTGTTCATCCAACTCAGCTCTACCTTCTAGAAATGCACCAGATTTAGCAAATAAAAATACAGGATGCCCAGTTAAGTTTGTTTGTTAGTTAAGCAGTGAATCATCAATCAACAGTATAAGTACGTCCCATGCAATATTTGGCACATATTTATGCTACTAAATTATTCATTGTTTATTAGAAATTCAAATTTAACTTGGTGTCCTGTATTTTATCTGGCCACCGTACATTAGACCTTATGGAAAAAATGTTCTCTGAGGTCAGAAGGCTGAGCATATCCCAACTTTCTGCTGAAAAGATCTTGGGCAGCAAACCCAGGGGGCTCCCTGGAAACAACTTTCCAGGGTCAAGTTGGTAAAGACAAAGCCAATTTCCAAGTACTTCTTTTGCAACCCCTAAGGTTCAGCACCATATCCCTGTCTCTAAATCGAAGCTTTCCAACATCTCAGGTATCCTGGGCCAGAACGTACCCCAAATCCTCCAGGACTCCCAGCAGAGAACAGTGGAGGGCTGGACCCACTTCTTGATGCTCTCCCATCTAATGGGAATAAGCCCACTCCTTTGGAAGAGCTTAGTCGAGGGCCTATGACTCTGCAGTTCTTGGCAACCCATTATAAAGGTAAGTAAGATACAGTCTTATCCCTTAAGGGGATTATGGCCCAGTAGGGGACAAGGAGGCAGAACATAGGCAAAAAGGAAGGAAAAGAAGGAAGGAAGAAAGCATGGAGGGAGGAAAGGAAGGAAGAAGGGAAGGAAGAAGAAAAGGGATTAGACAGAAATGATGCCATCTGCTCAGCACCATGTTAAGGTGAAGTACGAGGGTTTATGGGAGGAGCACACTCACCTAGCCTGGAAGATGAGCAGAAGCTTCCTGGAAGAAGCGATGGGTAAACTGAGGCCTGCAGGATGAGAAGGACTTAGCTAAGTTAGTTATGAGGCAATATTCCATGCAGCAGGGCAACACTCATAAAAGCTTAGAGAAGAGAAAGGGAGAACCAAGAGACAAAGGGACATTCCAGATGTCATTCAGACATCTGTGCCAGACACCTGTTAAGTGCTGCTCTCGTGGGTCAGTGTGGCCAGAGGGCTGACAGCAAGCGCGTTTCGGCTGGATCCGAAATCACCCGGATGCCAGGGCTCAGAACCCATAGCCTGTGTGAAATTTTCTGGACAGGGCTTTGTTCCAAGAGCAGCAGGAAAACATTTTGTTGCATGCTTTGGCGCAGGTGGGACCTGACCTGTGGTTTTGAACAGTTTAAGAAGTAGAACGAATGGGAATGGACAACTAAAAATATTCCCTGGGAGGAGGGTAGAGGGGATCGGCGCAGGCGATCAGGTTTCTGCCGCGAGCAGGAAGACACTGCGTTCGAGGTGCCCATAGGACTTTCAAACAAATGTGGCCAGGAGGGAGTTGGAACTGTGGGTCCGGGGCTCAAGGGTGGGTTTGGGCTGCAGAACAGTTTGGAGGAGTCATCAACCCATAGACATGCCAAGGCTACTGGACCTCTTGCCTACCAGCATCCCTGTCCCTTCCAGTAAGAGCACCTCGATTTTCTTGGGACCTCACCCCACCCCCATCAGCATGCTCAGTCCGTGTGGTCCAGGTGGGTTTGACGGTTTATCCTGCTTCAGGGGCGGAGTGTGACCTAAGCTTGGCTCCAACCCCACAGCCACAGTGATTGGTTCAGGGATGAGCATGTGACACAAGCCCTGCCAATGAGCACCAGCCGTGGTATTTTTGCTGCAATTATTACAAAGAAAGAGGCTTTGTGTGTGTGTCCCTAAGGAGAGGATGTAGTGTGTGTGTGCGTGTGTGTGTCCCTAAGGAGAGGGTGTAGTGGGTGTGTGTGTGTCCCTAAGGAGAGGGTGTAGTGGGGGTGTGTGTGTGTCCCTAAGGAGAGGGTGTAGTGGGTGTGTGTGTGTGTCAATAAGATGGGCTTATTTGTTTACTGCAGGAGGACAGAGCCTCACATGGCCTTGGCTAACACAGCTCTCCCACCTCCTCCCTTGGTGTTCTCAGAACCTGACCTGCGGGTTCCGAATAGTTTAAGAAGTAGAATGAATGAGAATGGACAACCAAAAATATTCCCTGGGAGGAGGGGAGAGGGGATCAGTGCTGGTGCCCGGGTTCACTGTAGAATATGCCACAAATCCAATGTCCTGAGATTAGAAGGAGCGGTCCAGAACAGACTGGGCTGTATATATCCTCATTCCTCCTAGATCAGGGTGTCCCTCGATGCTGGAACTCAGCACAGTGTCACCCAGGGTGTGAAACCTGAGGCAGGGTGCTTTCAGGGTCCCTAGGCTGTAGCCCAAGGTGGGACATGCACAGATGAAACGCCTTCCGCCTTGGGCAGCTTTCCTGAGCCGTGAGCAGCTGGCTTGCTAGGTCCTAGGTTTCTGCCTGTTCTTGCTGCCTATCTGTGAGTGATGTCTGCTCTGCCTGACTTCTTGTGTGAGTGTTCCGTCTTACCAGGCTTCACCCTGTGGTAAAGAACCTTTGCATTTATTTTCTGCTGCTCAAGAATGCCAGCTCTTTGAAGAAAAGGACTTTGGTTGTTTCATTCCATGCTCTATCTCCAGCTTCCAAAACACTGCTCAGCACACGGTAGGTGCTCACTATTTGCTGGATAAATAAATAAACAATGAGATCAGGCTGTGAAGTCAGGGGAATCTAGGCTGGGATTGTGCCCCCCACCCTCCTTCCAGCCACGTGACCTTGGATGACCAAGTGATATGGTTTAGCTGTGTCCCCCACCCAAATCTCATCTAGAATTGTAGCTCTCATAATTCCCACATGTTGTGGGAAGGACACGGCAGGAGATAATTGGATCATGTGGACGGTTTCCCCCATACTGTTCTCGTGCTAGTGAAGAAGTCTTATGAGATGTGATGGTTTTATAAGGGGAAACCCCTTTCGCTTGCTCATTTTCTCTCTTGACACCGCCATGTAAGGAGTGCCTTTTGCCTTCCACCATGATTGTGAGGCCTCCCCAGACACCTGGCCCCGTGAGTCCATTAAATCTTTTTTTCTTTATAAATTACCCAGTCTTGGGAATGTCTTTATTGGCAGTGTGAAAATGGACTCATCCACCAAGTTAATGGCACTTCGACTTTGTGTTTGCATCTGACTTTGGGGCAATATGGAGACCCACCCACAGGCTATTCAGGTAACACAGGAGCCTGAGAGGGAGGGGAGGAGACCTGGTGTTCAGCTGAGTGGGAGGGGGTTGGAGGATGTAGGAGGGAGTTGAGTGGGCTGGGGAGGGGGCCCCCAGCCCAGAGCAGGCCTCCTTGTCTGATGAAAAGCTACCTTCCTGCAGGACTGCCGGGGAGGAGGAGAAGCACACGGGGCTTTAGCTGAGACCTTGAAAAGTCCATTTTAGGAGTGTCAGGTGGCTCCTTAAGAGGCCCGGGCTCACCATAGGGCAGACCCAGGGGGACTTCCCTCAGAGGAGCTTTCATTATGCGTAAGTCAAGCACAGACCCTGTTCTGGAGTGGACACATCCCAAAGGGCATGACTGTCTGGGCTCAAAGGGATGAGGTTGCCTTTGCTGTGAACAGAAGAACAGCTACAAGGAGACAAAGCCCTGCCCGCAAGGCGGCCCAAGACCCTCGAGCCCTCTGGAGCCCACCTGCCTGGGCATGAATCCTGGTTTTGCCACTTAAAAGCTGTGTGACCTCAGACAAGTCACTTCACCTGTTTATGCTGTGGTTTCTTCACCTGCAAATTCATGCCTGTTACTGGCACTTACAGCAGAGGGTTGCTGTTAAGAGTTGACCCAGGAAGCATGAGTAGAGTGCTCGGCACTGTGAGAGGACCTAGGCAGGCAACGCATGTGGACCTTCCATGAGTCACGAAATGCCTAGGAGCCAGAGCTACAGCGGGGAATCAGCCAAGGCCCCTGCTTCAGGGACCGATGGGGGTAGGGAGGGAGTAGGATGGGGATGCAGAAATGTTCGAACAGGTAAGTGAACAAGGTCATGCTGGACAATGCAGTGGCAGACAAGTGACGATGCACTGGCAGACAAGTGGAAAACATGAACAGAGGGAGACCAGGTGTGCAAAAGCCAGGGCCATCTGCCAAAGCTGAAGGGGAAGAAGGCTTGTTCCTTGAGATGGGGCAGCAGGGAGGCCAGTGTATCCAGAGAAGGATGAGAGGGCCGTGGGCAGAGAGGCAGTGGCTCCCCCATGTCCACGTCCTAATCTGCAGAACCTGTGAATATGCAACTTTACAAGGCAAAAGGACCAGGCAGATGTAATGAAGTGAAGGACCTGGAGGTAGGAAATTATCCTGGACTAGCTAGGGCCCCAGTGCAAGCACAGGGGTCCTTATAAGAGAGCTGAAGGAGAGCCACTGTGAGAGAGGAGATTGGAGGATGGAAGCCACAGAGGAAGGGGCCTGCAGCTGAGGAATGCAGGTGACCTCTAGAGCCTGAAAAAGGGCAAGGACACAGATTATCCCCTAGAGCCCCTCAAAGGGATGGGTCCTGCTGCCTGTTATAGGCGTCTGAGCTCCTGAACTTAGGATAATGTGTGCTGCTTTAAACCATGGAGTTCATGGCAATCTGTCACAGCAGCCAGAAGAAACTCATGCAGGCAGTCAGGGGTGGAATGAGGCAGGGCCTCATGGGCTTCAGGCCCATGAGAAGACAGGGCAACAACATAACCCAAATTGCCATTTCGAACGCTCACTCTGACTTCCGTGTGGAGAGTGGATTGGGGAGGGGTAAACAGGGACCTGTTCAAAGGCTGTTGAAGTCACCCGGGTGCAAATGGCAGCATCTGGGGCTAGGATGGTGGTGGACAGCTGGAGAGTGAATGGTCTTACGAGGAATTTAAGAGGAAGACTATCTAGTGAAGCTGACCCTATGCACACCCTAGGACCCGGCACCTCCACTCCTGGGCACAGCCTAACAGAAATGAAAACACAGGCACAAAAGCTATGGCAGCAATGTCCACAGGCGCATTATCTGAAATGGCCAACTACTGGAAACAGCCCAGATGTCCCACAGCAGAGGACTGGAGAAACAAACTGTGGTGTATTCACACGGTGGAATATTACTCGGCTATAAAAAGGAACACACTACCGGTATACATAACACCAAGAATGAATCTCACAGTCATAACGTAAAGTGGAGGAAGCCAGGCACCAAAGAATAACGTATTGTGTGATCCATTCAGATGAAGTTCAAGAACCTTCAGTGTGATCTATGTGTCAGAACACAGAGGGGAATGGAATGCAGGGACAGGGAGGGGCTCAGCGGGGATTCTGGGGTCTAGCCATGTCTTGTTTCTTAATCTGGGTGCTATAGTTACATCGATGAGGGTGTGCACTTCATGAAAATTCACTCATCTGGTCACATATCATTTTTTTCAGTACATATAATTTAATACATTCGTATCATTAGTCAAGATTAAATCAGTCTGCTTACAATATCTGTCACCTTAAATATTTGTCTTTTCTTTATGCTAGAAACATTCAAATTATTCTCTTCTAGCTGTTTTGAAATACACAATAGAGTATTGTGAACTCCAGTCCCCTTCTGATCCATCAAACACTAGATCTTATTTTTCTATCAAACTATCATGAATGTTTTATGCACTTTGCTGTATGCATGTTATACTTCAATGCATAATTGCATCGTAAAAAAGAGGTAGATTTATCAACAAGTGAATGGATAAACAAACCGGGGTATATCCATGCCACAGACTACTACTCAGAAATAAAAAGCTATGAACTGCTGATACACACAACAACGTGCACACATCTCAAAATAATTATGTGAAGGAAAGAAGCCAGACCCAAAAAAGTACATACTGTATGATTCCATTTATATATAAAACTCGAGGAAATACAAAGTCATTTATAGTGACTGAGAAGATCAGTGGTTGCTTGGGGGAGAGGGGGCGGGAGAGAGAGCTCACCGGGAGCGACAGAGATATTCAGCATGTGGACGGTGTTGAGGGTTCACGGTGCGTACATAGATCAAAAGTTACCAAATGGTACAGTTGATTATATGCCAAAGATGCCTCAATAGAGCTATTTTTAAAACAGAGGTAGAGCTCCAGGATTTGCCAATGGATGAGATGTGAGGGGTGTGGGGAAGGAGGGAGGCATCAGAGGGACCCAGGAACCAGGGAGCTCGTGGAAGGCAGGGCCTGGATCTGTGTTTTAACAGCACTGTTCCCAGTTCTTAGCACAGAACTAGGCACAAGGAATTCTGTACAGTAGATGCTGGTTCCCTGATATGGTTTGGCTCTGTGTCCCCACCCAAATCCCATGTTGAATTGTGATCCGAGTGTTGGAAGCGGGACCTGGTGGGAGGTGACTGGATCATGGGGATGCCTTTCCCCTTTGCTGTTCTCATGATAGTGAGTTCTCACAAGATCTGGTTGTTTGAAAGTGTGTGGCACTGCCCCCTTCACACCTGTGCTCTCTCTCCTGCTGCCATGTGAAAAAGGTGCTTGCTTCCCCTTCGCCCTCCCACCACGACTGTGTTTCCTGAGACCTCTCCAGCTATGCATCCTGTACAGCCTGCAGAACTGTGAGCCAATTAAATCTCTTTTCTTCATAAATTACCCAGTCTCAGGTAGTTCTTTATAGCAATGCGAGAAAGGGCTAATACACTCCCTGTGAGAAAGGGTTTCTTTCTAAACTTGTACTTGGATTGCAGGGCCTGTCCTCTGCTGCCCATTCTTAGGGTGGTGTCTGTGTTTCCTTGGTCAAGTCACCCACGGAAGATCCAGGACAAAGAGCAGAAGAAAGTAGAGAGAAGAACAGGGAGGCGGAAAGAGGCCCAGGTACATCACTGAGGCCCCCACAGCATGTCCTGGCCTTCACTGAGCATGCCACATGCCTCCCCTCCCGTCTCGGCTGTGTTAGAGCCTGGACATGCTGACAAGTTCGGAACTAATACCATACCCATTGTACAGGTGAGGAAACTGAGGCATTGTGGTGAAGAACCCAGGCTCTAGCGCAGTGCTTCCCAACTGGGAACAATGTCGCCCCCTAGTTAGGATTGGCAGATTTAGCAAATAAAATACAGCACATCCAGTTAAACTTAAATTTCAATAAACGATCAATATTTTTTAGTACAAGTATGTCCCAAATATTGCATAGGACATTCTTATGCTATACTTATGTGTATGTTTGGGACATACTTATACTAAAAAATAATTCCCTGTTTATCTGCAGTTCAGATTTAACTGGGTGTCCTGTATTTTATCAGGCAACTCAAACCCCAGCAGACACGTGGTGATGCCTGGAGACATTTTTGATTGTCGCAACAGGGGGTGAGGGGTAAGGTATGGGGGATGGGGGGGACTGCCACTAGGACCCAGGAGGTAGAGGTCAGAGACACTGCTGCAGGTCTGATTTCGGACAGCCCCACAGGACAGTGTTCCCTGGCTCCAAATGCCAATAGGGCCAACATTGAGAAGCCATGACCCAGAGCTAGACCTCAGGGCTTGACATTTGGGATGTGCCACTGAAGGGTGAGAAAGAGGCAGGAGGGGGAGGCCTGGGCAGATCCTGCCTCACCCGCAAGCCCCGGGAGGCTCACCAGTGAGAGGAACGGTGAGCGCGTGCACACAGGAACAGGCACATGGTCCAATGCCCTGCGTGCGTGTGCCTGACGCTTGCATTTGTCAAGAAAGTGTGTAAAATGATACACAGGCATCTAAAAATAATTAAATAAATAACTAGAGAGGCCCAAATTAGCCATCTGATGGTTTTAGCATGGAGATTTGGTACAGCTTGCTCCAAGCATCCTGGTTTCCTAGGATACGTTGGCCACGCATTAGCTGTCTCAGGCCAAAAATAAAAGATTTGTGAGAAAGAAGCCACAGGACGGTGCCGCCGCCACTGCTGCAGTGCTCGTCACTTAAGAAACCAGATGCCCCAGCCTCCCAGGAGAGAGACGGCTTAGCTCTCTCTTCCTCCTGTTGGCAGGAGCGCACGGGGACTCAGAGAGTAGCCTCTGGAGCCCGATGGGTCTGACTTCAAACCCTGGCCTGGCAGTAACTAGGCAGCTGTGGGAATGTGATTTACCCTCCTCAAGCCCCAGAAAAGTTCCTCAGCAAAAGGAAAGACACTCCTCCCATCATAGGGTGGCACAGAGTTGTTGGGCGCAGAGGAAGCATTCAATCAATACGTGGGAGCAGCTTCTACCACCACCAACATAGATGGGCATGATGGCCAGTGCTCAGCACATGGTACCAGGCGCCACGAAGCATGCAGAGATGCTGCTGGCCCGTAGAGGAGATGCAGCCCTGCATCTACCCCCTCCTGAACCCACCTGCTGGGAGCAGAGGGAGACAGAGAACCTGAGACGGGCCACGCTCAGTTACCTGCCCGCTCCCCCATGTTTGTTCCTGCCTGGCCCCACAGGCCTGAGAGTCTGCAAGTTTGGGCTAGGGATCCCTGGAAGGAGCCTGGTGCTGCTCTCGCCATGGTGCTCTGATGCCCTGTTCATGCTTGGGAGGTACTGAAAACCAAAAAGAGGAGTCCTAATTAACAGCCAGCACTTAGGGAGTGTTCTCAGCCCGGGCTGCCCATTAGAATGTTCTGTCCCAGCTGCACTCTTGACCAGTTAAGTCGGAATCTCTGAGGCTGAGGCCTGTGCATCGGGAATTTTAAAGCTCTCAGGTGATTCCAACACGTTGACAAGGTTGAGACAAATTGGTCTAGATCAGGGGTTGGCAAACCTTTTCCTTTTTTTTTCGAGACAGGGACTTGCTCTGTTGCCCAGGCTGGAGTGCCGTGGTATAACCATAGCTCATTGCAGCCTCAAACTCCTGAACTTAAGCAGTCCTCCCACCTCAGCCTCCCAAGTAGTTGAGACTACAGGTGTGTACCACCACACCTGGCTAATTTATTTTATTTTATTTTTTTGTAAAGATGGACTCTGGCTTTGTTGCCCAGGCTGGTCTTGAACTTCTGGCTTCAAGCGATCCTCCCATCTCGGCTTGCCAAAGCATTGAGATGACAGGTGTGAGCCACTGTTCCCAGCCGCAAATTTTTTCTTAAAGGGCTAGAGAGTAAATATCTTAGGCTGGGTGGGCTGAAAGGTCTCTGTCACAACTAGTCACCTTTACCCTTGTAGCTCAAAAGCCACTATAGACAATATGTGAACAAATGAGCCTGTTTGCATTCCCCAAAATAATTTATTTATGGGCACAGAACTTTGAATTGCATAATAGTTTTCATGTACCACAGAATATTATTCTTTTGCCTTTTTCCAACCATTTAAAAATGTAAAGGCCACTTGTAGCTGGCAGGTAGTACAAAGACAGGCACCAGGCTGGATGTGGCCCACAGGCTGTACTTTGCCACCCTTGAGAACCATATTCAATTTTTGACTCAAGTTATGTTAATTAAGCATCTGCTATGCACCAGGCACAGTGCATAGTGCTGTGTATCCTGGGGATACAGCCAGAAGCATATCAAAATCTCTTGACTCACAAAGCATGTGCGTGCACTGTTGGGACTGTATTATTTCATCTCTCAACACCAGCAATTCTGTTATTTGCCTTTCCCGGAAGTGCCTGGCAGCTGCCAACCCAAGACTGAACCCAGAGGAGAACTCAGATTTTAGAAATTGCTGTCTGAAGTTCCCCTCACCTTCCAGGATGGTCCCGTCTCTCCCCACTGACTGCCCAACCCTGTGCGCAGGTGCTGGGGAGGGACTCACAGGGACTGGGGTTTTGCCTCCTTCCTACAAGGGACAGCAGGCAGAGCTGAGTGGCTGCCTGGTGCCTTGCACTGCTCCGAGGGCTTTACTCCATGACAGCATTTGTATGTTTCCACCCACTTTACAGAGGAGCCAACTGAGCCCAGAGAGGTGAAGCGATTTGCCCAATTACCTCTGCTAAGTGGTCCTGGCTTTCAGGAAACCAGACCTACTGAGGCAGCTGAGATCAAGTTTCAAGAGTGAAGCTGTGGTCAGACCCAAGGATCCTCCAAGCAACCTCCCCCACCTCCCGACCTTGGCTGGACTTGCCTCTTCCACCTTTGCAAGCCACTGGATCACTTTCCCCAGCCTGGAGGTATTTTCCCCGGTGCCAATCCCAGTGTTCCCTTACATTCCTACTTACTTTCAGCATTGGTACATTCCACTGACAAACTGTGCGTGTACATCAACATTTTCTTTAGTTTTTGTTGTTGTTACC
Organism: Hylobates moloch; assembly: GCF_009828535.3. NCBI lineage: Eukaryota > Metazoa > Chordata > Mammalia > Primates > Hylobatidae > Hylobates > Hylobates moloch. Next base: position 3,133,363 of record NW_026652296.1, read on the forward strand.
AGAAATCAAAGTCCTCTGCTTCTTCATTTATCACCGTAGTCTTCCACCCCGCAGGCATTTTTTTTCCCCCACAAACATGCTTGCCTCTCCCTCTTCATTTCTCTTCTCTGGGTTGATTTATGACATTTCTAAGCCTGCCCTCAGGCATGGGGGATCCTGGGGTTGCATTAGGGCAAAACCTGCATCTACCGTGTGCCAGGAAATGGGATTGAAATCCTCACTTCATCCTGGTTTCTCAGTAATGTGCCAGGGCGGGTTCTTGTAATGCCTTGCTTTCCTGATAAGGCTAAGAAAGGTGAAACCCCCCACCTTTAGTTTATGGAGCTGAGCAGGTGGCATAGCTGTGCGATCACCCAGACCTGGGCTCAAGTTCCAGGTACCTGGATGCTGTGACCTTGAGAAGTGGCTCCCACATGTCCAGAATTCACCAACTGGCATGACTTTTCAGAAGGGGATGGCAAGAGACCACCATAGGTTAGTAATAACATTTTAAAGTTACTTTCTGCAATCAAAATAATTTCATAGGAGAATCTTTAACATCAACATAACAGAAATAATACTTCTTTTTGCAAACGGTTCACAACATCTTCCGCTTGGCCTAATTTCACAGCTGCCTGATGGAAACATCATTCCCAGACCAGAAGTGGTCCTCAGCGCTGAGCGGGGCAGTCACCAGGCAAATTGGCTCCTTTGAATCTCAGTGCTCTCCTCTGCAAAATGCGATAAAATTAACGGCCGCCTAGAGTTGTTCAGTGATTGAGTCAACAAATATGCAAGTAACACTTCCCAAGCACCCGTGACGTGCTGGCTGTGGGAAGTTGCTGGGAGCGTGGAATGAAGTACATGAAGCTCTTTATCCAGGGCCCGGCTCCGGGCCAGGCTCATAAGCAGCTGCTCCCACGGCCAGGCTATTAGCGTCCCTGAGGTTGTTACTGTGGGCATTGCTGGTGTTGCTCCAGTCAATTCTCCTCCCACCCCAGGTCGGTCTTCCGGGAAACTCCCAAATCTGGGTTCTTCCATTAATGGAGAGGAGCTTCAGTTTCAAACTCCAACAGCCTGAATTAGAATCCTGACTTCACCAAGTGAGCAACTGACAGCTGGCTGAGGTGGCTCACGCCTGTAATCCCAGCACTTTGGGAGGCCGAGGCGGGCGGATCACTTGAGGTCAGGAATTCGCGACCAGCCTGGCCAACACGGCAAAACCCTGTCTCTACTAAAAATACAGAAATTAGCCGGGCATGGTGGTGCACACCTATAGTCCCAGCTACTCGGCAGGCTGAGGCACGAGAATCGCTTGAACCTGGGAGGCAGAGGCTACAGTGAGCAGAGATCATGCCACTGCACTCCAGCCTGGGCAACAGAGCCAGACTCTGTCTCAAAAAAAATAAGAAAAAAGAAAAAAAAAAAGGGAGCAAATGACCCTCTCTGGGCATCCACTTCCGTGTCTGTAAAAAGGGACAGTAATGAGACCTACCTCATAGGGTTCTCATGAGAACTGTGTGAAGTAATTTAGGTGAATGCCTGAGCAGTGCTCAGCGTGTAGGAGGAACACAAGATGAACTCAGTATTTAGAATTATTTTGAGACAGGGTCTCACGTTGTCTCCCAGGCCGGAGTGTGGTAGTACAAACATGGCTCACTGCAGCCTCCACCTCCTGGGCTCAAGCAATCCTCCTGTCTCAGCCTCCCAAGTAGCTGGGATTACAGGCACATGCCAACATGCCAGCTAATTTTTGTATTTTGTGTAGGGACGGAGTTTCACCATGTTGCCCAGGCTGGTCTCAAACTCCTGGGCTCAAGCGATCTGCCCATCTCAGTCTCCCAAAGTTCTAGGATTACAGGCAGGAACCACCGGGCCTGCCCTGAATTCCGTATTATTGTGTTGTTGCTGCTGCTGAGATATGCCAGCCCATCAGACTGCAGATCCCATTCTCTTTCCATTCTCTGTGACAGTCTCCATGGATGCTGTCTGCCCTTCTCTCTCTCTCCTTCCCAAGTCCACTTGACCAAATGACTTCAAGACCCGCAGAACAAAGTAACAGCCTGTCCTTGGCCATGAGCACAGGGATGTCAGCTGGCCACGTGGGCTGACTCAGTGCTGTTTCTCCACTGGCCAACTGAGAACTTCCCCAAAAGGAACCAGACCCTCCAGGAAGCAAAGGCAGCCCTGTCCACCTGCCCTTATGGTACCAAAAAAAGCCCTCATATATAAAACCAAGAAAGCAATTTGGCTGTTGGCTGCATCCTAAATGCTGAAACCTGGCTTCTGATGGCCGAGGCTGTTCCCTGCCGGAGAGGCACATACAGACCCCCTGACCTCGGACAGCTGTGTCCTATCTCCCCACACTAGCTGCCTGGTCACTTTGAACCCTGGGATGCCACCAAAAGGGGCCAAAGCAAATGGCGCTATAAACCAACGGCGTAATGACCCACCCTGGCCAGAGACCACTGCACCGTGGGATGCGCCTCCTTGGAGGCCAGCTTCCCTCCTCCTTGTGGGGAGGTCTGCAGTCATCTGACAGTCAGTGTCTCCACGGAGCCTTCTCTGTGCTAGGCTGGAAGCTGGGGTTACACGTCAAACAAACCAGACAGATCCCTATTGTCAAAGGGTTTACAGTTTAGTGAGGCAAAGACAATGAGATGGCTGCACACGCTCAACCCAGGTTCTTACTGGTTGAGCTTCTTACTGGAAAGAAATAGGGTGATGGGGTAGGACATAACGAGATGAGGGGAAGGCTTCCAGGAGGAGGTGACATTCAGGCTGAGCCCTGAATGACGAGACCGTGCCAGGCAGGGGAACAGCAAAGGTAAAGGCCCTGGCGTGGGAAGCAGTGGCCAGGTGCAAGACTGCTACTAGGGGCACGAAGCAAGAGAACAGGAGGAAATGAGGCTGGCCAGGGGGCAGGGCCGGTCAGCCAGCCTGAGTGCCCTGGGCCAGGGGTGTGGACTCAGTGGGGAGGCCTCCAAGGGTTGCAGCTGTCTCTGGAGGGCCGATACTTGGCCTGGTTCCCCTGGAGGCACGATGTTGAAAGGAGGCCTTGTCTGTCTCCCAGACTTGGCCTGAGCCTACGCTGATCTGCTTCTCAGTGGGAGAAAGGTGATCTTGTCCAGTGGCCACAGGTTTGGAATTTCAAATTGCTTCGTTGGGCTTTGGGTGAGGAGAAAGGGATAAGATTTATAATTCAGTCCAGAGTTGGCATTTTTTGTTTCTGTCTGTTTTCCTGACAACTTCTGCTGTCAGAAGGATAAGCAAAGAGTCAGGGGGACCTCAGGGTCAGTTCTTGCACCACAGCACATGCTCCCTGAGGTCAGCGATTGTGTCTGCTTTGGTTATAACCAAATCATCAGCGACTGAACACTGAATGAATGAATGAATGAATGAGTGAATGAATAGGATTCTAGGGGGCACTGTGGCCATACTAGCATTGTTTGAAGAAAACTTACAGAGTATTTCCTAGATTGCTGAAGCAATCAATGTGCATTGATTCAACAACTTTTCCAAGACAGGGAGCCCCAAGTGCTCGTTTCCATTGTAACATGTGTCCCCATTTCAGAAACCAAAGAGGGTGACTCCTGCAAAAAGGGATGGTGCTGGGCCAGGCACGGTGGCTCACGCCTGTAATCCCAGCACTTTGGGAGGCCAAGGAGGGTGGATCACGAGGTCAGGAGATCGAGACAATCCTGGCTAACATGGTGAAACCCCGTCTCTACTAAAAATACAAAAAATTAGCCAGGCGCAGTGGCGGGCGCCTGTAGTCCCAGCTACTCGGGAGGCCGAGGCAGGAGAATGGCATGAACCCGGGAGGCGGAGGTTGCAGTGAGCCAAAATCGCGCCGCTGCACTCCAGCCTGGGTGACAGAGCGAGACTCTGTCTCAAAAAAAAAAAAAAGGGATGGTACTGGGTTGCACAGTGTCCCCCAAATTTCATATCCACCTGGGACCTCAGATGTGACCATATTTGGAAAAAGGGTCTTTTCAAATGTCGTAAGTTCGGATGGGTCATACTGGATTTGAGTGCATCCTAAATCCAGTGACTGGTGTCCCTGTGAGAAGCCCAAGTGAAGACACAGAGAGTCACACACGGAGAGGAAGACCATGCACAGACAGAGGCAGAGATCTGCCTGCCGATCTCTGTGACGCATCCACATGCCACACATTGCCAAAGGAGCCAGCGGCCACCAGGCCAGGAGAGAAACACTGAAGATTTTCCCTGGAGCCCCTAGAGGGGCCGGCCCTACTGGCATCATGATTCTGGACTTCTGGCCTCTTGGACTGTGACAGAATGAGCTGCTGTTGTTTTAAGTCCCCCCAAAGACAGGGACCATGTATTTTTGGCTCACCTTCACATTTCCCTCACCATTGCCCAAGTCATTGTGGCCCAAATGTGCCACTGAGGGCAGAGAGTGTTGAAATGGGCATCATGCACCCTGGACATCGGAAAGACCTATCTCCAAACCTTCCTCATGTGTTTCCTGGGCTGCTGTGACAAATTCCCAGAAACTGATGGCTTCAAGCAGCGCTGATCCTCCCACAGTTCTAGAGGACGAAAGTTCACAATCAGTTATTGCAGGACCAAAATTAAAGTGTCAGCAGGGCCAGGCTCCCTCCAGAGCCCCACCGGGGTCCTACCTGCCTCTGCCAGCTCCTGATGGCTGCCTGTGTGCCCGTGTCCCTTGGCTCATGGCTGTATCACTCCAGTCTCTGCCTCCTCTGGGTCTCTGCCTCTAGTCTCTGCCTCCTCCCAGGTTTCTTTCTCCCCCTGCCTGGTCTCTGCTTCCAGTCTCTGCCTCCAGTTTCTGCCTCCCCTCTACCCTGGTCTCTCCCTCTCCCTCTCCATCCTGGTTTCTGTCTCTGCCTCCCTCTGCCTGCTCTCTGCCTCTACCCCGTCTCTGCTTCTGTCTTCCCATGGCCTTCTCCTCTGTGTATGTTTAATCTCTCTGCACATGTTGAATCTCCCTCTGCCTCCCTCTCATTTTACAGATAAGGAAACTGAGGCTTGGAGGTCGTAGCTTATCTGTAAAATGGTGTGATAACACCAACCTCCAAGGGTTGCTGAGGAGTTGACATGGAGCCGCTCCAGCTCCAAAGCCCCCAGCACAGCGCCTCCCTGTAGTGAGTGCACCACAGGGGCTGGGGTTGTTATTGTTGTGTTTCTGAGATGCATTTTTTTCATATTTTAATCTTTCAGGCAGGAGGCTGCAACCTACAATCACTGTGTAAATTTAACATGGCCAAACATCTGTTCTGCTCCCTCCTCTCCTCCCAAAAGTTGTTTTTAAATAGAGCATGTGACGCTGTGAAGAGCAGATACTTTCCTGTTCCACGCTTTTGTTGAGAGAGGACGTGAGTGAAAGACGCGATGACTGGGAGGGGCTTGTCTAAGAGGAAGCCCCGGCTTTCTCTGCAGTGGGTCTGTCCTCTTCTGGGAGCTCATCAGTCACTCAGATGAAGTCACAGAACCCATGCTTGTCAGATTTGCAAGTATCTCCAAGGGTAAGGGGCACCCAGGGGCTGAGGGTGAAGGCCACAGGCTGAGAAGCTCTTGCCGGTGGTCAGTGAGGAGCAGCAAATTCGGGTCATGGCACTCAGCCTCCTTAGGTCAGCTGCAAAATCCAAGGGTGATGCTGATCAGAATGGCTACATTAATAAGAGCGGCAAACCAAGTGCTGGGGAGGATGTGGAACACCAGGAATTCTCTGTCCACTGCGGGGGACAATGAATGGGCGTCGGTACGGCCACCTTGGAAGACTGATCAGGAATATCTACTAAAGCTAAACACAAGCCCACCCTCTGCCAGCGTTACCACTCCCGGCAAAGGACCCAAGAGAAAGGAGAACAAGTGCGCAGGGAGCAAGCCAAGAGACAATGGTAAGAGTGTCCACAGCGGCCCCACCTGCAAGAGCCAACAGCTGGGAACAACCCACGACCATGACAAGAGAAGGGACAAATCACGGTGTCTGCACACAAAGGAAAGCTGCAAAGCCATGAAAAAGAACAAAGCAGCAAGGGTGAACCTAGCACGCCTGTGAGTGAAGAAGTCAGACCCAAAAGAACACATACCGCAGGATTCTGTTTACAGAATGTCAAGCCCGGGTGCCTTGATTCATGCCTATAATCCCAGCACTTGGAAGGACATGGTGGGAGCTTGAACCCAGGAGTTCAAGACCAGCCTGGGCAACATAGCAAGACCTCGTCTCTACAAAAAATTAAAACATTAGTTGGGCATGGTGGCACGCACCTGTAGTCCCAGCTACTTGAGAGGCTGGGGTGGGAGGATCACTTGAGCCTAGGGGAGATGGAGGCTGAAGTAAGCCATGATCACACCACTGCATTCCAGCCTGGGTGACAAAGTGAGACCCTGTCTCTAAAAATACAAAAACAAAAATAAAACAATAGAAAGTCAAGAATGAACTAAAGAAATCTACCGTCAAAGAAGTCAGAATCATGGTTATCTCTTTAACAGGGACACGGGTGGGCAGTAACTAGAAACGAGGTGGGCAGTAACTAGAAATGAGGTGGGCAGTAACTAGAAACGAGGTGGGCAGTAACTAGAAATGAGGTGGGCAGTAACTGGAAAAAAGGTGGGCAGTAACTGGAAACTTTCTGGAGTGATGGGAATGCTCTCGATCTTGATCCAGGAGGTGGTGACCCAGGTGTATTCAACGCGAAAAGTCATCAAACAATCGACTTTGGATTTGTGTGCTTTGCTCTCAATATATGTGCTGTCAGCAACAACAACAAAGCGCTACTCTGCCCAAGCATTCAACCTACATCAACGCACTTACCCCTCACCATAGCCGGATGAAGAGGGAGCTGTTATCCCCATTTCGCAGAGGAGAAATCCCGCAATCTCCACGCCTCCCTGGAGGGTGGCAGGCTGGGTCCTGTGAGCCAGATTCCCACGGGGAGCTGCAGAGATAGAGTCCACACCTGCAGGTGGCCTTCCCTGGGTCCAGCTAGAACCTGTCCTTGCCCTGCTCAGCTCCAGAAAGACCCCGTCTTGTGGTACTGGAGGATGCTGCCAGACCATGGACCCCCAGTGAGAACAGAGCCAGCTTCAAGGGATGTAACGTGCAGCCACATGGGGCTCTGCCCTCAGAAGGGGCTCTGAGTTCTGCTGTCACCATCCTGAAGTTCTTGCTGATTTTTTGAACATGGAGCCTGGCATTTTTAGTTTGCACTGGGCTCCACAAATGATGTAGGAGAGCTTGAATAGAAGACTGTGATGTTTAGCATGGCCCTCAGTTACTGAAGGGCCGTTCTGTGGAAAGAGAAGCACGTTTATGCTGCTAGGAAAATGAATTACGGAAGTTACAAAGCAGGCAGACCTCAGCCTGATGTATGGAAGGACTTTCTGCCAGTGACAATGGCTCTAAATGAGCTGCCTCCAAAGAAAGAGTGTTACTCTGTGCCAGGTGTTCAGCCTGCATCAACACACTTACCCTTCACCATGACCGGACGAAGAGGGAGCTATTATCCCCATTTTGCAGAGGAGAAAAACTGAGACTCCACAGATTTTATTAGCTTGCCCCGTGTCACTCATCTGGTTAGCAGTGATGCTGGGACTTGAAACCAAGTCTGACTTACTTGGAGTTGGCATCCACCACCAGAGTCCTCAGAGATTCCAGCTGCATGCCGCACATCTGGGGCCGGTGGAGAGGCTTGCAGCCTCAGAGCCGCAGGGCTTCAGAGCGCAAGGTGCTGATTCTGGGATTTCAAACACAGACAGGAGGCAAAGCAAAGAAAGCCAGGGCAATCACTGTGTGCCAGCCACAGAGGGCCCCCTTGCGGGCTGCTGGCCTGGGGAGACCAGGGAACAAAGCTGCTCAGGGCATTCAGGAGCTGGTGGGACACGTGAGTAAAGCTGACATGTGTGACACTAGGGAGGGGTGGGGACCGAGGCAATTCATGTTTAAAAAATGTTTAAATATCATGCAGGCAAAACCAAAACCCCTCCTGCAGGCTGCACTCAGGTCACCATTAGTGGTAGCTGGTTTAGACTGACAGCCCCATGAGGGCAGGGAGGGTGTGTCATGCCCAGCACTGCCCCCCACCAGCCCAGCACAGGGCCTGGCAAGCAGGTAGCCTGTTTACAGGACATGTGGCCCCAGTGGCTGTCTGTCTCACTGTCCCTCTTCCTGCCCAATGCCACCCCATAGGGCTGGGCCATGCCATAGGGGGCAGGACCCCAGCTCGCCTGGCTCTGCCTCACCCACCTGATTCCTATGCCCTCCTCTCCCACTTCCCACTAGCACAGGCCTAACTTAGAACATTCTTGGGAAAAAAAGGCTGAGTACTAGACAAGTACTGGGATAGCGCAGCGGTTAAGAACAAGGGCCCCAGGAGTAGACAGACCTGGATTTGAATCAAGCCCCACCACCTCCTAGCCACGCGACCTTAGAAAAGTTACCTCGCCTCTCTCTGCCTTGATTTCCACATCTGCAAAATAGGAATAATAATGTGCCTAATTTAGTTTTATTTTGGGGAATATTGTTATATAAGACTTGTAATTTTGTTAATATTAAATTGCATGTAATACATGTGAAATGCCCAGAACACCACATTACACATAATAGGCATTTCATCAGTGCTATCTGTTCTTCTTTGCTGTTGTTGCTGTTGGAGACAGGGTCTCGTTCTGTTGCCCAGGCTGGAGTGCAGTGGCACAATCATAGCTCACTGCAGCCTCAAACTCCTGGGCTCAAGCCATCCTCCTGCCTCAGCCTCCCAATTAACTGGGACTACTGGCATGCACCAAGACACCTGCCTAATATATTTCTGTCTTTCTTTCTTTTTCTTTTATTTTTTTCTTTTTCTTTTTAAGAGATGAGGTCCCACTACCGTTGCCCAGGGGTCTCAAACTCCTGGGCTCAAGCAATAATCCTGCCTCAGACTCCCAAAGTGCTAAGATTACAGGTGTGAGCCACCGCACCTCGCCTGCTATTGTTCTTTATTGCATGAACAATTGCCATTTATCAAACACCTCCTATGTGTTAAGCTCTGTGCTGAGAACTAGTCTTTGCAATAATTATTCAAAAAGTACCTATTGACTATAAACTGGGGCAGACCTTCCTCAAGGCACAGAGGTACGTCCCCGTGGAACTCACACCCTTTTAGAGGAGATACAATAAAAGCTAGGATGACGCAGAGCAGTGGGGAAGAAGGGGAGGTAATGTTGGGCCACCTACCCGTGGTTACAGAGGCAGCAGGCCTGGGACTCCCGACGCTTCCCTCCTGCCTTACACCTGATCTAAGAAGGCCCTGCCGGGCACACAGTAGATGCTCAGCAAATGTCTGCTGAAGGGCTGCAGCCTCACAAAACCCTACTGATGCAAACAGGCTCAGCGAGGCTGAGTGACTGGCCCGAGATCCTAAAAGGTGGTGGAGGAATCGCCTTTCACAGAAAAGAACAAGCGCTTCGGGGCCGCAGCTGCAGCCCCGGCAGACCCAAAGCCTTTAAACACCGAGGCCCCGCGCCCCGCCCCGCAGCCACCACGTGGATTTAAAACCCACGCAGCCGCCGGGCTCCAGCACCTCTCCCACCATTGGCCGAGGCCGCCAGCACTTGTATCCAATAGATCGTGCCTCTCCCGGAATCCAAACTTGGGATTGGCCCGTTCGCTGTGTCATTTCGGGCTGCCCATGATGTCAGCCTGTCTGGCACCCCCGCCTCTTCGGTGTCTTGACTGCTGTTAAAGGAGCCGCAGGAGGTAGGACTTGAGAGTTGCTTCAGAGGCACTGTTAAGTACAAATTTTTTTAAATTTTTCTAAATGAATGCTCATCGTAGAAAATATAGCAAATAGTAGGAGAAATATATTGCATTTAATCCATTACACAAAGCTGCCCACTGTTAATATTTTGGCAAATATCATTTTAATCCTTTTTCTAATAATATTTTTGTACAAAGTTGAGATCGGTTCTGCAGCCTATTTTTAAACTTAGTTTATACGGGACTTTATATCATCAGATAATTTTTGAAAACATGGTTTTGAACAGTTTTATGATCACTGGCTTTTATTACGCATCTTCTATTTGTTTTTAATTTCATTGCACTTTTGCTTTTACAAATGAACATAGGATCAACGTTCTTCTCCTTAAAACTCTGTTCACTTCTCTGATTATTTCCTTGAGATATGTGGTAGAAATGGACCTACCGGTTGCAGATACACATACTTTAAGGGACTAGTTGCAAATTGTTTTGCGTTCATTCATTCAGCAAATATTTATTGGGCATGACCACATGCCAGTCACTGCTAGGGGCTGTCGACACGGAGAATAAGACAGATGTAGCCTGTGCTGCCTTCAAAGATGCAATGCCAGTTTCATTGCCTTCGAAGCCAGCTCTTGGACACCGATTCCCAAGCCCCAAACTGACAACAGATTTACCCGGCCTGAGGGCTCCCTGTGCAGATGGGACAGGACCCTGTCTCCAACCCTGGCACAGAGATGTAGGCGAAGGGCACAGAGTGTTTTCCTGGGGACTGTTGGGCACCGTCGTGCCCTGTTCCTCTGGGTTCCCACAGTGCCTGCCTGGCATTCTGGATGCCTTGCAGACATCTCAGCATTTGTCCCTAGACCAGACACTGGGGACACACAGGACACCGTCTAGCTGGGGAGAGACTGAACGAAGCCACTCACAAATTCACGCACACAAAATTATAATTTGGGATAAGTTCTCCAAGGGGAAGAAGAGGGATTTAGTAGGGTCTGTTTGTATTTTGTCCAGGATGGGGAGCCGTGGAATGCACAGCACGCAGTGTTAATCAGTCTCCCCTCCTATCCATGGGGGTATGTTCTGACACTCCCAGTGGAGTCTCACGTAGCACCGAACCCTGTATACTCTATTTTTTCATACACATGGATACTACAATAAGGTTTAATTTATAAATTAGGCCTAGTAACAGATTGACAACAACAGTTAACAATAAAATAGAACAATTATAACAATATAGTGTAATAAAAATTGTGTGGATGTGGTCCCTCCCTCTCTCTCTCTCACACTCTCAAAATATCTTACTGTACTGTACCCACTATTTTTGGACCTCGGCTGACCATGGGTAACTGAAACCTTGGAAAGGGAAGCCATGCATGGGGTGGGTGGGGCGGGGGGGACTACTGTAATTAACTTTTTCAAGAGCTTGCTCCAAGCCAGGCCCTGTGCTGAGTGCCCTGCATGAGTTCCCCATGTAATCTTCCAGTGGCCCTATGAGTGGATACCTGTCAGATCTCCACTTTTACGATGAAGAAACTAAGGCCAGAGTAGTTCAGTCACTGTCTCCAGCAGGGTCACACAGAAGTGGTAACATATACTTGCCTGACCCCACAGTTTTCAGCATGCAGAATTCAGGTTTTGGGGAAATGGGCAGATGAGTGGGTAAGCCCATCAGAGGGGATACCGTGGAGGCAGAGCTGGCCTGCGCTAGTCACTGTGCAGCCCCACAGCTTGTTGCAGCGCCTGGCACGAGGTATGGAACTGTTTCTGTGCCAGGTGAGGTGTCCGGCATTAGCACTGCACAGAGCCTGGCAGATGCCGTCATATCCGAGTCCTCTGCGATCAGCATGGCCTTTGCTGTCACACCCAGACCACTCTACCTGCTTCCCCTCAAACCCAGCAGCAGAACACCAAGGGCCAGCCTCCCCTAAATCGCCCTGGTGTCATTGAGAAGCACAGTTTTATATTATTAATTACTCCTAACAACAGTACAATGTGTCATTCATGACAAGAGAGACTCAGAACACTTTTGGTTGGGTATTTCTGGCCCATGAAATCAGCTCGAATGACTAATAGTTCTTTCTGAAAGTGTTTCAGACATGAGTTAAACATCTGGAATCTTCCATTCCCCTCTCAAGCTCAACCTGTGGTAGAAAAGTCTGTGTATTAAGCTATTTAAGGTAACCAAAGATCCTGCGGGGCCTGGGCCGCTGTCAGGCACTGGATGGATCCTAGCTCAGCTCTGCCTTTCACTGGCACCTTGAATCTTCTCCAAGTCATGGCCCTCTCTGGGCCTCAGTTTACCCATCTGTCAGAAGACAAAATTGGCTCTAATGTTCCCTTCTGTCCTCTCCTTCTGCTCACCCTTGTCTCCCTGCCTGGCTTCCAAAGCCCTCTCTTCTCGGGGAAGAATCCAGTTCCCTGCTGGAATTGAAAAATTGGACAGCAGAGAATGGGATGGCACCCCGGGGTGGAGGTGGGGGTGTTATCTGCGGCCAATTTAGCTAAGCATCTTTGGATTGCTGTTGGAGAACTCAACCATCTGACATTTGTCCAGCAGCGAAGCTCCTGTATCAGCGCCTAAACACACACAACGCAACCAAGAAAATGCGCACACACGCGCGTAGACGCACGCACAACGCACACATACCCTCATAGCACAAATACCCCACACATATGTACAATACAACATGCACCCTCAAACCCTCAACACAGACGACACACACCACACACACACACCCCACAGCCTGAATATGCACATGTACGTCCCGCATATACATGCGACACACACCCACAAGCTCACAGTGGAGACCGTACATGCACAACACGTCTTTCTGGCTGAGACTTCTGGTTCTGGTCGATACCATGCAAACACTCCTTGCTCTTCTCGGTAGGTGCTAGCCCAGGTGACTGGCTTCTGGATACTCAGCTGCAAGAGGATACTTGGAGGTGGAGAGGGTGAGTGAGCGGGGAGACTTGTTAGCCAGTCATGAAGGCAGCCAAAAATGGGATTTGGATGTGTTTGTGCGTAGGTGTCCCTCCCGCATTTAATCCACAGAGGTTTGCCAAGAACCCACTGCAGGCCAGACCCCAATCAAGGCACTGGATGCCAGACTGGCCTGCCCCCTGGAGCAGTGGAGGGGATGGTGAACTCACAGACACCGAGTCCAGGGGCCGCTGGGCCCTGTGCTGAGGCCTCCCCACACTGCCTCTCCCTCACTGTGAAATCCCGCTCCTCTCCGTTCAGTGGTGGAGGGAACGCAGGTTCAGTGAGCTGAAGCAGCCTGCCAAGGCTGCCCACGCCAGACCCAGAGCAGGTGCTAGAGTGGCCTCTGTCACCAACCCAGCCGCTCCAGCCTCACTCCGCTGCAGAGTCAGCTGCCCCTCATGGTTGGAGTTGAGGTTTTATGAACAAACACCACCAGCGGTGAGGCAAATGGTGGATCCCTGGGGGCCTCCATGGAGCCAAGGGGGACAGTGCCAACCGAGTCCAGAGGGACGGCCAGGGAGGACCCAGTCAGAGGCAGTGAGGAGGGAGACGGGGTGCAGAAGGCATCATTTGCTGAGGCCAGCCCATGGGCTTTGGGGCCCAAGTACCTGATTCACATCCCAGCTCCACCTCATCCTTGGGTCCCTGAGCCTCAGTGTCCCCATCTGTCCAATGGGAATAATATTAGCTTGGACCTCAGAGGGTTGTTGTGGGGATCCAGTGAGCTCATTCCTGGCTCACCTTAGGATCCCAATGCATATTTGTTGAATGACTAAGTGGAAGAATGTGAAGTGGTTAGAACAGGGCCTGGCACGGCACATGGGCAGTGCCCAGTAAACATTGGCTCTTACTAGTGTTTAAAAGTAAAACAAGACAAAAAAAAATGAAATCCAAAGTTGCTAACCTGTGAAAGTTGCCCCAATTAACCCCAACCTGAGGAACAAAATGACCCTGCTGGACGGGGTTTCCAAAGGTGCTAAGTTGGGAGGGGAGGTCATTAAGCTACTTAAGGTTTCCCAAGACTAATTCTGCAGAGGCAGCTCCATCCAGGCAGGCCAGGGGGTGGCAGGCAGACAGAGGCACAGCTGGCCCTGAGGAGGGGCTCTGCCTCGTCCCCTCAACCGGCTCCCCAAGCAGGACTTTTGTTGGCACAGCCAGGCACTTTCCACAGTGGCCAGCCACCCTTGGCCAGCGGGCACAGTCAGAACACTGCCAGCCACTCTCGGCTGTGGCCAAAACCCACACTGACTTCCACAGGGTCCCAACTGGCTGCCAGTGTGGGCCTGGCATCTGAGCAGGACTGGTTACAGATTTGCAGGCCCCCATGTTCATAAACTGTTAACTATCAGGAATTTCAAGATGTCAACAGTAGATAATTAAACTAAACCAAAAAATAAAATAAAATAATACAATAAACCCCCGACCCTTCAGAGCATGGGGCCCTGGCAAGTGCAGGGGGGTCGCACTCCCACAAAGCTGGCTCTGCACACAAGCCTGGCATAGCACAGATGCGCAGCGCCGCTGGGAGCAAAGCCCCTTAACCTGCTGAAACAGGATGTTTCCTCTGGAAAATCCCCCCTGCCGCGGATTCAACCCACGGGCAGGGCAGATGGTGGCACACGCTGTCTGGAGTCCCAGAAAGGCCTGTGTCTGCAGTCACCTCTTTCACAATCCATTTGCTTCACACACCCATTTCATAACCCCATGGCCACAGCCAGGCTGGGAAATGTGTCCCAAACTCCAAACCTGCTGGGACCTTGAGAGTCTCCCAGTTCCTGATGCCCCCACTGGCCTGGTACCCCCTCTCCACTGTCCCCTATATGCCCAGCCCACATCTCCCCATAGAGAAGGCCCAACCCTTTGGGCTCAAGTCGCCTCCAAACCCTCTCCCTTTATATTCTTCCCAGGTCTCGTCCCTCTCTGAAATTATCACCTGGACTCATCTTTTTACACATGTGATGTCAGCCTCACCTGTGAGCCTCAGTATGGCTGGGGCTGCACCTGTGGGTGGTTGGTAACTACAGGTGGAATGAGATGCCACCTCCTCAGGGAGGGTTTCCTTGATCTCACCCCAACTCTGGCCTTTGGCCTGTCATCACCATGTCTGAAATGACCTCCTGACCTCGTTGAGCTATGAGTTTGCATGTGTGTCTTTAGTCCCTTTGTCCCCCACAATGTCACACGAGGTCAGGGAGTTTGTTTTCTTCCCAGCCCTGTGCCCAATACCCAGCACAGAGCTTCACACTGAATAGGAGCAGAATGTTTGTTGAATGAGTGAACAAAACCTTTTTTTTTTTTTGCCTCTGACTTGTGGCCTTCTTCCCAGGGACTCAGGCCTGCCCAATCATGGTGCCCCCTCGCCACTCCCACTCCCAGCAGTGAGCCCTCCCTCCTCAGCCCATTAACACCTTGGTTCTGCCCGTTTCTCCTGGGTAGAATCAGGGAGTTGTGACCTTCTCTGCCTGTGCCTGACAGTGGGCTCTGCCCTTCATGCCCAAATTGCCAACATCACAGTCCCTGGCACATCTAGGGTTATCACACAAAGAAAAATACAAGCTATCCAGTTAAATTGAGATATACTTATACTAAACATTATTCATAGTTTATCTGAAATTCAAACTGAACTGGGTGTTTTGTATTTAATTTTCACAGTCCTGGGCACACATGAAGCCTCCTATGAGTGCTGGCAGTCCAGCCTATGCTCCTTCCAAAGCAATTCTCCTTTCCTACTGCCCCGTCACGGGCCCTGTCTGTGTTAGAATCATCATTCTCCTCATCTGTAAAATGGAAAATAAAATGATAGTGGTTCCTCCCTCCCAGGGTTGCCAAGATGATTAAATAACATGACAACTAAGATGTATCCGGCCCCTTCTCCTCTACTTGCATCCCTTCATTCCTCACAATCACACCACGTGAAGGTGCCATGAAGCCACCCCATTTTGCAGAAAAGGAAACTGAGGTTGGAGAGGTGAAAGCACTCAGCTGAGGTCACACAGCTATGTCCCACTCATCTTTGAGTGACCCTCAGGTTTGGACCCTAAGGTCTGAACACTGCATTAAGCTCTCCAGACAGAATCAACTTTGGAACTAGTGCCAGAGACCACTAAGTCAATCCCAGGTGACACCATCAGCAATCAATAAATGGTAGCCACTGCCGGTGTCGCAGACGGATCAATGGGAGGTCAAGCGTTGTGGGTAGGTTTGGTTTCTTTAAGCCACTGAGTTAACTGGTTATTTTTGCCTGCTGGCAGTGCAGCCTCCATTGTGTAAATGCCATCTCACTTCCAAGACAATCAACGTGTGACTTCTCCCAGCCAGACTAGCCAGGTCTCCCGAGACTTCCCGGAGGGCAGGGGCTGTGTCTGGCGTGGCTGAATTCCCCGGCTCAGGGTTGCAGCTCAGCCAGAGTTTGTTGATTGAATGAATGAAGAAATAGCTGAAAGCAGGGGTGGTAATGATGACCTCCTTCACCCTAGGAAGTGAGTGGGACCCAGGGCATCTCCAGGCCCAGCCAGTATTTGCAGTGGTACCCCAAGGGACGCTTGGGGACCCCTCAGCTTTTCTCTTAAGTTGCAGGGGCCAAACTGCAGCAATATCTTCCCTGAGAAAAGACACGCTGGTGGTATTGCCCCTTCCTCAAGGCAGGGGCTGAGGGCGCCCAGTTCACAGCAGGGTGCCATCTGGGGTAGACCCTGGGCATTGCCCCACTCCTGGGCCGGGGCCTGGGTCCTGACCTAGTGCTGGCTGTGGCTCCAAGAGTGAGCTTCTCCTCCCAAACAGAAGACAGTCAGTGCCTCTGAACCGCCCTCTGGGCTGGGCACTCTTGGACTCCTCCAAAGAGCCTGGACCAGCCTGAGCCACATCCCTGGGCTTGACTTCTCCAGAACAAGCCTCCTGGACTTTCTGGGGGAGCTCTGGCGGCACCACTGTGCCTGTGCAGGGAGAGCAGGAACCCACTTCCCGCACCGGCTTTCTCTGAGTTCTTCAGGATGAATTCGCTCTGGTCTAGGTAAGTTCTCCCCCGAGGCCACCTTCACTTCCCAAATGCCAGCTTTTCCTTCTCTATCCAAACTGTTACAAACATAGTAACAATAATTTTTAAAAGCTTTTTTTTTCTCTGAACACACACTAAGTCCCTCCTAATTACTAAAACTCCAGGCATTACAGGAATATGTGGATATTTAAAGAATCAGGACTATGTGGGAGAGGGGGAGGCAGCTACCCCGGAGTCCTGGGTTGGAACACAGGCTCCACCACCACTGTGTGACTTTCAACAAGCGACTTCCTTGACCAGCTTCCCGCTCTGTAAAATGGGGACAATAATATTCGGCCACACTGAGTCGGTGTCAGGTTGAGTTAATATTTGGAGAGTTTCTGGCACAGGTAGGTGCTCCTTAAGTGCTTGTTAAATAAGTGAAGCTTTGAGAAAGTGTCTAAAAGGCGACACACTAAATTCTTAAGAGGCTGGAGGTGGGCCAGGGAGGGGAGGTCTCTTACGTAATATTTTAATATCTTTTTAAACCAGAAGAATGTGTTCTTGTAGCACTCCTGTAATTAAAACTTAATGAAATAAAAGTACACCCCTCCCGCTCATACCCCTTTTGAACTCCGGAGCCGCGCCCCCCAGCCGGTGGCCCCTCGGGCAGCAGACAATGGGTGTGGATTCGCCCCAGGTCCCGCCGGCTGGGGCGGCGACAATACACCAGTCCCCGACAGCTATTTACATGACAAGGGCTTCCGGGCGTGTCTACGCGAGTTCCCGTCTTTCCTGGTCGTCCTCCTTGGGTTCGGGTGAAAGCGCTTGGGGGTTCAGTGGGCCATGATCCCCGAGCTGCTGGAGAACTGAAGGCGAACAGTCTCCTGCGAAATCAGGCAATGGGTGATCCATCTTGGGGGCTTCCTTCCCCTTTCTCCAATTCCTCTTCCCTGAGCCCCCAGGGACCTTGTGCTCCTCAGAAGATAGGCTAGCCCCAAGAGCCTGGGTCAAGGACCCCAGGGACGGGGGCGAGGGGAGGGCGCACCAGCAACCCGCCCGGGTGCGGCTGGCACCGATTTCGGCTCCCTGGCCCCGGGCGTGCGCCGGGCAGGCGTTCCAAGCTGACCGCCGTTGGGGAGAGGGCACAGCGCCCCTCCTCCGTTGAGCGGGTGCCGGGTCTACGTGGGCCGCCTAGCTCTGGCCCTTTAAGAGCCCGCCCCGTTTCCCGTCACCCCGCCCCCCGGCTCGGGGAGGGGGTGCGGGGGAACCTCGGCGGGGATTGGCGCAGCGCGCGCCCCCTCCCCGGCCCCCGCGCGGTGGGAACCGGCAGCCCCGTCTAGCGCTGACGTCAGACCGTCTGCCTGCCTCCGACCGCGGTCTCGGAGCGAAACCCGATCTCCTTGGACTTGAATGAGGAGGAGGCGGCGGCGGCGGCGGCGGCGGAGGCGCTCGGCTGGGGAAAGCTAGCGGCAGAGGCTCAGCCCCGGCGGCAGCGCGCGCCCCGCTGCCAGCCCATTTTGCGGACGCCACCCGCGGGCACTGCCGACGCCCCCGGGGCTGCCGAGGGGCGGCCGGGGGGGCGCAGAGGAGCGCGGTCCCGCGCACTGAGCCCCGCGGCGCCCCGGGAACTTGGCGGCGACCCGAGCCCGGCGAGCCGGGGCGCGCCTCCCCCGCCGCGCGCCTCCTGCATGCGGGGCCCCAGCCCCCGGCCCCCCCCCCCCCCCCCCCCCCCCCCCCCCCTCCATCACCCTTGATGGGGTCAAAACCCCACCCCCCCCGGGCACCCAATGTCTCTGCACTCAATGCAAACCTCTTTGTTCAGACATGGAGATCATGGTGACCCCACCCCCCCCGAGACTCGGGCTCGGACCCTATGTCGGGGCACACTGCGGCGGCCCGGCCCTCCCCCCTGGACCGAACCCCGCCCCCGGCACCCCCCCCCGGCCCCTTCCGGCTCCGGCACTGGCGGCCGGCCGGCTTTTCCCCCGGCGTGCCCCGCGCCCCGCCCGCCCGGACTCGGACCCGGGGCTCAGCGGCGGCGCACGGCGCGGGAGGGCTGGGGCGGGCGGATCCGTGAAGTTTCCATTTTATTTCCCTAAGGGCAGTCGCGATGGAGCAATTAGGCCGGCTCTTTATCAACTTTGGGCGGGGGTGGAGGGGCGTGTGAGACACTGTCTGGTCTGCGAGGTGTCTGGGGCTCGGGGCGTGTGTCTGGAGTGTTCGCGGCGCTGTGTCTCGGGCTCTGAGTGGATGTCCGTGCGTCTGTGGAGTGTGCGTGGCTGCGTGGCTCTGTCTGGGTCTTCGGCGTCTCTCGGGGTGTCTGGGGATCTGAGTCGCGGTCTTGCCCGAGAGTGCGTGTCACCGAGTCTTCCTGCCTCTCTCCGTGTGTCTTTCCCGTGTCCGGGCGGGGGTGCCTTTCTTGAGCGTGTGCGTCTTTCTGGGGGTCTGGTCTGGTTGGGCCGGATCTGGGGACCATGTGTGTCCAGGTGTCTGAATCCAGGGCTCAGCGCTGGCGCGTCTGGCCCAGCGTGGATCTCGAATGTGTGTGTGTCATTGTGCCAGTGTCTGTGTCCCCGACGCACCTATAAATAGCCTCTGTCTGGACAGCTTGGTTCAGTCTGGCTGAGACCATGGTTACAAAGGAGTCAAAGTTTGGGGCTGTTTGTGTTTGGGACTGCCTGGCCCTAAAAGGGGTCAGTGGACCAACGGTGGGGAGTGGGGTTTTGAACCTTGTGGCTAACGCAGCCGCCTGGGCACGCAAAAGTTCAGATAAGTAAGTCTCTACCTTCTGCACACACAGCCCACCTAGGCGGACATTTGGTTGAGTGGAGAATTGAACCACTACCTCCCGGGTTCTGGCTTCTAGCTTCTAGCCTACACCTTGTCCCCCAGCCCACCTTTTCGGGGACCTTTTGCTTCCCTGAGCTTTAGTTTCCCATCCCCACCCTGAAGAAGCACCCCAGGTGAAGGGGCACACAGCCCTTCCCTGCCGGGGCCAGGCTGCCCCTAGCTGGGGCCCGGAGCTGAGAAGCAGCCGCCGTGGAATGAAGGCAGTGTCTGGGCGGTTCATAAGCAAGTGTCCGCAGGCGGCTGCCAGTTTGTGGCCCCTGAGCCTATACAGTGAGCTTCAAGTGGTAAAAATAACCAGGCTGTCCGGGCTTTGGTGGTGGGTCCTTCCATCCATCCACCTCTCCACACTCCCTCCCAGCCTGGAATGGAAAGCTCTCCCCCTACCCCACCCTAGCTGGCCTGCGCCAGACCAGCGAGGTGCCAGGAGGACCTGCCCAGAGCCAGCGTTTGCGGAACCGACTTGCCTTCCCAGAGGCCCTTTGTGAACTCAGGAGGCTAATGAAATGCACGAGGATGTTATTAAAATACGTTCGCACACGTTTGGAGAGTCTTGCCTTAGATGGATTGCTGCTTCAGTGCCCTCGTTGCCTCACTTTTTGCCTTTCGCTCTGTAAAGCTGCCTTGAGGACCTCCTGCTCGAGGGGCACACATCCTTGTGTCACCCTTATTCCAAGGGCTGGGCACAGTGCAGCATTTTGCTCTTGTCTCTCTTTATGGTTCAGGACTTTAAAAAAAAAAAGGCATTGTTCTTATTTCTGTCCTTTCTTAGGCTCATCAGTCCATGATGTTTTTGACCTGACATCAAGGCCTCTTGTTAAATGCCTTGCCGCCGCCCTCTGCACTTTGCCCCGCCGCCCCCAGCAGCCTTTGAGTGATTGGGACCCTTGGGGTTAATACCTGGAACCTAGCCTGTTCCAGCTGGCCCCTGGGTGCCCCAGTTAGTCCTGTGTTCTGTGTATACACAGCCCCCTACTTATTGGAAGAAAGCTGCAAGGCACGGAGGGAACCAACCAGTCTTTAAAATGCAGGTATACTGTAACACTTTGTTTTCATCAGATTTCCCCGAGAGACTAGGGTGAGGAGGGGGTAAGGCCTGGTGTCTCCTGGAGTTTCTTTACACCAAAAGATAGGAAGGAAGGAGGGAAGGAAAAAAGAAAGGAAAGAAGCTAGTACTTGGTTTTTCTTTTAACTAGTAGTGGCTGCTGTTTTTCATCTAGTACATGCTGGGAGTTGTTTGCAACTAGAACTTGATGGATGGTTTGGAGTTGGGCTTTGAGGCCCACGTGGGCTCCTATCCTGTAAGATACCTTCTGGTAGAAGGAAATGGACCTTGCTAGGTCCTTAAGCCACGATGGGCCTCACTGTCTTCATCTGAAGAATGAGACCGTGACGGATGAAATCTAGAATTCTATAGTCTTTCAAGATAGGGTCTCTCCCCTGCTGAGCCTGGCTGGAGGTCTCCAGGCTAGACCGGGCTTCCCACCCACTGCCAGTTCCCCTGGGTGGTCTTCAGCTACCCCAAATTTCAGACCTGAGAGGAGCCTACGCAGGCTCGGTGTTCACATCCTTGGCTTATAGATGAGGAGAGTCCACTGTGGAAAGTTTTGCCCGAGGTCCAAAACCCACACCAGCCCCAGGCCGGGGTGGTTTCTCTTGGACTGCACCCCCCCACGCCACTTGAATTTGGAACTTGGGCCCCAGAGCAGGTCCTCCTTGAAATTGGGGGCTGGAGGAAATTATCAGAGCCCCTTTGTACCCCGGGAGCCGTGTCTGCTCTCAGGATGCTGAATGGAGTGGGCTTGACTGTAACAGGACACTCCTGGGGCTCCATTTTTTCTGAGAGTCGAGGGATGAGGCTGCTGTCTGGTGGGAGGGAATTCAGTGTTCCCAAAACATACCCGTGGGAAAACTCTTTCTTTTAAAAAGCCAAGGGTCCTGGGATTAAAAGCAGGCAGCACGAGTGACAGCCTCGCAGATGACAGCCTAGAGCTTGACGCGGCTACTTTTGAGGAAAGGACTCCTGGCACCTGGTTTTCCTGGCAACCTCATCTGCCTCATTTCAGTTCTGCTGCGTCTGAGAGATTACCCCCGGTCTTTCTTATCTGGCTATTGCCTCAAACTTCCGGGGCCCAGATGGATGCTAAGTTCGCACTCGGGAAAGACTGAACCCGGGGCCATCCAGTGTCGGCTCACACGGGAGGCGTTTCCCGAGGGTCCTGGGAGGTGCCCCTGCCCTGGGCCCATCTCTGGTGGTATCTACGGTGGCAGCTGTCTTTTTAACATCACCCGCTGGCCAGAGTCACCGAGCATCTGATTCTTCTTCTCCAACCTGTTCCAAACAAATATGAGAAAATATCAGAAACTCACAGGACACCCAGGTTTCCCTGGGCTTGCCTGGCACGTGCTGTTTGACACTTGCTTGAATCAAGTGAGGGTGTAGAGACAGTGCCTTGGCACTGTGACATTCTGAGCCCGGTAATTCTTTGTTGGGAGGCAGGAAAGGCCGTCCTGTGCTGTGTAAGGTGTTAGCAGCACCGCTGGCCTACACCCACTAGATACCTGCACCCCTCTCCTAGGTTTGACAGCCAGAAATGTCTCCAGACATGGTCAAATGTCCCTTACTGAGACCACTGTTTAATCAGTTAGTGGTTTCTCCTAAGGGGCTTGAGGGCCAGAGGGCAGCATCTGCGTTGCCAGGAGACCCTTAATTCCCATCAGACGTCCGTCCCTGTGAAGGCCTGTGGCCACTCCGCAGCCACTCATCCACTCAGCTTTTACTGAGGGCCTGTTGTGTGCCATGAAGGAAAGATAGGGGCTTCCTCTTGAGATGAAGTTTTCCCGTTTTCATCTTGGATTTGCATTTCTAAGGAGAGACCCTGGCATTAGTGAAAGCTGATGTTTTGGATTGGGGTTAAAATATAGATGTCTAACGCCAGCTGTTCTCCCCTGTGGGCCCGCTAAACCCTGGGACTTTTCACCCACAGGTTTTCTGACTGTCTGGGTTTTAGGTTGTGGTGCAATAAGGGAGTTATTAAGGGAGTTGAGTTCTGTGACCCGAATCTTAGGTCAGACAGTTGGCCACAGCTTCCCAGGAGGTCTGGGTTAAGCCCGCTGCACTGCCCAGTGTGACCCAGGATTGACGTGAGTTTAGCATTTGTCAAAGCCAAAATAACTAATTGTTCCTGTACAAACACACACGCGCCTGTGAGTGGGTGCTTGCGTGCGCACACGTGCAGACACACACACGTGCGCACACACATTCATACACAGGCACACACAGCTTCTACCCCATCTGTCTTTCCTGCCCTCTTCTCTTTGGGTTGGGAATGGTTAAAACTTCTGGGCATGTAAGAAGAAAAGGAGGAAGAGCGCACGTTCTCCCCTGTAAGAGGTGCGATGGTATGCACTCTCTCCATAAAAGAAGGAAGGTGGACCCACGTGTGCCGCTGCCCAGGAGAAGGGAGGCCGTCGGGAGGTCTGTGGAGGCTGGAAGGGTCTACAGCAGAGTTGCCTCCCTCAGGAGCCCCAAGGCAGCCTCCATGCTGCAAGATTCACCTGCCACCAAATTGCCCCAGAGCCCCGGGGTCAGATGTGCCCACGTGCCTGCCGCCACCATCTCCACTCCCATCTTGGCCCAGGGCCAGGGGGTTTAAACGTTTATAGTCTGGTCAATAGTTTAAAAGCCAGAAAATGTTCGGAGGAGGGTGCTGGTGGCAGGGTCCAAACCTGAGGATCAGCGTGGCCTTCTCTCAGGCAGTGACCAAGTTTGCAGGCACCCTGGTGTCTGGGACCCTGCCGAAAGAGAAGGAACTCTTAGACGGTGAATTGCGGAGGCTGTGCTGCTGCCAGCCTCGGGCTCTGTACGGTGCACATGCTGAGAGAAGGAGATGGAAGCCGAGGGCCCATTTTTTGCTTTTTGCAAAGTGTTGCGTAACGCACGCATGGTTGGGGCACGTGCGGGAGCTGTGCGGGAGGCGGACCTGCTCTTCATGCACCCTCTGGAGTGACAAGGATGGTACCATGCTGTGCCAGGGGCTCCCCGAGGCTGGGGGAGCATGGTTGAGGGGAGCAAACTCAGTTGTCTTTGGGGTGGGCTCCAGGGAACTAGGGGCAAGAGTCCAGTTTAAAGGCACTGTGGCCGCTGCTCAGCCCACCATTGCCACATGGGCCCTGAGTGGCCAGATCTTTCCATTCCAGGGCAGCCAAGTGGTTAGATTTTGACATAAAACTCCTGGGTTTTAAGTGCTGGCAGTTCCTTTTGTCTCCCCTGTCACCAAGAAGCCCCACAGAACGTGCTGGCAGACCCTATCTGTCCCATCAAGTGACCTGCCCTGCTGTGGGTGGGTTAGGAGTGAGACCGAGGGCCAGAGGGATGGAGGCGTCAAAACTTGCTGGCCGCATCCCCTTTGTGTCCCCCTTCACTGTCACCTGATGGGTCTGTAAAGTGGGGTGATAATAGCCCCTGTGCTGAGGGTGCTGAGAGATTCTGGCTGTGTGTGGCCTGGTGTCTAGAGCAGCTGTGTGTTCGTAGAGGTGAGCGATGATGGTGGGGCAGATTGGACTCGATGGTCCATTCTGCCTGGTTCCCTGGCGGTCACTGTCTAACAGAGTGCCTAGTGATGAGAAGGCCTTCACCAGAAAAAGGTTGCCCATCCTCGGACTGGCTGGGAAGGTTGGAATCAACAGGCCCATCTGGGGCCCATGGCCTTGAACATGGAGGTAATTGACTATCTGTGTAATACTCCTTGTCCTTGCCAGGCCCACTGCAGACCTGCCTGGCAATGACGCCAGCATGCCCGTTGCTGGCCCAGGAGGCCCCAGACGGTCTCTTCGGGTCTGCCAGCAGGGTTCCCTTAATCCACTGCCAGGCTTGGTGGACAGAGGCTGGAAGACGGGGTACAAGGCAAAGCACAAAAATGGGGCCGTGAGGTCAACACCGCCCTGATGTCCAGATGCCCCACTGGCTCCAATTCCTAAGACAGCCTAACCCGGGAGCAGAAAGCCCAGAAGCTTCTGATGGTTTGGGGCTCCCCTTTTTGAGAATCAATTGAAATTTTTAACAGGTGAGCATATATGGGGGCAAACCATTAAAATAAAGGCCCTGATGTCCCCCACCCCCATCAACGGGTGCAGCGGGGGGAGGGCTGGGGAGGGGCCGGTCTTCAGTTTCACTTCTGCTCCAAGCACTCCTTCCTGCCTTCTCCCCAGGGTGGGCTGCACACCTCTGTGAAGCTGTGACAGTGCCAAGTACTGACAGTCAACCTCATTTTCCCATTGGATGACACTACAAAGCCAAACCTTGACACCTCAGGGGTCTCGCCAGGGTCTTGTCAGGTGGGCACTGGCAGAACTGTTTGTCACCGAACCAGGAAAAATCCCAGAATGACTTACGAGCCAGGGCAGGGGCTTCAGTACCCTGGGGTGGGCCTGAAAGAGCTTGGGGCATCCCCAGACTATCCGAGAGCCACAGAATGGCTTCTCTTTTCTGTTCCTGGGTGACTGATGGATTTTTTTGCTTCTGCTCTTTTTCCTAGTTGAATATGAAAAGATTATTATGTGCCAGGTATTAGTGACGCATTTTTCTCAGTGTTCAAAACAACCCTGAGAGAGCTATTGCACCAATTTGCGGATACAAAAATGGGATCAGAGAGTGTAAGATACTTGCTCAAGGTCACACAGCCAGGAACTGATGCTCCATTGGGATTCAAACCCAAGCTCCCTGACCTTGCAGTCCACACTCCCAGGCTTTCTTTTCCACCACACTGACCTCCTGAGCTCCAGGGCTTTCTTTGCAAGATTGGCCATTGCAGTGGTATTTTAGGCTCCCAAGACTGCAAGCCCATATTGGACCATTTGTTAAGGAAGAACACATACGAACTGGCCACCTCTCAGAGCAATTGGGTCCATTCTACTCTGGCAAGACACTGGCTGACATTCATTGGAAATGTCTCCCCAAAACACACGTGCCTTGTCAGGCTGCGTGAGGAGCTGGTGTCTCTGTCTCCAGCTCTCTGTGCATCTCTGACATACCAGCACCAACAGATGTCATGGCAGGGGTTTGGGGAGTAGCTGGGGAATGTTCCCAGGGAATCAAATGTAGACTTGTTAGGGGAACATCAGTGGACACAGGCTCCGCAGGGGCTCAGTGTTCAGCACCATTTGCCACGCACCTCTGACCTGTGCTGTTCCCAGGGCCGCAGAACGTCAGGGAACGACACAGACAAATTCCTGCCCTCTGCGAGCTGCCGCTCTTGTAGGGAGACAGGTGAAAGAACACGAGTCACTTCAGAAGGGAAGCTGAGAGGCCACACTCAGAGGCACCTTCAGGGCCTTGCCTAGGAAGACCCCCAGCCTGGTGTCCTGTTTGGGGCCCAGGAGCACCCCGGCCTTCCTCCTGTCGCACCTTTCATGGCAGTAATTGAATCTTTGTGTCATTAGCTGTGCCATGTCCGCTTTCCCTCCAGGCACCAAGCACCGAGGGGTTGTTGTTGGTTGTGTCCCCGAACCTGGTAGGAGTCTCATGTGCGTTGGATGAAGGGAGGAAGTGGGCAGGTGAGCTTTCAAGAGATTCCAGATTCTTGTGATCAAGATACAGGCTTTGAAGACCTTCATTCTGGGGATGAGCGTGGTATCCTCCCGAGTCTCCCGTTGACCCTCTGTGAAGTGGAAGGAAGAATGACATCTGTTCTGTGGGGTTGTCAAGACCGTAACCATTGCTGGCTTTGGGAGCATGAAAGTGACAAATCCAGCCATGAATTTGCCTGAGTGTCAGTGGTTAAGAATATAAAAAGGTGTGTTTTTATATTCAGAGCCACGTATCTTCAAGTATATACAATATACATTTGCATTTTATGTATGATATATGTAAAACATGGACTGTCGAAACATGTGAGTTCCAACCGCCGAGGCCGGGAGGCTTCTCTGAGGGCCCTTGTTGGGGTCCACCATGGGCGTCCCACCTCCCACAGGTGTGTCACAGGGTGAGCTCAGACGAGCCTGACCTTCTCTCAGCTTTGCCCTGGGTTCCCCCAGGCAGGTGAAATCAGATTTTCCAGGCTGTGTCCTCAGCAGCAAGAGAAGTGGGAAGCTGAATCAGTTTTTCAGAAATTTTGAGCAATGCAAACTACTCTTTCCCCCAGGAGGTTTTCAGCACCAGTGGTCTCAGTTGCCTAGTTACCCCTCTGCTCATCTAGACGAAACCCCGAGACACTGCCCTGCACCCCATATGCCTTGCTTGGCCTGTGGGGCAGTGCTGGCACCTGGTAGTTGCGCAGGGAGAGAGACTGTGGAGGGGTCCTGGGGCTCTTTAACATAGCTCAGCCTCTTTCTAGATGTGGCTCCTTACTCTCCCTGATCTTGGCTGCCTCGTTTATAAACTAGGATTTATAATTACTGCACGGAGGTGATTAAATACATTGTCTTTTAAGCACCTATCACAGAGCTAATTCCTAGTAGATGCTCAATAAATGGCCACGAGGGTGTTGGTGCCGATGGTAAGTAGGGATTGGTGGTAAGCGGGACGGCTGCCTGAGAGTGTGAGCTGGGCGGAGCTCAGGTTGGCTCCCTCTTGCATCAAGCTGCCCACTAGGCTTGCACATCCTTGATGTGGGCAACACCCACAGACTGCACAAGCTGTCCCATAAGATTCAGATGCCCAGACAACAAGATTCAGTTCAAGCCCTGTGGGGTGATTCATCACAGAGACCACACTTCCCTTAGGGAGGCTCAGCATTTGCATGGGGCCACAGCAAACGCCTTTCTTCATTCCCCTGAGTTATACAGCAGGTAACAGAGCTTCGATCTGAAAGACCTCATGGATGTCAGTTGAGAGATGGCATGAGAGTTTGGTCGTGGTCAGTGATGTGCTTCAGACTCCCAGAGAAGGGAGAATCTCGATGTCCTCTTATGGCTGCTACACTTAAGGAATAAAAAATAAAAGTTAGTGCAGAGTCTTGCCAAGACTGTGTGTGTGTGTATCTATATGTACGTGCTGACTTCTTAGGATTTCTGGAAGGTCTGGAACAGCTTTCCAGAAGAAGGTGGAAAGTGAAGCTGGGGAGCTTTGCACAGGTCTGGGAACCCTGCATGAACTTGGTGCCCACCCCGCCAATTCCGCAGATTCCCCTCACCGGGCTGAGCTGATGTCTGTAGCTGGCCAGGACTCTAATTGCCTTCCTAAAAACAATTTAGTCGGTAATAATTCTATAAACCTCTGAATCAACTTTGCGCAAACACCCTGAGTAATTTCTTTGTTCTTTTCTTTCTACTTTGTAATTGGTGTCTGTAAAAGCCAAAGGTTTGGTCTTGCGGAATGCGTGATTCATTTATTGGTGTCTGTGCCTCCTCGTTATTGAGTCATTTCAGATGCCATCGCAGTGAGCCAGGGCTGATTCATATGAGGCTGAGCTTGGAAGCCAATAGGGTCACAGCCATAGGAGGAAACTGGTTTTCTAATCTATTTATGATATGGGAGAAAGAGGTGGGTGTATTGAGATGATGGAGAGGGTGTCAATTACATGGGTGAATATAACCAATGAAATAACACCAACCAGCCTTTAAACACCACTCCATTTGCTGCTGTTGATGGTTAGGCTGGATTGCAGCTCAATGCACTCCTGTCTCGGGTGTATCTCTCCCTGTGTTTATGGATCTTGCTCTCTGAGCAGGCTGACACGGGAGGGATGCCCCCACCCCAGGCCTGGAGGGACATTTCAAGTCGTAAGCCACAGATGCAGAGAATGTTGCCTTTTTAAAAAATGTATCAGCTGGACCTACCATGAAACAAATGTTTAAATGTTTAGGCTCACGTGTAAGGGAGCCTCTGCCCCATTCCCCACTCATTTCTCTAACAATGACAATTATTAGATGTTTGCAGTTATTAGTTCCTTGCATTATTCTCCAAACTGTGTGAACTTACACACGGTGCCACTTATTTTGCCTAATTTTATTAGTTGCTTTGGCCCTAAATTGTCACTGTCCTCCTGTCTAGAGGGTAATCAGAGTTGCTTGCCACGTGGCCCGGAGGTGTAATTATGAGTCCAAATTCCAACTGTCCGTATAAATCTAGGCTCTGCCTGCAAGGGGAATATTTCTTCCTGCAGTGCTTTCCTCTGGTTGGTTCCCCAACTGCATAGTTGCACTGCATCCTCCACTCTGCATCGGGGAACAAGGGTCTGTCTCAGGTAGTTTTGAATCTCCAGCTCCTAGCTTAGGGCCAAGTGCAAAGCATGTCATTGGTGTCTGTCTGGCTGCTGGTTGGATGGCTATGAGAAAAATCACTGGAGGAGAAATTTGCCAGTAACCCTGTAGAATCTAGTCAGTATTTATTGAGCTGCCTAGTGACTTTCAAAGTATAGATGAGGGATGTTGAATGCATGGCATTCGATCCAGCATCCCCCACTTGCTGCCCATAACAGACATTGCTAATCAATTGCACCCTCCATCCTTGCTGGGCTCAGATCCTCACCGAGGTAGTACTCCAAGTGTCTGCTCCCAGTCGGGATTCAGAGAGGGCTTGAGTGATGACACCTGTTGGTCATTGGTTGTGGATGATCCTTATGGGGAAAACTGGAAGTTGTGCAGACAAATGGCTGACTGAAAGACTAGTGGGGCTGCAGAAATCCTGGTGCATGCAGCCAGGCACCAGGACCAACTCCCATCTGCTCCTCCTTGTCACCCTGTGTGAGTCCCAAGGAGTTCATTCCATGAGTTCCAAGGATGTTCCCCATCTGTGGATGGCCCAGCCCCACACTGCAGCTACCATGTAGCGGGACCTCCCACACTTCAGTGAAGCAGCATCCAAGGGTGACTCCAAGAGCGAGGGTCCCCGAAGAGCATGACTCCCTGGAGTAAGCATTACTCCTTGGTTCCTTGACAATATGTCATTTTTCTTTTTTAAAAATCAGGGGTGTAAACGGAAATGTGCACAGAGGCCTCCATTTTCTCTTGCCAGCCTCTCTCCACGAAAGTCTTGAGCTCTGCTCACAGCACTTCACAGCATTCCCCTTCACTCTAGTGAGAATGAGCTCTGGATCCTTTTCCCAGAATAGACTCTGAGCAGAGTGGAGGGTGGGGTTCAGGAACAAAGACAAGAAAGGGGAGAATCTGGGAGGCAGTCAGTATTTAGGGAATGAACCCAACACCCAACAGCTTTGTCTCCTTGATTGTTTTTCTGGGTTCTTGCCTGTGACATCGTGGCTTTTTGAACCCTAGCGATTCCTACTGACAGTGGCAGGTGCTCACTGAGCACTTTGCACACCCTGTCTCATTAATCTTCATGGCAACCCCATCGTGTGGAGGAGGCAGAGCTAAGTCACCTGCCAGGGATTGCCCAGCACACCGCAGAGCAGCATTTGAACTTGGGCTGCAGTGTCTTGGCACAGGGTGGAAGGGAGAGTCACAGAGAAGCGGGACCCTTGGCCACCACATGGTCGAAGGGGAAAGTTCTATACACAAGGTTTTCCTGGCATTCCTGGAGCCCCAGGGGCGCCCAGGCTCATACCTCTTTCTTCCTGAAGCCTGTGCCTCTCGTCTAGGCAGGGACGAGCCCACCTTCCCCTGAGCCTAGAACAGCCTGTCACTTGGTTTAAGGGATGGGCTGATTGGGGGCCTCTGCCCCTTCCTCCTCTCCTCCCATCCTCCACACACTTCCCTCCTTGGAAGGGTGCCAGCAGCGATCCCTGGGGCTCAGAGCAGGAGGGAGCAGAAACCGTCGGTAACAGGTTGCAGCTGAAGGGAGAAAGTGGTCCCTGTGACCAGTAGCGTGCTTGCTCAGGATCTGAGCTCCCCAGGAAGGGTGAGGGGAGAGTCCAGAGAACATCTGGACTGGAGGGACCCTCTCTAGCCTTCTTCAAAATGCAGTGGTTCTCAGTCCTGGCCACACATTAACACCACCTGAGGGGCTGTGGCGGCACCCCAGACCCACTACCTCTGGGATGGGGCCGGGCCATCTGGGTTTCCTAAAACTCCCCAGGTAATTCCAGGGTGTGGCAGAGTTAAGCCTGCTAAGCTGCCCTCAGCCCCAAGCTTGCAGATGGGTAAGTTGAGGTCTGGTGAGGGGGAGGAGGAAACTCAAGCCACTTTTCAGCCACAAAATCCTTCTGGTGCTAATGAGAGGAGTATTGCTAGGCCAGGCACAGTGGCTCACGCCTGTAATTCTAGTACTTTGGGAGATGGGTTTTCACCATGTTGGCCAGGCTGGTCTCGAACTTCTGACCTCAAGTGATCTTCCCGCTTCAGCCTCCCAAAGATTACAGGCGTGAGCCACTGCGCCCGGCCAGGCCTGCAGTTTTAAGCAGGGCAGACGGATTGTGAAAGGGCCAACCTGGGCTGGAGGTCCGATTCTCTAGCGGTGAAATGCCAGGTGCCTCAGTGGGGAAAACATTTTGTAACCTGAATCTGGGCCCATAACGGGTACCAGAGACCTGGGCGTCTGTCCCAACCCCAGCCAGGGGGCCCAGGGTGGTGGCAGAGCCTTGGAGACTGGACAGACTCCAGCAGCTCTGGGGCTGGGTCGGCCCATCAGCCGCTGATGCCAGCCCCGCTGGGCTCCAGCCCAGAGCCACCGCCTGCCCGCCTCACCTGGCCTGCATTCCTTTGCAGGGAACGAGGATGTGGGTGACCCCAGACAGGTATGAATCATGTCTTGGGGAGGTGGTTACTCAGAGGCGGCGAACGCCGAGGCTGCCTTCCTCCCAGACAGCATGGACCTCAGTGTGGAGCTTCATGTCCTGGGCTTGGGGCATGGCTGCTGAGGTGGGTGTTTGAAGGGCCTCATTGGAGTGAGATGGGCTGACAGGCAGTGATCCCTCTACCCGTGACTCTAGCATGCTGTGAAGAAGAAGAAGAAAAGAGCAGTGTGGCTGTGGCACCGGGATGCCAGGTCACAGTCACGGCAGCCTCACTTACCAGCTTTGTGGCTCTCAGGCCTGTTTTTCATCTAGAGATAGAAGTGCTGGGAAGCAGTCCTGACTTCCTCCTGTTGTGAAGGCAACATGGACCCCCCTACCCTTATTTCCTGAGTGCCTACCATGTGCCAGGCACAGCGCCACATGCAACCCTGCGAGAGCACTAGACCTGTCTTACACGGAGCTACATGCAACCCTCCAAGGGCTACTAGACCTGTTTTACAGATAAGGAGACTGAGGCTCAGAGGGCAGAAGTCAATTGCCCAAGAGTGCATGACTCGTAACTGGCTCCGCTGGATGTCCAGCCCATTGCACCCACCTGTGTCCTAGCCACCCTCCCATGTCAGTTCCAAGAAATCTATAAACCCAAAGCAAACGGAGCCCATGAGAAAATTAGAGATGGCACGTGGATGGGCATTTAAAATTTAATAGTTCCATACTCCTGTGAATGTGTATTAAGAAAAATATAACAAGCACATTGTTGATTTCATGAGTATTATTGCTTAAGATTGGGTTGAGTAATAAGTAAACCAATTGAATATTTTATTTCAGTTGGAAAGAAAAATACTGAAGAATTTTAATTCCTTTAATGGGGTACGTGAGTATGGCAAAAATCGGGGAGGCTGAGAGTGTCATTTGGGAGCTGTATCCCAAGCCCCTCGTGGGTCTTTAATCAGCAGTTACAGATCCACAGCTCCTCCTCCAGCATGGAAGCACTTTGCTCTTTGGCCTTTTGAGGTCACCCAGCTATTTGAAGGTCAGGGTCAACTCGATTCTAATGAGATCAAGGTCACAGGGTCATGTTGCCCTCAGGAAAGTGGGACATGGAGTTCTGTGACCCAGGCTGTGGCCCTGCTGTAGGGCTGGGAGGTGGAGAGGTGTGGACAGAGAAGGACCTCCCGTCCTCACCTGCAGAGAAAGCTCAGAGATGCTCCCAGCTGGTGATGGGGCTGCAGCCTAAATCTCAGCCTGCTGCTGATGATGGAGAAGCCAGCACTTCACTGAGTACTTCCTTGGTGCCCCGTCACCACCCAGCCCCTCCTCACAAGGCTTGCAGAAGAGCCTGGAGTGTCTGTATCCTGCCCCAGGTCGCAGCTGTGTGGCATCCTGATCTCTGTGTATTTTAACCAAGATCTCGATGTTCTCGTTTTGTAATGGAAAAAAAAAAACGTCTCCTTAATTTAATTGTTCTATGATGTCTGAAATGGGTGGATATTCTGCAGAATAGGTCTGTGACTTATTATTTAGCCTCCTCATGTACCTTTTTAGCTCTGGGGAGAGGGAAAGACAATTGGAAGCAAGTGAAGAAAAGGGCTCAGGTGTGTCCCAGCCCCAGGCGTTGCAGTTACACCTGCCATCTGCTGGCCCCCACCTTCGACTTTTACCGCTAGGAAAAGTCCCGGGGCGGGGAGGTGTTGGGGAGGTTCTGCTGCCTGTCTGGCTTGCGGTTTGGCAAACCTTCCTGGACGCAGGTCTCGGATCCTGGGCTTGGGTCTCATCCTACAAGAACTAGGGGGAAAGGTCGAGGAGGCAGCTCCTGAGCCCACTGGCTCTGACTTGTGTGGGGCAGGGAGGGCACCTGGCACTCTGGGCCTGGTCTCTCTGCTCATCCTGTGGGCCTGCCTCCTACCTGACTACCTGTCTAGGAATTTTTATTGCAGCCCGCAGAGGTACTGCAGGTCGGCTGGAATGTGAGATCCTGGCCCTGGGAGGCGTGGGGTAGGCGGGCTTCAGACCCAGCTCCTGACTGCTGAGCAGGAACACCGAGCGAGGCGGCCACCCCCGGCCTGCTCACAACATAAGCGTGAACATCGTGGTTTTGCGCTTCGGGACTTGTCTGGGTTTTGCCATGTTTCCTTATGCCCTGATTCTGCCACGTTAATTCTGATTAGGTTTCGGTTTGACCACTGCCTGGGACAACTTGACCCACAGCAGGGATTGAGATAAACAGTTGATTATGATGAGTTGTGAAAGCCGGAAAATAGTCCTAATACCAGCAGCACTTAGGCAGCCCCCCTGCTTCCTGAGACATTGCTGAGTGCTGTCCTGTAGAACAGAACCCTCCCACCTAGCCTGGCCTGGATCTCTGCCTTTTCTCTCCACAATAAAGAGTATCCAGGCAAGAGGAGGTGGACGGAGGTTCCTCAGGCTCCAGGTGACCATGGCTTCCACAAGCCGCCCTGCCAGTGGCACCCGGCTGGCATGGGGTGGGACAGCCACTTGGCCTCTTCTGCATCTGGCAGCCTCAGTCCTCGAGGAATTAAATCCTCCTGAGGCCAAAAGTGGCCGTGCTCGTGACCTGCCAGCCGCAGGCCAGGTACAGACCTGGGTCCTTGGAAGGAGCAGTGGCCTGGCAGGGAGGGGCTTCAGGGGGACCGGGCTCAGGAGTACTGGGCACCCTGGTCATGAGATGGGAGCTTCGCTCCCCTGTCCGGGCCGCCCTGTTGAGTTCCTGCCACCAGCCCTGACAGCCCATTGCTCACCTGCCCCCATGACTCTTCCCACACCTGGTGGGCTGTGCTTTGGTGCTTGCAGCTGCCCAAGTCCAGGGGAGGCCACACGTTGTCCATAGGGAGTGGGTGGTCACCACATAAGAGTGTCCTCTGGGTTGCGTCTCCTCTGTGAGCCTCTGTTTCTTCATCTGTAAAATAGGGATTGTAATAAGCACCCACTACACAGGGGGCATTGTAAGAATTAAATGAGACAGTTTGTGGCAAGGGCTCAGCTCAGTCCTGGGTGCTTTGTAAATGCTCGAGAAACGCAGCCTGTTCTGTTAGTAAGATGTAGCCAGTACTGGGGGGGTGGTGGCTCCGTAAGCCCCGGGACCTGCCTGTGAAAAGGGAGAAGAGGGTGGTGGGATGTGAAAAGTTGGGAGGCTCATCGGGGAAGGAGATGTGAGAATGAGGCCTGCAGTGTGAGTAGGAGTTGTGCCCAGGGGGAGGTTTCAGGAACCAGCCCCTCCCAGGCACACCCAGGGTTCTGTTCCCCCACTCTGCAGATAGAGGTAGTTGTTCAAGACCACACAGCAGGGGTGGCTTTGGAACGAGGGCTGCGGGCACCAGTGAGGTGGGTCTGAGCTCCTCTGTGAGTATGAAATGGACACAGTCTGGAACGAGAGATGATGCACCCGGCCCTAGCTTGCAGCTTCTTCCTCTGAGAGGGGTGAGAGTGAGGGTGAGGGTCCTGCCTCCCCTGTCCTATTCCCACCTCTGCTGTGACCTGTGTAACCCTCAACAGCAGAGTAATGATTTTCTTCCGGGGAAAACGTTCGCCCTACCCCATCCATGAGGAAGCAGGAAAGGAGTTTTGGGGAGTAGGAGCTGGCATCAGCTCAGGGGAGAGGAGTGGTGCCAGTGGTGCCTGTCCCTGGGGCTGCTGTAGCCTGGGCACCTTCGCCCTCCTAGACCGGCCCAGAGACTGTGATTGGACTCTCAGTCAGGCTGGGGCCTTGACTGGTCCCCGGTCTGTTCCTCCTCCTTCGGAGCCTGCACAAGAACCCCTAGCTCAGCCCTTCCGCTGGAGGGACCTTCGGAAGAGTTGGGGAGAAGGAGGCTACCCTCATGCCATGTTAATGGGAGGGGACATCTGAAGGCTGGGTGGCATTTGCCATTTTGCACAATTAGGAACCTCACTAATGGGTAATTTTACTCAATATTTCATGCCATTCATGAACTCATCTGACACATTTATTGAGCACCTACTATGTGGTGGGCCTAGTGTTTTGGACGTGCACAACTGTGAAAAAGACAGGCCAGCTCTAGCGTGGCAGACCGGAAATTGGCCAGAAAACCAATGACTGTAGAACAGCTTTTCAGAAGTCCCGTAGGAAAAGACTGAGGGGCCGATAGGGACAAAGAGGAGGCACCAGGACCAGCTTTCTCTAACCCCGCTGCTCTGGTAGCCTTGTAAGTGGGATCCCCAGGCCTCGGGGTGTAGAGGCATCAGCTTTTATCAGGTGCAGTAGTTCTTCCCTCGGATGTGAGCTGAAACAGGGCGAGTGCAGGAACCTGCATGCTCACACATTTTCTCCCAGGAGGTGCAAGTTCCAGAACCCCCGGCCCCTGGATCCTCGCCAACTGGTGGGTGAGCAGTGGATGGCCGGGTTCCACCCCGGAGTTCCAGCAGGTGGGGGTCGGCCGGGTGTATCACTTACAAAACTCAGAAGAAGCCAGATCTTCATCCCCACCAAGTGTTTCCCAGGACAGAGCCTAAGCAGGAAAAGCGCAGGCTGGGGTGCGCGCCTGCTCTGCAGGCCCCTGCCACCTGTTTGCACATGACCCTCTACACCCGACATAGCAATGGAGACCCTGCCTCCTGCTACAGTTAATTCATCCTTCTTTTTTCCTTCACAATAAAAATAGCATGGCTCTTCTGATTGTAAAAAGTGATATACACTCCTTATTTTATGAAAAATTCAAAGAATTGGGTAAATGACAGGCGAAAAGTCAAAATGCCTGCAATTCCAGCACATGGAGGTAAGTTTCTTCTCTGGGGGATATTCTCAGGAGCATTTGCATGTGTAGCACTGATGCAAGGCGGGTGGCAGTGGTGGGGGTGGGTGCAGGCACTGGGCCCAGCCCCCCTGGGTGGTCTGTGCCCCCGAGCCGCTGCCCAGTGTCTCTTCCCTAGGAGGTGAGGTCAGAGGCTCGCTTGGGGACCTCTCTGGACTCCCTGGCAGCCCAGCTGGCAAAGGCAGGGAGGGTTCCACATGGAGGCCCCCGGGCTGAAAGCCAGGCAGGTGGGAGGGTTAGATCTGGCTGGCTGTGCCTTCACCCAAGAGCCTCGTCCTCCTTATCCATGAAATGGGGTGACACCAACAGTTCCTACCTCGCGGAGCTGAGGTGAGGGGTGCATCGGGTGTTGGGAGAAGCTCAGCAAACACCCAGCACACAGTAAGTGCCCCATGGACTTCGGCTGCTGCCGGCCGATGCAGCCACTGGGCCCTGGGACCCACATCAGCCCGAGCAGCGCTGCATCTGCATCCCTCCGATATATAGAGCTGCGGAATCAGACTTTGATTCACAATCAAAGGCTTCCGTGGTCACACACGTCGGAAAGGCCACAGCCTCTCCTTTTACAGCAGGTCCCTGAGACCCAGAGAGGGTGAGTAGGAGGCAGGAGCATCTCCCCGTGGTCTTGGGAGGCAGATGCAGGGTGGCCCCTGGGTCCCCTTGTCCCCCGAGCCGGGAATGTACTGGAAGCTTCTAAGCTGATCATCATGAGAAGCAGCTATTTATGTGGGCACATTTGTGAGGACTCTCCTTGAACAAGTTCCTTTAGCGACGGGCAGAGAGGATTCCCTGAGTTTCATCTGGAGACTGTCCCGCCTTGGCACTGACCTAGGTCTGATTCCCGGTGCTGCGTCTGATGCTGGACTCCCCAGGAGGAACGGGGCGGTGTCTGGTGCCACAGAGGTGGACCAGGCCAGAGTCACCCCTCACCTCGCCCCACTCCCCAGCCGACCTTTCTGCCTGGGAAGGCCAGGCCTCTGTCCTGGTCACACAATACCCCCTTCTCACATTCAGACTGGCGGTCTAGACACTCATGCTCCCTTTGTTCCGAAGGGTCAGGGGTTGGGGGAGGGCCCCAGAAAGTGGGATTTGGGCCGAGACAGAAGAGAGGGGGTGGGTAGTGGGTGAGGGGAAACTGGCTTCAAAGGAGGCAGCCGGTTCTCCCTCCGCCTGCCCAGCGAGTGACCAGCCCTACCAACAAAACGTGCACCAATTTCTAATGATAGAGGCAGCTCCCAAACAGAAACGCGTTTTGAAACCCAATCAAGCTGACGCCCACTTGGGCCCATGCGCCCAGAGCTGTTTAGCTGACACCGTCTAAATAAAACCCCACAGCCTGTGCCAATAAGTCTGGGGCGGGCTGCCAGCGGGGATCGAAGGCCCGGAGGCAGCGCTCAGCCACGTCTGAGCCAAAGAAACCCCTGGGGAAAGACGCAGAATTCCCACCCCACCCACTCAGGGCATGCTCACCATGCCTGGGTGCCCCGTAAAGGGGAGGGCAGGCGGGAACATCCCCGAAGCCGCCTTGTCCTCACGGCCGTTAGTGACAAGAAGCTCCAAGTGCTGACCCAGGAGAGAGGCAGAATCTCCAGTTTGATTCCCTGGCTCTAGGCTGAGTGTTTGCCTATTCAAGGCCTGTACCTCTTTTAGCCTCAGTCGCCTCATCTGTCAAATGGGAATGTGAGCATTTGCTGTGATTCCTTAGGGAGAATGAATGTGAGGCTCTGCCTGGCACAAAGTTCCCTGCCTGGCAGAGTGAGGTCGACCACTGGGTGCTGAGGATGATGATGTGGTGGTCATTCAGCCCTTGCTGCCTGCCGTTCTTTGTGGCTTCCTGATACTCTAACTTTGCGGTTCTCAACTGCCCCCTAGGGACATTGGCAGTGTCTGGAGGCTTTTTGGTTGTCACAACCTGGGGCATGGAGGAAGTGCCTACTCCATAGGCGTCTAGTAGGTAGAGGCCAGGGATGCAGCTCAACAGCCTGCCATGCCCAGAACAGCTCACCCCACTCCACCCCACAAAGAAGTGTCTCCTTCCTAAGGTCAGGCAGGTGGAGGTTGAGGAACCCTGATTCAACTTAATCCAGGCCCCAGACACCCCCTCTCCAACTTGCTCCCTGCATAATTACTCACATGACTTGAGGAGGAAAATGGAGAAATCTTGGAATGGGGAGAAACACCCAGGTGCCTGCTCCCCTGGGGAAGTCAAAGCTAGTGGAGGCTGAGCTGAGGCCATTCTGAGGTGGAGGCTGAGCTGAGGCCGTCCTGAGGTGAGGGCTGAGCTGAGGCCGTACCGAGGTGAGGGCTGAGCTGAGGCCATCCCAAGATAGAGGCTGAGCTGAGGCCGCTGAGCTGAGGCCGTCCCTAGATGGAGGCTGAGCTGAGGCCGTCCCGAGATGGAGGCTGAGCCGAGGCTGTCCCGAGGTGAGGGCTGAGCTGAGGCCGTCCCGAGGTGAGGGCTGAGCTGAGGCCGTCCCTAGATGGAGCCTGAGCTGAGGCCATCCCGAGGTGAGGGCAGAGGCGGCAGAGAGGCCTGAACCACCCAGCCTGACCTTATGGTGCTCACAGTGAGAGGGGAAGAGGGAAAGACACCGAACCCAATGTCAGGGCCCGATCTAGATGCAGGGTCAGACTTACTTCCCTGGATAGGGAACCCATAGACTAGAGAGAGCTCATGGCTCAGGAGCCCTGCTGGGGGCCCTTGTGGGCTGGAAATGAGTTTGGGCAAGCTTGGGTCAGCTTGGAGTTGAGAAGGGCAGGCCAAGCAGGGCCCTGTGGCACAGGTGCAGAGGCCAGACATTGCTATGGATATTTCTGGTGACTCCTGGAGCCCAGCTGTGTCAGTTGCTCCCCAAATGCCCCTGATCTTGTCCTGCTGGATTTCTCATCTTGCCTCTGAATATTTTATCCTTTCTTTTCAGGTCAACCACCCCGTGATTATGTTTGGGGAAGAGTTGGCCAAAAAAGTTATGTCCCTGATGGATAGAGCCTTCCTGGTGCAGTGGGGAGAGGAAGATCCTGGAGGCAGGGCTGGGCTCTTTGAGAAGGAGTGTGGCAATTGATTAGTAATGTCTGCCGTGGTTGCCAGACCAGGGAGTGGCTGTAGGTATGTGTAGGGGAAGTCACACATGCAAAAAGCACCTGGGTTCTTTCCTGA
Organism: Hylobates moloch; assembly: GCF_009828535.3. Taxonomy (NCBI): domain Eukaryota; kingdom Metazoa; phylum Chordata; class Mammalia; order Primates; family Hylobatidae; genus Hylobates; species Hylobates moloch. Next base: position 3,172,464 of record NW_026652296.1, read on the forward strand.
CCTGGTTGGGTTGCTCTGGGCAAGTCATGTCCCCTCTGGCCTTGGGGTCCCTCTGTTAAATGGCAGGACTGAGTTAGTGGCTTCTGGGTCACTTCACTGATGTGCTATCTTGTGGAGCCTTGGACCAGCCCCAGGCGCAGGTGCCCCAGGCACAGGAGATCGCCTGGAGAAGAAGGAAGTCACTCAGTTGAACCCCTTAACGGAAAAAGAACATTGCTCCACGTCTTGAACTCATTCCTCCGTGTCGGCAGATCCCTTCTAGAACCTATACATCCATGTCTGGGGCAGAACCAGAGGCTGTGCCCACAGACGGCAGAGCTCGTGGGCTGCTTGCTGCAAGAGGAGCGAAGATTAGGAACAGTCGTTTAAAAGCAATTATTAAAAATGAGAGTGTGGAAACCAAAAACAGAAATGGGGGAAAACTCTGCAGTCCTCTGACATAGCCCATCACCCTTTTGGGGGGCTGCTGTAAGGACCAGCTGGAGAAGTCCTCTGGGTGTATCTCCCTGGTGCACTGTCCTCCCCACGGGATTAGTGTAAACAGCTGTTTTTGGTGGGGATCCTAAGCCTGACTGTGGTTTTGTTTGTAGGGTGCTCGCCGCGGGTCCAGCACTGAGCTCCACTCTTTGGTGTGCACTGTCATCTCCTCCGCATTGCATGGGATTGAGGCAGGTACTTCTGGTCACCCCACCTCACAGGTGAGGGCCTTGAGGCCCAGAGAGGGGTTAGGGGCCTGCCCAGGGCCTCGCTGTTGAAAGAGACCAGTGGATGCCATGTTAGTGGCTGGTTAGTGGGTTAAATGCACCAGGGCATTTAATCCTCACAACAGCTCTTTAGGACAGGTGGTTGAGACCCCATTTCACAGCTGGGAAACTGAGGCTCAGGGAGGTGACTTCCCTTGGACCACATAGCCTGAAGGTGGTGGAGATGGGCTTTGTCTGGTTCCAGCATCTGGGCTTTACAACATTTGAGAGAGAAGAAGGAAGGAAGGGAGGGCAGGAAGGAGAGACAGAGGAAGGAGAGCAGACCAGTCTCATATAGAAGCTGCCATGAGCAGGGCAGGCATCGAAAGGAAGTGACCGTTTGGCCGGCACCCCATCAGAAAAAGGTCGGTGGAGTGAATGAGCCCTCACTGGGCATCTGGCAGGCAGCAGGTCTTTCTCTAGATTGGAAGCTGACAGTCCCAGGGGAAGAAACTAGTTCCCCCATTTAGGACAGCCACCCCTGTCCGGCTGCCCCGGGGTGTAACCTGGAGGAGAGGTCAGCGCACGGTCTGTGTTGAGGCTCTGGGAGTTCCTGGATGCGGTTCTTCCGCCCTTGGAACCCACCCTCGGAACCTTGGCTGCATGGATGCCCACTCCCCAATTTAGAGGGTGTTTGGGTGTCACCCTGAGCGTGTCCCCGGGCCACACCCTTGCAGCCAGCCCACCTCCAACCCTGTCTGTCTTTCCTGGGAAGGGAGAGTGACTCATTTTACAGCGACCTTTTGTATAACAAGGGCTAAAATGCAAAGTTGGAGGTGAGACCAGATTCCTCTCCTCTTGGTTCTGGTCCACCCGGAGCAGGTGGAAACAAGTTCTCCCCCATGCATTTTTATGTAACCTTTTTTTGCCACACACCCCCCTTTAAGTGAACAGTGCTACAACAGAATTGCTGCTACTAGGTGTTAGAGACATCTTAGCAGGCGCCTTCCTAGAACAAGAAGAGCCAGAATTATTTGCTGGGCGGCCACGTACAGTGCTATTTTAAGAGCGACCTGGAGGGCAGCCCAATCACAGATGATGGTTTCTAGTTCTCTGGAGCAGCCAGCCCCCTCCCCCCAGCCAGTCCACCAGCAGACCCCAAACCAGACCGATAACTTAGCATTTTCATTTAAGTCCATCTGACAAATCGTTTTAGGCCGAGAAAGCAATACTGCATCTTTAAATGGCTACTTTGTCAGCGCGTCTCTGCGCGCTGTAAAAAGTCCTTTGTTATCTGTGTCTAGACAGCACGCCAGCGGAATATTTGGTCTGCGTGAGGGGAGAGAGATCTGACAAGGTTGAATTCATTTACCGGCTTATTTAAAGCGGGATTTCAAAACACTTGCTCATAAACTGTTTTCGGCCCAGACTCCCTGGCCTCCTCCTAGCCCACACTGGCTTTTCTTGCTTTTATAATTTTTCACCTGCTCGGGCAGTTAGCTGGAGGTTGCAGCCGGGTGGGTACCCTGGCGAGGAGAGTGACTGCGGCTTGCAGCTTTTTTCTTTTTTTAATTGTCCTCTTTATGACTGTCTAGACGTTCTGCAGATGCACGTTCTCGGGGGAAATGGCTTTTCCCTCTGGTTACAGTACTCGGGAGGGTTGCAGACGGCACCCCCTCCAACCATTTGACCACCCAACCCCCTTTCTAAAACCCCTCAGCCGTTCTTCCTCTCCTTAAATTAAGGCACTTTGCCTCCTGGCAGCATCTTTGTGTTTATAACACATTTACTTGACTGTGCTAATTTTATACCATCATCAAAAAAGGAAAAGTGACATTCCAGGTTTTCTTCTCTCTGAGGGGTGGGCAGAGACCCCCCTCCCAGCTCCTCCCCACAACTTCCCCCGTTTCTTCTTACAGCCCCTCCTTTTGTGGCAATGTTTTGTTTTGAGGCATGCCTACATGCCTAGACAAATACAACACCAGAGGTTGGCTTCTTAAGGATGAAAATATCAGGCCTACTTGAATGCGTCCGAGGTTTTAGTTCGCCAAATAGATGCATTAATTAACCTCATTGCCATAGCGACTAGGTCATTGTTACCGAAGTGAAAAAGGGGCAAGCTGTGGGGTTGGAGGGTCTCCCGGGCCCCCCAATCACCCATCACCCGCCCCACAGGAACCGGTGCAGAGGCCAAATAGGCATTGTCCTGCCAGCAACCAGAAAGTGGGCCCACTTTGGCTCCCTCAGACTCTGCAGTGGGTGGTGGGGGCGGTTCTCAGAGCTCCCCTCCTTCTTAGGCAGCTACAAAGCCCAGTGGACTTGGGAAATTCAGTTGACTTCCAGGCCCGCTACATATTCAGGCCAGGAGGGAAGCAGGCTTCCGAGTCCCCCTCTGGAGCGAGGGCTGCAGGGTGGAGAGAAGTCACCCTGCCCCCCTCCCAGCTAGACCCCTAACTCCGCCACCCCCACCCCTGAAAACTATTGTCATTACCATTGACCTGCTGCAAAGCCATAAATTTCCACCGCCTCCCCTCCCGCAGTCATCAATCTGCCCTCTGGTTTTTACTTGGTAGGGGGCACAAAAGGTGGGGAGGGGGAGTCAGGCGTGGGCAGCTGACCAGATGTCTCCTGGGATGCCTAAACTGCATCTCATTTCTGCCAGATGAAGCGAGTCTAACCTATCAGCCTACTTTACTGCGGTGCTGCAGGGCGGGGGGTGGGATGCGGTGGGACATTTCGTCTGCAGGAGATAGAGAAGGACGTCCCATAACACTCCGGGTTTCTTGGCCAGATCTTTTTATTTCTACCCCCAAAACAGACAGCCTACAGGCAGGAGTGGTCTGTTGAGCAGCTACTCCCATTGTGCCCCGCATGGGTTTATGATGGGCTTTGTGCAGGTGGCTGGACAATGTGCTTCGGAGGCCGAGAACTCCGAGAGCTGCTGGGCTCTAGTCCTTCCCTCTTCGTGGCAGCCTGGAAGCCTGTAAATTTCCCCGCGGAGTGGGGAAGTGGGGTGACTGAGCTTGTAATATTTCAAGTTATACAGTCATTCAGGGGGTTCTTTCTGCTCTCTCATAATTACGGCATCTTTAAGAAGAAATATCAACATGAAGTATTTTCAAGGGAAGAGACTTGTAAAAGAAACGCACGTGCGCGCGCGCACACACACACACACGCACACACACACACACACACACTGGCCAGAACACCACCACCGAGTTAGTATAGTAATGCAAGTTCGTAATGCATGCAGGGCTGCTTGCTCCAGGAAGCTCCCAAGCAGGAATGTACCTGAAGGATGGGCTATTAAATATTGGATCCTCAGGCTGGCAGATGCGTCTGCGCTGTAATTGGGTCTGTCCTGGAGTAATTAAAGGAAAATGATTATATTAACACAGTCACCAGGCCAGCATGGCATAGAGAACTGAATGGCAGCAGTATTGATGTTTCCCTCCAAAAACTGGCCTTTCTCAGCACATTAAAAACGCACCCTTGGCTTAAGTTTAGGGAGCTTTTCTTTCTTTGCACTTTCTATAATTGATCGCGTGTCTCCTGGCCTTCTTTTTCTTTTTAAAAAGCAGTGGGGGATATCCGTGCCCTCTAACGTGAGCAGCCTCTACCTGCTCAGGGAGATCTGAGCTTAAGGACGGCGTGGCGTAAATGCCCCAGGAGATTGCGGCGTGAGAGACAACGTTGGAAAAGGTCTGGCTTTTAGAGCTCAAACCTGGGAGGTGTGGACTCTCTTTTTTTTCTTCTTCTTCTCCTTTTCTGAAGAGTTGGAGAAGCCAGAGTTTCAAGATCGTCTTGGTGTGCTGCCTTATTTAGGAGGCGAGCTGCTGCTCATTTGTCAGGCAAAACAGATGTGGTGGGGAGACAACATCTATTTTCATAATTCGAAACAAATCTGGCGAGCCGCCTTCCTTTTCAGCGGGGCCTGCTCATGCAGAAAGCCCAGCTCCCAGGCAGCATCTAGCAGAAATATTTATAGCTCATCCATTGAACTTTCCTTCCTCCAGGAGGAGTTGGTTTCTGCTGGCGATGGGGACACAGACTTGATAGGGAGTGGGTGCTGTTTCAGGGATTTTTTTTTTTTAAATCAAAAACTGGAGGAGTGTGGGTCACAGCCAGCGACGCAGCTGTGCCTCTCCTTCTCGTGTCCTTTCGTCTTCCAGGTGTGGGGCGGTGGCCACGGGAGCCTGCTCTGTAGCATTCAGCAGCCTCTTTACTGGGAAGGCAGTTAAAGGCTGACTTTGAAACTCCTCTGGGCCAGCGCCTAGGACCCCGACACTCCAGGGAGACCCAGGACCTGGGCCCCTAGTTACCAGTGACTTTGTGCTTAGGTATGCAAGGGCAGCAGGCTGTCATTTCCCCATTTTATGGATGAAACCACCGAAGCTCAGAGAACAGCTTGCCCAAGGTCACACAGGGAAGCGCTGGTGGAGCTGGTCCCCTGCTCTGAGCACCATTCACACTCAGCTCAAGCCTTCATTCCTACTGGGAGCCTTTGCTACGCCGTCACCTCCCATCAAAGGTAGCTGTGTTTGTCTGTGTGTAATAGTGACCTAAGGAAGGAGGACAGACGCGGTATTTGGGCGAATCACCCATCGCCTGTTCATTTATCCAGCTCCTTCCCTGTGCCACTGGAGATGGGAAGACCTGGTGAATGGAACAGGCCTGAGCCTGCCCTCAGGGAGCTACTAGTCTGGTGCAGATGGGAAACAGAGTCAGATACTGAACGGAGGAGGAGATTCCACAGCATCACATGACTGTGCCTGGGGGCTGCTTTATTGGTCTGAGAGGGTCTCTCAGCAGGGCTGACCTGGTGCTGAGAATTGAGGGATGAGAAGGAGTCAGCAGTGGGAAGACCTTGGGGAGAGTACCTCAGGCAGAGAGGAGAAGCTGGGAGGGTGGGGTCTGCTAAGCTAGGTGTGGTGGCCAAGTCCAGTTCGCAGCTGGCCGTGTCACCTTGAGGAGGGACTAACCAGGTTTCAGTTCCTTCTGTAAAATGAGGGGGTGACAAAAAAGTACACAAGTTCTGATTCTGGGAAAACCACAGAGAATCGAGTTTTGTAAGGTGCTGCCAGTAGGGGAAGCGGTGGAGGGTATATGGAGAGCTCTATTATTGCTTACAAAATTGAATGTGAAATGACAATGGTTGCTAAATTAAAAAGTTGGTTATTTTAAGCAGTGAAAGGTCTGGGAGGGCCGTTCCCTTCTCGATGCTGGGACCACCCTTGTACGAGGCAGCGCCGTACCATCCTCACGGTCGTCTCAGGCGGGGGACACCCTAGAGAGGTCTCTCGCTGTCACCTGCAGATGGTAGAAGTGGGACTGGCTTCGGGGCAACCCCTGGTTGCCTCACGCAAGGCTCCCTCCCCGACAGGAAGGAGGCCTATGCAGGGTGAGGGTGCCCTCAGGAGCTCAGGCAGGCGGCAGGTTTGGAGGGACGGGGGTTCCCAGTGGCAGTGGTGGAGGGGTGCTTCTCATTCCCCACTGCCGTGATTCCACACAAGTGGATGGAGCGTGCTGGAGAGGTCAGGAAGGAACATGGGCGCCTTCCTCACACCTGCCCCACCAGCACTCAGCCAGGCCTCACGAGTCACAATGGGTCCTGTCCCCGGTAACACCCAGGGTTGATGAATGGGGACTCCCAGGCCCTGGGGCGCCTGGAAATCCCATCACCTGAACAACCAGCAATAGAGATCACCGTTGGGAGCTTCCAGCCAGTCAGAGCACAGCTCTGCAATTCGGAGGCCACCCAGGGCCATTCCAGGTCTTCATAAAGACTGAATGAAGGCCCTTGGTTTCTTAGAGGCCCTTTAGCTTAGGGTTTCGTATGCATTTGGGTAAAAAGACGCTCAGTGACTGCCGTTCGTGCAAAAGGTGGAAACTAGAAGTTGTCTGAGACTCCAATTTTCCTGCAGATCGACATTCTCAGAACTCCTTCCCTCCCTTTCTCACTGACCCGGCCCCAACCCGTGGGGTGATTTTCATTCTCCTGCCTCCAGAGAAGGACCTGTGAAGCAGTGCTTACGTCCTCACGCAGACTGCTCTCCGCCACTTTCCCTCACCCATGTATTCATTTCACAAGCATTTACGAAGCGCCTCCTGTGTGTCTGGCATGGTGGTTGGTGCCAATGTGCGTTGATCGGTGATCAAGGTAGTTGCGACTCCAACCTTCAGAAACGTACAATCCAAGTATGAAATGAACAAATGCCCTTTCCTAAGCGTTTGCTTTCAAAGCAGATTTTTTTAGACTAAGTTGTTGTTATTCTTTAAACCGGTTGTGTGTGATTTAAGTCCCTGCTGCTGTCTTCACATTGAGGCCTAATTAGGAATCAGCTGTTGCCTAGCTAATGTTTATTGAGCAAGCACTATGCACCCGGCACTGTGCCTTAGATATTCACTATCATCTGATTTAATCCAGAGTTTCTTGACCTTGGCGCTGACATTTGGGCTCAGTAATTCTTTTCTGTGGGGGACTTTCCTGTGCGTAGCAGGGTGGATGTTTAGCTACTTCCCCTCACCCACTGGATGCCAGTAACACCCCCTCCAAGTTGTGGCAACCACAAATGTTTCCAGACATGGCCAGATGTCCCCTGGGGCAAAATCATCTCCGGTATAAGAACCACACCTTAGCCCTAGCAGCTGCCCTTGAGGTCCCAGTCCCTTCATCTGCGGAATGCGGGTGATGATGGGCCTCCTCAAAGCAGCTCCTTGGGAGCTTTGAATGATATAATGCACTTAAAGCTCTTAGCACGACCCAGCTAAAGCTGGAGTGGCTGCAGCTCTCCCCGCTGGTGTGTCTGAGTGTCTGACGGGCGGAAGTCGTTTTTACCATCCACTCATCCCCTCCATGGTTCCCTGGGGCTTGCAGTGCAAGCCAGACTCCATGCCACAAGCTAGGCTCACCTTGTAAAGATGGTCAAGGTCACAGCCACTGTGACCCTCACTCCCACCAGGGATGTCTGCGTGGACAGCCTGTACCCAAGGAACTGGAAGGCGCAGGCTCTGGCTCTAGCCAACTTTGCACAGTTGCTCTGTGTCTCTGGGCAACTCCCTCCCCCTCTCTGGCCCCATCCTTTTCTCATCTGACCCATTTTAGGGGCTTCTAAGCCACTATCCTCCCTAGAAACTCAGTATCTAAGAGGGTGAGTTTTTTCCCAAAGTTTTCCCCTGGGTCGTTCACAATTTTGATCACTTAGGGATCTCTGAGCCACTCACAGTGCCAGGTGACCACCCCCTTCCACCATAACAAATTCACCTATGTGGCTCCAGCAGTTGCTTTTACATCCTGGGCTTCATAATTGAACAAGTGGTTCCTCCACTAAGGAAGCGAGCGCCTGGTTGGAATCTGTTCATCCGTAGTGGGCGCTCGTAAGTCCATTCCCTGCAGGTCCCGGAACCCACCACTGAACGATGTCGATTTCAGCCCGTTGGACACGGCTCCCCCATTGTCTGAAAGGGGCTTCCCCAGCAGTTCTGATGTGTGCCATCTTTGGAAAATCACACGGGAAAATGATACCTGAATCGTTTCAAGTTCACGTTGTCTATGCTGCCTTTGCCCCAATACACACACACAGCCACCTGCAGGAAGTCTCAGTGCAGCTTTGCCAAGCCCCAAAGCAGCTAGCTCTTCATTGCATCTTCACCCTATGCCCCAGGAGGTAGGGTTTCTTGCCCTTGAATGAGACAAAGATTCCTACCTCAGGGCATTTGCACTTGCCATTGTTCAGCCAGGAGTGTTTTTTCCCCAGCTCTCCTCATATTTAAGGTCTCTGCTGAAAAGCCACCTCCTCTGAAAGGCTGTCCCTAACCAGATCATTTAAGGAGGTCCCCCCTCCTAGGTGCTCATTATCACAAACCTGCTCTAGTTCTGTTCCATGTTCTGGAGAAGACAGAGGAGGACCCTTCTTCAAAGACACTTCTGTTGTTCAGAAATCCCTGCAGTTCCTGGCTCTTCTGTACCTGACGTGCTCACTGGCAGAGAAGTTTGCAGTTCTTCCTGAGCAATACATGGATACTTTACAGTGATACTTTCTCTTGGGGATATAGTGGTAGTTTGGGACATCCTTTTGGGAGTATTTGATTGTATTGGGGAGGCAGTGACACTTTACATCAGGGAATCCCAAGCTGCCCTCCCTCCCCTGGCTCTTGTCACCTTTAAGACAGAGGTTGGAGGTTCCGTGCTTGTTACTTGGGGCAGACAATAGGAGCCAATGCTTCCAGGTTACTTAAAATCTCCTTTCCTCGTTTCTAAATTTTAAATGACGTGTTTAGAATTTAATCTTCAAACCTGGGAGCCAGACCTGCAAGTGGAGAGATGACAGCCGAGAGATGGTTTCGTGTGGCTGCAGCAGCCAGATGGCAGATGCTGTGAGCGGGAGGCGAGGGAGGCTGCGAGAGAGGGAAGCAGCTTCTGTTTCGGCTCTTACCCTCCCTTTGCAGGAAACTAACCCCCTCCCCCAGTGCCAGGCCTGGGCCAGGCCCTAAGGACCGCTTAAGGCTGCTGGCCTCAGCCTCTGCCAGGGCGATTCTAGTGATGCCAAGGAACAGGGCACTCCCAGACCATTCACTTGTTTTCAGAAAACTTTTTATTTTGAGACAATTGTTTGTTAGCATGCGGCTGTAAAAAATAATACAGAGAGGTTCTATGTAGATATCCTCCAGCTTCCCCCAATGGTACCGTCTTACATAACTGTAGTACAGTGCCAAAGCCAGCAGTTGACATTTGTCACAAACCATCAACCTTACAGTTCCCCAGTTTTACACGCACTCATTCGAGTGTGTGTGTGTCTGTGTGTGTGTTTCATTCAATGCTATTTTATCGTATGCATAGATTTGTGTAACCACCAGTCAAGACACAACAGTCCCATCACAAGAACTTCTCATTCTACCCTTTTCTAACTGTATCCACCCCCTTATCCATGAAACCACTAATCTCTTCTCCATTTCTATAATATTGTCATTTTAAGCGTGTTATAGAAATGGAGTCATACACTGTGTAGCCTTTTGAGATTGGCTTTTTTCACTTAACGTAATTCTCTGAAGACGTCTCCACGTTGCCGTAGGTATCAATAGTTCATTCCTTCTTGGTGCTGCGTAGTGTTCCTAGGTATGAATGCACCATGGTTACTTTCACCATTCACCTGTTGAGGGACATCTGGATTGCTTCCAGTTGTGTTGTTGTTGTTGTTGTTTTGTTTTTTGCTATGAAAAGTAAAGCTGCTGTGAACACTCATGCACAGGTTTTTGTGTGAACATTAAGTCTTCATTTCTCTGGGATAAATGCCCAGGAGTGCAAATGCTGGGTCGGATGGTAGTTGCAGGTTTAGTTTTTGAAAGACCCTTCAGTTTCCATTCACATCCATGCCCTCCTCTGGTCTCTGGCTTTGGTGGAAAGATGTGAGTGCTGGGGAATGGACACTGTGCATAGATTCCTTCCTCTTTCACATGTTAATCGAGGGCCACTTACTGTGTCAGGTATGGTGTTAGCCCTCGTGGATACAGCTCCAGGATAAATAAGGGTCATCAAGGCACTTTCTTGCTGGTGAGGTGCACTTGACAATGAGCAAGCAAGCACTTAGAAAGAAGATGGTTTCTCATAGCAGCCAACACGTACTCAGTGCTTCCGACACACCAGGTGCTTTCTGGGTTCTTTATGATCCTCAAACAACCCAATGAGACGGGGCCATATTTCACTCCATGGTACAGACAAGGAAGTGGAGACACACAGCTGCTCCCACAGCCAGAATAATCCATGCTCCTGACCATACCCTGCACTGCCCCTCGTGACCAAGACAGGCCACCAGGCGATGCAGAGTAAGAGAAGAGGTGAGAGCGCATGTGGGATGACAGACCCAGGGCAAGTCTTCCCACAGACAAAACTGCATATGCAAAGGCCTTGGAGTGGGAGCGGGCAAAAGGCCAGGCTGGCTGGTGCATGGTGAGCGAGGAAAGAGATGGGAAGTGCAGTGGTGAGGTGGGGTGGGCCTTGCAGGGTTTTAACCTGAGCATAGTGTGGGAAGTCAGAGACTTGATTTTTTTTAAAGATTGCTCTGGCTGCAGGGTGCAGAATAGACTGGGGGTGTGTTTGCAAAAGAGGAAGTAGGGAGACGAGGCCACGTGGACAAACCTTCTGCTCTTGCGGGATGAGCGCCAAGGTTCTCTCTCCTCCTCCTTGGACCACAGGGTCCCTGTGTGGGTGCTCAGCAGTGCAGGGAGGCCCTCTCGTGGGGGGTCCAGCCCCGAGTGGCTCTCCCGCAGCTCCACCCCTCGAGGGCAGGAGAGCTGATCCCCAGCCAGTCGGCCCCTTGAGCCTCTGCAGCTGGACCATGAGCTCCCATCTAGGTCTGTCTGCTGATGGATGTTTCTGGTTTCTTGAGTTTTCTCACCATTTCTCTTTCTTCCTCTTTCCGTACCAGTTACGATTCTATAAATTGAATTTACCTGCTCAGTATCAGCCACTCCAGATCATTAATAAACGTGCGCCTGACGTCCTTGATGTATTCACCATGCTTGCCCGGTCAGCATGCATGCTTTGCCATGTCATGATGCTCACCATTTGTTATGCACTTGCTGCGTATCAGCTAGCGTTCAGAGAGCTAGTACCTATGTCCCTGTTGAGTTCACCCTTAAGCAGTCCTGTGAGGCCGGTACTGTTGTTGATTCGTGCCTTACTGTGAAGAAGCTGAAGCAAGGGGCCAGGTCACCACAGACACCACACATACAGCAGGTGGCTGCATGTGGATTCGAATCCAGAACCAGGCTGCCTGCCTTCCACAGCTTTGCTGTGTCCCCATCTCGACGCTCAGAGAAAAGACACCTCCGGAAGCTTCCCCTGCTCCCTTCACAGAACAGTTGGTCAGAACCTCGTCTTCCCAGAATTTGGGATTTTCTGCTTCTGGAAGATGCTGCTTCGAAAGGAAGTGATAGCAAGGGCTGGAATAGCCTCGCCCGTGGGGCGGGGACAGGGAGAGGCGGCTGATGTCTGGGAGGCTTAGAACTTCCTTCTTGGAATCTGTTTTTCATGTTGCCTGAAAAAGAAAGAGGAAGAGACTCATACAGATGGAGACACACGGAAAGACTCAACGGATTTAGACCCCAGACAGTCACACACCGGAGACAGACAGACAGATGCCCCAGAGGAAAAGACACATGCCCAAACAATCAAAGGTGGGAGGCAGACACACAGACGCCCTTGGACACACGTTTGCTGCCCTGGAGCCCCCTCTCTAGCGAGGTCGCCCTTCCCACCTCAGCTCCTTCCCTCCTCGGGCTGCCGCTGGGCCCAGCGATCCATTCAGGGGCTGACTCTCAGTGTGGCCAGCAGCATTTCCTAGACCCTCCTCCCCCAAACCGGAAAACACTCGTAGCAAGGAATGCCCCACCTGCGGGCCAGGGGTCTTCCTGGGCCTCTGAGCCCCCACATGAAGGTGATGAGCCAAGCGCCAGGCCAAGGTCAGCAAGTTGGCATGTTCGGGGGACATGTGGGTCATGATGGCAGTGACCTTCCAGCTCAGCCGGGCTCCTGACACACTCAGGCCTTTGCCTTTTGCTGCTTCCAAGAGGTCGGAGGAGGTGAAGGCATGGCTGCCGGTGGAGGGGTCGGGGCTGCTGGAGGCTGCTTTTCGGGGTGGGTACTTTGTTTTGAGTTTGTTGTCCACTCTTGTGACTAGTGAGAACAGCTATCACAGCACCAGGCTCCGTGTCCCAGGCACAGGGAAAGTGTGGCCCTGCCGCCTGAACTTCTGTGACTTTTCTGGGCGGGGTGGGTGGGGGGTGGGCGGTGACATTGTTGCACCTCTCTGAGCCTCAGATTCCTTATCCCAAAAATGGGATGATAATAAGACAAGCGTACTTCCTGGGCAGCTGCTGAGAAAGTTAAATGAGATGACAGAAATCCCTTCATACGGGGCATGAAACACAGCAGGAGCTCACTGTACCTACTACACATTTACTGTGGTCAGAACTGCTTTAGAAGATTCCAAGCTATTCCTCATATGTCCACATTAGTCTGTCCAGATATAAGTCCAGCCTGATTTCTGGGGTACAGGATCAAATTGCTCTGCTCCAGAGAGGACAGATCACAGTAGGATTTGCGTGCCCTCTTTCCTGGGCCTGGCCTCAATCGTCGTGAATTCTCAGCACTGGTGCAGGGCCTGGCATATAGCAGGGGCATGATAAATATATGCACTGCCGCGGTGAGGGACTAGGAAGGGAAAGGGCCTGAGGATAGATTTAGATGACAGAAGAAAATGTCTTTCATGGAAAATAAAATCAGACCCCCCCACAAGGCGTCCCTGCAGGGAAACAGAGGGCAGGTTGCTGATATTCTGTACCAAAGGGGTGCAGCTGGGATTCTGCAAGTCCATCATCCAGGGCAGGGGTCCTGCCTCCTCACCTTGCAGCTCATTTCCCTCCATTCAGCCCCCTCTGTCTGTCTAAACAAGGTGTATTATTCTGCTCAGGCCGCTGTAATAAAATAACCCGGGACTGTGTGGCTTAGACAGTAGACATTTGTTTTCCTGCGGTTCTGGAGGTCGGGAAGTCCAAGATCAAGGGGCCGGGAAGTTTGAGTTCTGGTGAGAACTGCTTTGTGGCTTGTAGATGGCCACCTCCTGGCTGCGTCCTCACATGGCCGTTCCTTGGTGCCAGCACATGGAGGGAGGGGGGAGAGAACGAGCTCTATGCTATCTCTTCTTATCAGGTCACTAATCCTGTTGGATCAGGGCCCCACCCTTATGACCTCTTTTAACCTTAATTACTTCCCTAGAGGCTCCATCTTCAAATGCAGCCACACCAGGGGTCAGGGCTGCAACATACGTTGGAGGGGCACAGAGGTCTATAACACGAGGTCCTTTGCTTTCTGCTCCAAACAGAGGGTTTGGGAAGGGAGGCAGGAATGGCCACCTCTGTAATGTTACTATTAGCAACAACCCAATAGTGGCCACCACTTGTCAGGCTTTGGGAGAGGCATTTACTATGGAACTCCCATGTTGGTTGCATGAGTGAGGCCCCATTTACTTATAGGGTCTGAAGGTTGGAAAACAAGCCCAGAGAGGGGAGGGTAGCACTCAGGTGTCAGGTAGCAGAGTCCAGACTAGGGTGCAGGTGTGTGCCACATCCAGGTTCACACCATGAGCCTCTGTACTGTTCTGGAGGTAGTAGCTTGGCTGATCATATGTTGACTGGCTGTGGGTCTCTTTGCTGCCTGCGGACCAGGTGCCAGGGACACTGGTGAAGGGACACTCATGATGGGACACTCTATTCCTTGTAGCTGGGAGTCCCACGTGGTGGTGGCCTGCGCTTGACACCACAGTAGTTACTACTACTATGCAGGATTGTGGCAGTTCTCAGGCGACCAGCCCTGGGCTTTAAGGGTTAAAGAGGAGTCTACCAGTTAGAGACGGGACCGGAGGGCTCCTGCATGCCGGGCTCATGCCGGCTTTGAGGAGGCTGCAGGACGAGGCGATTGCATCTGACAGAGTGGCCAGACCAACGATGGCAGCAAGACATAGACCGAGGAAAGGCTAAGTCGTGACTTAGACATTTTCTTAGAAGTCATAGCAGATGTCTTGGGTGGTATTTACAAAATTAACCACCACATGGGAGAGCTTAAAACTGCTAGAGACAGCCAGAGAAGGAAGTGGCTGCAGGGGCTGGGCCATTGGAAATGGGGTAGACGCAGACCACCGAGAATGGGCAGCAGGAGGAGGGCAGGCACCCCAGGCAGGTGGGCCAGCCCGGGCAAAGGTGTGGCCCCAAGAAGGCAGGCCTTCTGCTCCCAGGGCGGCCAGAGTGCTGGCGGCCGAGAGGCATGGACCACAGTCAGGGGCAATTGGTGATGAAGTCGGGGCGGGGGCCCAGGAGAACCGGCATGTTGGGCCCAGCAAGCAGCCCTCTTACCTTCAGCTGATACTTACTGCCCACCTAAGTATGCACTAGGTGCCGTTCATTGTACTTAATGGCTCTTCACTCCACTGCATCCACACAGCAACCCATGCGTGGGTGCTAGTGGTATTCCGCTTTTCCAGATGTGGAAACCGAGGCACACAGAGTGAATGAATCACTTCCTGATGTCCCGTGTTTGGCCATGGGGAGAGCTGGGGGTTGGATCCAGGCAGGCCAGTGCCAGGGTTCCTGTTAACCACTAAGCTACCCTGCTCTGAGTGTTTACTGAATTGGATTCAACTTTGGGAGCCTGATGGTGCAACGGGCCTTCCCAGACCCTCACCGCCTCCTCCAGCCTCTCTGACGTCTGACTTTGCCCATCCGCCCGCCTCCCTGCCTCTGTCCCAGGGGAGACCAAGAATAGCTGGGCCCCTCTTGCTCCCGAAAGGCAGAGCCACCCCGGGTTAGCGCCGAGACCCCTCCAGACGGTGCCCGTCGCCGGCTGACCCTCGGAGGCTCTCCAGCACGCGGCGGACATCAATGAGGCCCCGGGGATTGAATGAGGCACTATTGAGAAGCGGCTAAATACCGGCCGCATTGTGCTTCCTGATCCAGGGCTTCGCTTTTTGTCCAAGAGGCTTGGAAACGGAGCCCTGGTTCACTTCCCCTCCCCCGGGCGCCGCCCGCCATCCTGGCTCATGTCAGGAAACACCAGGCTCTTGAAAATCAGTAATTGAGAGAAACATCTGCTGGTTACCAAGGAGCACGAGGTGCTTGCCGAGTGGCGAGGGCATACGTGCGTCACTGTCGGCCGGTTGGAAACACACATATGAGTGCATGCAGGCACACACGTGTGCGCGCGAGAGTCTTTCTGGTATGTTATTAAGATTTAAAAATTAAAAGTGTTATGCCTGTTATAAAAATGCAAACAATTTACGAATACAAAAAAGTAAAAGGGATAGCCCCCTCATCTAGAAGAAGTCATCATGAACAATTTAATTTTTTATCTTCAATTTTGCTATAAAAATGGATCCATATTTTATTTACCGCTCCAGTTTCATTATTTCTGCCCCACAATAATTGCCAGCATCCAGCCATTATCAGACTGAATTGGATTCAATTCCTGGGAGCCAGACAGTGGACCAGCAGTTCTTAGCCAGGGGGTGACTTGCCCCACAGGGGGTGTTTGGCAATCCCTGGAGACATTTTTGAATGTCGCATTGGGGAGGCGATGGTGCTTCTAGCCTCTAGTGGATAGAGCCCAGGTTGCTGCTGAACACCCTGCTGCTTAGGACGGCCCCACAATAGAGATGATCCAGCTCCAAGCTCAGTTTCCCCTGCTCAGAGCTCAGCGTAGATTTATGTCATCTGTTTTAATGGCCTCATTATCCCATAATGTGATGCGCCAAGGTGTGTTTGGTGGCATTTAGATGGTCTCTGGTTGATCATTTAAAAAAACACCCCATGCAATATATATGTATGAACGAGGATATATATGTGTGTGTATATATGTATTTGTTTTGTGTATATCTAGATATACGTTTTGGGCCCTTCTGTGAATCTTTCCAATGGATATGATTCTGGAAGTTGAACTTGCAGGGTTGAAAGGTCAAGTGCATGTGTAACGTTGACAGGCACCGCTCAATATCCTCCAAGAAGGCTGTGGCCATCGACACTACCACGGACTCACTCACCCACGCCCACCCGTTCCCCATTTGTCATCCACTCTCCTCAATTAACAGACGCATTTGGTTTATTTTAAATAACTTTCGCATGTTATGCACCTCCGACATGTCCACTGACTGCTCGCTCACTGTGAGTTCACTCCGTTCTGCCAATAACTCAAATGGTGATTGATATTTTGCTGACAGTGGATGTTTAAAGGTGTTCGATGTCGGTGACAATAGAAACAAAAATCCCATTAGTTCTTTTCATTTGGATAATAGCAAGAAGGATGAAAGGCACAGCTTTGTCTTTTCTTATTGGAGGAGTATTCTAAAATCATCAGGTTCTAAAATGATTCTAGAGACCGTTTACTTTCCTGTTCCCCCGAATGCACTTTCAGACCCAGGGCTCACCCACGGCCGCAGCTGCATCCTCCTCCAGGTCCACCTCCTGCATGATGACTCGGGACACTGGTTGGGGGTTGGGGGGGCGGTGGGGAAGAACGTGTTTCTCTGTGTTGCTCAGGAACTCCCGAAGCTTCAGAAATGAATGGGGTTCTGCACAGTTCTCTCTGGGTGGTATAAAAAGGCAGCCCACCCCTAACCTGAGTGGCCCTTTGCAAACTAGAACAGGGTACCAGTGAAAAGAGAAGCACACAGAGGCCAGGTATGTGCCGTTCATTGATCTCTGAAATCTCTTGGGTCTGTGCTGGCTGGGGACGGAATACGACGCTGAGTCAGGCACACCCAGCCTGAGAGGCTCAGGCAATAGGGCAGGGGGCCGAGTGGGAGTTAGTGCGGGAGCCTGGAAGGGGAAGACCAAGGCCAACAGGGCACTGCAGGTGTGCATGCGACCTGAGGGTGGAGGCTTGTCGGGCTTGTCAGCTTTGATCCTGGCACCTAGGAGGGAGGGAGGTTGGAAGGAGGGAGGAAAGATTGTGGTGAGTCGGCCAGGTGAAGAAAAGGTGGAAGTGGTCTCTAGACAGCGGGCATGAGTGCGGATCCTGGGGCTTGGGGCCGGGTGGTGAGACAGCACCCTCAGAACCATCATCTGCCAGCCCATGTGCTGTGCCACACCACGGAGGCCCAGAGAAGACACCTTCCTCCCTGGAGTGGCCCAGTGAAGGAGAGACAGTGGACCAGTGGGTGTCACAGGGCAGCCTGCATGGCTGGCTCCATGTACTGCCTCCCCCACCGACCCCACCCCTACCTCCAGGCCAGGAGAGGGAAGGCCCAGGAAGCTGAGATGTCTGTCTGGTGCCTGGATGCCACCTTGGGGCCCTCAGCCAGGGCACGTGGAGGGGTGGTCAGGTACCCCTCCCTGCCCCACCCATTCCCAGTGCAGTATCTGTGCTCCTAGGGTCAGGCAGAGACTGTCCGGCCTTCCCACCCTAATTCCGAGCCCTTCCCCCAGCAGCCCTTGTCAGCCCAGGGTGACAGCACCTCCGCAGAGACCACCTGGGAAACCTCATTATGGGAACAGCTGTCTGTTTTGGATACTGACAGATGCTTCTCAATTCTTTTTTTTTCCTTCTTTTACTATAAATATGATTATATGTGCCCCAAAATGCTGAGATTGCAGAAGTGTATTACACGGAAGGGGATGTCCCCTGCTGTCTGTGGTTCCTCTCGAGGGACCCACAGCTGGCAGTTTCACGCATGCCCTGCTGGTCCCTGGTCTGTGCAGACATGGACAGTCACTCATAAATATAGGTGTGTGTCAGAAGATTTCACCTGTATTTTTGAAAATATATTTGTTGTTCTTTTCTAACCCAGTTTGGGCTCCTCCTGTGAGGACACAGACTGACCGGTGGCTGTGCTTCCCAGGGTGGTGTCATCCCTGCCAGGGACATTTCAGTGGTTCCCAGTTGATTGTGACCTTTTGTGCAAACCTGCAGGGGGCCTTCTTGCACACTCATCTGTGTACACCAGAATAAATGTGCTTCGGCTGGGTGCGGCAGCTCACGCCTGTAAACCCAGCACTTTTGGAGGCCGAGGTGGGTGGATCCCTTGAGGTCAGGAGTTCGAGACCAGCCTGTCCAACATGGGGAAACCCCGTCTGTACTAAAAATACAAAAATTAGCTGGGCGTGCTGGCGGGTGCCTGTAGTCCCAGCTACTTGGGAGGCTGAGGCACAAGAATTGCTTGACCAGGAGGTGGAGGTTGCAGTGAGTCGAGATTGCGCCACTGCACTCCAGCCTGGGCGACAGAGTGAGACTCTGTCTCAAAAATAAATAAATAAACAAATAAATAAATGTGCTTTTTTATTCAGTGTAGTCATTGCGTGCCTGCCTTGGGGAAGGCACCATTCTAGGTACTGAGGACACCATGGAGAATGAGTTCGCTCTTCGCCACTGATATTCCAGGGGAGAGAGGTGGAGAGTGCAGTGTTGGGTGGGTCATATACAGCTTCCAGAACAGGGCTGCAGAGATCAGTAAAGCAGGCACAGGGATGGGGGTCCTGGAGGCTGGAGGGCAGAGGGCTGTTTTAGTCCGAGGCAGGGACCTGGGGGCCGGGATCAAGGCAATGAAGGGAGCAAGCCTTGAAGATATTGAGGAAAAATCATTCCAGGCAGGAGGAACGGCACGTGCTGGGGTCCTGAGGTGGGTCATGCATGGTGCTTTTATAGAACAGAAAACAAGTGACTGGAACAGAGCACATGGGGGAGGAGCCCAGGGGAACTGGAAACAGGTGATCAGCACCCAGCTGTCGATATGCTGGAGCAAAGGTTCACACCTGAAAATGTCCAGCGTTTGCTGTTTCACTCTGCAGAGGTGCCCCAGCCTACACTGCACATAAGTGATGGTGCTGGACCAGGGACTGCTTAAGGGAACCTTCTCCACCCACTGTGAGTTTGGATGCCTGCAGCTCATGTCTTGTGGGGAGAGGGGACAGGCGTAGGAGGAGCCTAGCCCAGAGCTTGGAGTTCTTGACTCAAGAGGTTCCATCAGGGAAGTTAACTCGGGTAGTTCTTGCTACAACCTTGTGTACAGGGGACTTAGTTATCTCTCCGTTTTCTTCTCAGATGTGGGTACTGGGAGATTTACTTCAGGTCACAGCAAATGGCAATGCAAGGACTTGAGCCCAGGACCACTGGGTGCAAGCTGCATGCTGTTAACCTCTATCCTAAGATTCTACCAAGAACAGCAGGGCAGGGAGCCAGTGCAGGCCCTGATGTGGGCCCCAGTCCCCACCCTTGCTGACCACATGACTTGTCCCCTCTCAGCGTCTCTCCCCGACATGGGACAGTGTCCCAGGTTCACCTGTCCAGGTGCCAGGTGCTCAGCCGTGCGCTTGCCACAAAGCAAGCCCTCTGAAAGCAGTGCAATCTGGTTTTACAAACGAGAGAAAACCGGCCTAGATTTGCCGCCCGCCCCCCAAAGCTCAAGAGAAAGACAGAGCAAATTTTTTTACCCATAAAAGGTCTTACCCTAAGAAATAGACATGCCATCGGGGGTGTTTGAAATGGCACCAGGAGTGATCAGAAAGTTATTCCTTTGACGGCTGGTTTGATCGTACTTAAAATTCGGGGGGCTGGTGTGGGGGGGCAGGGAGCTGGGTTCCTATTCAAATGTAGTGGGAGTGGGTGGGGGAGGGGACAGTAAATGAAGTGGCTGGAACCCCAGGGCCGCTGGGGCTCTGCAGAATGACAATGAGGCCCCACCAGGCGGGTCTCATCCAGGCAGGCCTAACAAGATTAGATTTTCATAAATTTCAGACAGCGCCAATTCCTAATTCCTCGGTGTGCGGCCAGGAGGCCAGACAGGGCCCCATGCACTGGCTGCTTGTTAACCAGGAAGGACGCCAGCTGCCCCTCCCCTGGGACAGACTGTGGGGGTGGCGGTGGAGGGGGGTCGTCGGGTCTGGAAACCTCCATGGGGCCGACAGGAGCCAGGTGGACTCTGCTCCCAGATCCCCAGCTGAAGAGAGAGAAATGAGCCCCAGCACCCCATTGTCGCCCCCGTTATTTCTGAGAAACTCAGTTGCCGCTGCACCGCCCCCCCCCCCCGCCCCAACGCCCAGTGCCCCTGTGGGCTGGGTGGGTTCTTCTTGCACATTAACAAATTCTCCAGCCACCGTCTCCCCATTTACAGCCACGGAATGTCCGAACAGGGATCCGAACCCTGGGGCCCCTGCTCTGCCCTCAGTTCAGGTCCAAGCTCTGCCCCCAAGAACAGAGGTCCAGAAACTTGGATGGGAAAGAATTGTGTCTTTGCACTACCTGAGCTCTAACTGAAAGGTGGGGTCCCCTTGGATCCCAAATGCAGGCACCTGACCATCGTCTCCTTGACGGCACCAAAGACACAGCTGGAGGTGGGAGCCACCGGCTTCACTCCACAGGCCCGTGTCCCTTATAGGCCTTCCAGCTCTGGACCCTGTGGGTGTCCACCGCGAGGTCATTTAATGCGATTGTATTTCTGTGTCCCACACGTGCCATCCTGTGTATCATTCCCGTGTCACAAATCTGCTTCGGAGTTTGGCAACTATTTCCAGGCCTGTCCCCTCGCCTGTGATTGGGGCCAATGCTGCCCCTCGGGGCTTGTCATGAAAAACTCAGAGACTGGGTGAAGTCTTTCATGGCGAGGGGCTTGGCACACAGGAAGTGGCAGAGGAGAGGGCAGCTGTCAGTGTCTGTGTTATGCCATGGCAGGTGCCCAGAACTCCTGGCACCCACTTCCTTCCTCACGGTCCGGATTTTGCTCTGCACTGGCTCGGAGGTGGGCACCACAGTCCATAAATACCAGCTTCATGGATTGCGTTTGGGGTGACACACCAGGCACTTGTTGTTGACCCCAAGATCAGTCACATTCAACACAAGGCCTTGGCTCGATCTCCCGCTGTTTCTGACATTCTGGGATAATCACACTCAGGACTGCTGGGGGTCGGGCAAACGGTCAGGCTTTGGGGTCAGAGGAACTCAACTCTGAGCCCTGGACTGTGTGGTCTTTGGTGATCGCCTCACCTCTCCCAGCCTCAGCCTCCTCATCTGCAAAGTGGAGGTCCTATGAGTACTGACCTCACAGAATGACGGTGAGAATTCAATCAGACGATGTGCATAAAGGGTTTGACCCCCCTGCCTGGCATCTAGGGAGCGGCCAGCTCACGGTTCCTCTTTTGCCAGTGTAGGACGAACCAGGACAGGGCAGAGCTGTGCCCGCACCTCCCAGAGGGACTGTGCCTGTCTCTGGAGGAGACCACGAAAAGGAGGATGGGGCCTCTCCAACGAGGTGCACGAACCTGTTAATGTGAAATTATTCACAAGGAAAGAGGACACTAAATTAAATTAGAGTGACATTTTGCGTTTGGAAGATGGGTTTGGTCACCCCGGAGAGCCTGCTGCATTTATCACCCTACCCAAGGGAAAAATTACGAAGAAAAATGGCAGGAGCCCCCCAGCCCTCCAAGTGACGAGCACAGGCTTGATGCCCAGAATGAAATGAGAGCGAGGAGATGTTTCTCCTTCCCAGCAGCTTGTGTTCCCACGGCGGGCCCTTGGGGGAGAGAGAGGTGCCTCCCCGCAAGGGCCTCAGAGTCAAGTTCAAAACGTGATGTGTTCATGAAGCGGCACCAATATAAACGTGGGATCCAGCGCATGTTAGCCCCTGGGGGGCCTTGGGTCCAGCCACCATCCTGGGTGACCTTTGGGACTGACTTGAGCTCAAATCTCCCACCTTGGGGACAGAAGCCAGTCAGGGAACACCTGGCTCAGCAGGCTTGTACTCTGCAGCCCGGCAAACCTCAGCATTTCCAAGGAGCATCATGGGAATGAGGGATGCTTTTTGTCCCCAGAGGAGTGTCAGTAATTGTGACAATGGTGACAGTTGGGTGTGCTGTGTTCTGTCCCGTTCTGAGCTCTCACATCCATTATTTCACCCCTGCCCCTGGTTGGTTCTTTTTTTTTTTTTTTACAGATGAGGTAACTTCCTCTCAAAGAGATAGATGCGCACAGCGTCACACAGACAGTGGATGCACGAGGACCGGACCAGAACGTCAGAACCACAACCTCAGATTCCCGGGGCAGGGGGCAGGTGGACTAACGCTGTGGGCGAGCTAGGAAGATTTAGCAGGAGAATGAAACCCTTCCCCCTTTTGAGTTCCTATATGGCGGCTCTGGGTTCAAGTCTCAACCCTGCTCCTAGTTGCATCATCTAGGGCTACTTCTCCCTAAGCCTCAGTGTCTCCATCTGCAAAATGGGCATGGTGATGTTACCTAAATTGGGGAGGCTCAGCTCAGTGGCCCCGGGTCATGTGTTAGAATCATGACAATACTTAAAGTGACTACAGTGAGTTTGGGTGTACCCTATCCTGCTGTGTCCCCTGTGGTCTGTGACTGCTTGGCAATGAGTCCTGTGGTCAGGGACAGTGGCAGGACCCACCCCTGCAGGTGTCGTACTGGGCATTTGACCTGGGACATCTTTGCTTATGCCTTGGCAAAGGGACAGTCTGTCAGATTAGGGAAACTGAGGCAGGATTGGTGTGGCTCCATATCTGCCAGTAGTCACTAAGTGACCTGGGGCCCAACTCTTGGCCAGAAGTCCTGAAGCCGCCCGCCCTGCAGATGCCTTGGGTGTGGCCTGCTTTGCCCTTTTAAAACTCTTAAATGAGGTTCCAGCCTTAAAGGACCACAGCTTCACAGCCAGCTCCAGGGTCCTCTGGAGAGACGGAGGGATGTGGCCGCGCTGGACCTCCTCTCCTTCCACCTCGCGTTGGCAGTCCTGCTGGGATTCCTTCCCTTGCCCGCGAGCCATCTGATCCTGAGAGTCCGGCTCTCAAACTGCGACTGGGAATGGGCCCCAGCAGCCTCCCTGCGCTCCTCGGAACAAATACAGGCGCGCCAGAGGATTCTGTGAGCTGCCGCAGGTGGCGAGCCATGTTTATATTGGTGCCACTTCATACACACATCATGTTTTGAACTTGACTCCGAGGCCCTTGCGGGGAGGCACCTTTCTCTCCCCCAAGGGGTCTTTGCTGGTGGATTCACGGTGCCTGCCCAGAGGGATGTGTGGGACTTAGTGGGGGGAGGGAGCCCATGCTCGATGAACTTGGCCTCAGCGGGCCCTGAAGTGCGCCGTAGAGACCCGCACGCTGAGTCTCAGGCATCCCCGGGGTGGTGTGGGGTGGGGACCGACAGTGTCAGGGCGTGGCTGCCCCAGGCTGGGTGGGTCCCAGGACCAGGCCTGTGGAGAAGGTGGCTGCCCACAGCCCTGCTCCTGTGATGCCAGGTGAGAACACGGCGGGGGCCAGGGATGGTCGGTGCACATGCCCTTGGGTCCCTGGTTTGCGACTGACCTCACCAGCAGGCACTGCATGGTCCATTCCCCGGAGAATGCGTTCCTGTCCCCTAAAGCTGAGCGTCTCCTGGAAGCAGCACCATGGGTGTGAAAGTGCGTGGAAGGGTGCGTGGAAAGTGCCCAAGGGTGGTCTTCGTTGGACCTGTTTGTGGGCCCCGATGCTGCTGTGCCCGACCAGCCTTCCTCCCGCACAGCATCCGGGCTGGTGGGGCTTGACTGGAGCTGGATGGAGATTTCAGGGCCTCCTTGGCCAGAATACTCAGCCCAGGGTGTTGCCTTCCTGATGGGTGGGGGTGACCCAGCTGCTGGGGCACCTCTCTTGCCCCCCTCAACACCTCCAGGTCTGGGCATGTCCAGAGGCATCCAGGAGGGTCTGGCTTCTGGCCTCTGCTCACCTACACCCTCTGCCTGTGCCCCCCTCTGCCCGTGCCCCCCTCTGCCCGTGCCCCCCTCTGCCCCTCCCTCCGTGCCCTGCACCAAAGGCCTCAGTGCCCACCTTACAGGGAGCCCTGCAGGGTCTTCCGTTAGATGCTCCCTCTGCGATTCCAGAGCAGGTCACGTCTCTTCGAGGGTGGAGGGGTTTGGGCCACCCTTGTTCTGGTGGAGCCAGGATGGAAGTGAGCATCCCGTGTCTGGGTCCACCTCCAGGGAGCACTACACGCTGAGCACATGTCCCCCTCACATCCTGCTGCCCACTGTCCCCCCGCTGACACAGGGAGACTGTGATGGACTCAGAGAGGGCCCCCCAGAGCCAGGCTGGGACCCGGGCCCTCTGAGGGAGCCACTGTGCTTCCCTGCCACCACCCTGCCCCTCTCCAGGGTGCTCCTGAGCTGTAGTCTCGGCAACCCTTGCAAATCTCCCCTCCCTAAGCCTGGACCCAGGCCCTTGGCTCACCAAGTCCAGCCAGCGGTCAGTTGTAGTTCTCTTTTCTGGAGAGTTTTTCCCTCCCCTCCCCCGTGTGAATTTTCCTGGGCCTGTGACCCAATGGGGGTTGGTGGCCCGGGGACCAGGGTGACGCTTTTATGCCCTACTGAGCCCGGTGCTCATTTCTGGGAGCGTTTTTCTCACTCTGTGGATATAGACATCCAAAAGTCAGATCCTCCTGCCCCTGGGGCTGAGCCTGGAGGGGGCAGGAGAGCCGTGAGGGTTTGTCCACACCCATTCAGTCTGCAGGGGCCTCCGCCATTGCCCCTGCATCCCGCCGGCCCTGCAGCCCCAGCTACTGTCTCGCTGCTGTCTGGGTCCTGCGGGCTGCCAGGGCCCGGGACGGGGACAAAGACAGCCACACACCTCCCTCCCTCCAGGGCTGGTGTGGGCTGGGCCCCTGGAGACAGCTGGGGAGGGGGGGACTGGGGTGAAGAGTGCACAGGGTTGGGGGGCAGGGAATTGCAGGCCCCGGGGGTGGGGGGGCGTGGGTGTTACACAAAGCCAGCCCTGTGTGTACCCTGAATGCGGCTTTATCCTGAGTGCTAACAGACGGACCTGGGCCCTACAGAATCAGGCCAGGCTGCCCCGGCCCTGGACCTGCCTGTCTGGGGAGACAGGAGGTGTGGCCACAGCGACCTGGGTCTGAAGCCTGATCTCTCCTGGCCAAGAACGTGCGGGTGTCCCACAGGCGGCTCAGGGCTTGGGGCCTGAGTTCCCAGCAGGCAGGGCCCCAGCCTTCTCGGAGCTTGGGAAAGCCCCATCAAGGCCCTTGGTTAGTTCATCCTCTTCCTCCTGGCCCCACTAGGGTGAGATGGGGACGCATCTCACCCAGGAACCCAGCCCAGGCCTAGGCTCAGATTGAATTTCCTGGTGCAGAAGCCGGCCACCTAGTGGGAGGACCCGCCAGCTCTAGGGTCTTGGCCTTCTTGAGGCAGTCACTTTCCCTCTGAGCCTGTGTCTCCTCGTCCGTGAAATGGGGATAATAATAAAAATGCCTGTTCTTAGGTGTGCTCAGCCCACAGCATGACCAACTGGATCGGATCACTGTTTGTCATGGGGGACAGTCCTGTCGGTGCAGGACGGTTACCACAGCCCCTGGCCTCCACCCACTCCATGCCAGGAGCACTCCCCAGTTGTGACAACCAAAAGTGGCTCCAGACATCGCCACATGTTCCCTGGGTGCAGACGCGGCCCCAGCTGAGAAACACTGTCAATAGCGGTGTAGACAGTGGCGCACTGAGCGGTTGCGCAGATGCATAAAGTGCCCGAGATGGGGAAGTTCTGGAAAACCTGGTGGGGAAGAAGGGGTGGCAGTGGACACAGATGTGGGAGTGCTTCTGTGTGGAGAGGCGTCTGCCGCTTCACAGACAGTGACATTCCCATCTAGGATGGGCTGCTTTTCTGCCTTGGGGAGATCGAGGCTGGTGGCAGGAGACGGCTGGCCCCCCCGGGTTTGGAGTGTGCTTGCCTGGGCCATCTGATGGCCCGAGCGCCGGGCATCGGCTCTGCAAGGCCTGTTGTTTCTCCAGGTCCCACCTGACACCTGCCCACCCCGATCCCTCTCCCCCGGCTTTGGTTCCTCGGTCCTGGGAGGAGGAGGAACGGAGTCAGTGACACTGGGCTTGAACCGGGGCCCCCAGGGAGCCTGGCTAATTGCTTGTTAGTGCCAGGGAGCCCTGGGGAGTCCTCCTTGCCCCCATGCCAGCCGGGGTCTGGGGAGTCACATTCCTGCACACCTTGGGCAGGGCGAAGCTGGAGGAGCCTTGGCCCCGGACGCTGCCAGCTGGTGCCTACTCTGCCGTGTCACCTCCAAGGGACCCGGCGTCTTGCCCATTGCTGGGGGCTCTGCTGGCACCGTGCTCGGCCAGCTGCTGAGGCCGCTTCGGCACAGACCCGCTTGAGTCAGCAGAAACTGCCCGGCTCAGGCAGGATCAAAATAACCTTCTTCCTATTCCAGCACTTGAGGGTTTTTCCGCCTTCTAGGGGAAAAACAAATCAAAAACCAAAAAAAACCCCACCTTAGAAAATGCGAATCGCAACATCTGCAGCCATCTGGAATGTGGGTTTTCTGAGGCCTTTTCACCAAGAAGAGGGTCCCGACACCCCCGTCCTGTTGAGTGTGGCGTGTGTTTGTGAGTCGTGGGATAGATGTGTGCGTGTGGGTACGTGTGGTGCGCTGTGTCTGTGTGTGTTTGTGTCTGTTGGGAAGTGTGTGTTGGGATGTTGACCTGGGTGTGGGACTGTTGAGGGGTGTGTGTTGGGGTGTTGATATGTGTGTGGGAGTGTTGGGTCGTCTGTGTAGGAGTGTTGGGCCATGTGTTGGTGTTGACATGTGTGTAGGGGTGTTGGAGTATGTAGTGTTGTTGACGTGTGTGTAGGAGTGTTGGGGTGTTGTGTATGTAGGAGTGTTGGGGTGTTATATGTAGGAGTGTTAGGGGTACGTGTTGGGGTATTTGTGTAGGAGTGTTGGGTGTGTGTTGGTGTTGACATGTACGTAGGAGTGTTGCGCGTGTAGGAGTGTTGGGGCATTTGTGTTGGTGTGTGTGTAGGAGTGTTGGGGTGTGTGTGTTGGGGTGTTGACATATGTGTAGGAGTGTCAGGTGTGCATAGGTTTGTGTACACACATTCACATGTAGCTCCTCTGTTTAATTCCACAAAGCTCCACTCCCAAACTCGGTGCCAACTTCCTCTCTCCACACTCAGGGGTCCCCTTCTCCTCCCAATTGCTCCCTCCCTGGGCCCCCAAGACAGCTGAAGAGACGGTCTGTGACTGTCTGCCTGAGCCTTTGCCCAGCGACAGGAGCCAGTGCGCAGGGCTCCCTTTCTGCCGGTCAGATCACACTGTGCATCCGCAGAACGGCTCCAGGAGGCTCTGAGAGCAGAGAGCAGGGCCTTCCTCCTGCCTGTCCTGTTACCTCCTTCCGGTCAGTCCCTACAGAAGAGGTGTCTGGGTCCCAGGACACCTTTGAGGTGCTCCCCCAGCCAGCAGTACCCCCTCCTCCCCCATGAGAGCAGCTTCCCTGCACGTACCCCAGCCCTAGGCATCGCCTGTGACCTTGCTGGGAGAGTGGCGGGGGCTTCCTGAGTCTGGGTTGCACTCTCGTCCCCCTGGGCGGTGAAAAAGCTCAGAAGGGCTGAGCCCTGAGCACAGCGGCCTGCGGGTGTCCAGGGTCTCACGTGTCCCTCTTTGTCTCCACAGCGGAGCTGGAGTTTGTTCAGATCATCATCATCGTGGTGGTGATGATGGTGATGGTGGTGGTGATCACGTGCCTGCTGAGCCACTACAAGCTGTCTGCACGGTCCTTCATCAGCCGGCACAGCCAGGGGCGGAGGAGAGAAGATGCCCTGTCCTCAGTAAGTGCCCCGCCATCCTGTCTGTGGCCTGAGGGTGCGGCAGTGGGACACCCCTTGTAAAAACTCAGACGGGATCCAATGGCAGCGTTTGCAGGAAACAGATTCAGGGCAGGAAGACAGGGGCTGAGGAGCCCACCTGATACCAGCTTCCTCCCCTGAAATGGGAGGAAAGCACCCGCCAGGTGGGCCTCAGAGATGCTGGAGGAACGTGGGGAATGAAGAGCTGGGCTGGGAAGAGGCTTCGTGATCCACTCACGCACTCAGCTGACGCTCAAGCACCCTCGGGTCACAGGCTCTGTGCGGGGCCCGGGGAGAGGGCAGCACACAGGTCCTTGCTGTCATGGAGCTGACGTTCCAGGAGGGAGATGAGGAGACGCCCGGTGGTGATAGCACCATGCAGGAGATGCGACCACTGGGGCCTGGGGGAGCCTCTGCGAGGAACCCTCGGCTGGGGAGGCAGGGCTGGGCTCACAAGCAGCGCAAGCTGACCTCTCCGTCTTGACCCACGTCTCTCGGGGCTGAGTGGAGACAGACGTAGAGGGATGAGGCTGAAAGCAGGGAGGCACCTGGGGCAGGCAGCACAGGAGGGCATTCTCATTCTACACAGAGGCCTGATGCAACAGGATGGTGGAGATGAGGGGCCGGCATTTGGCTCTTACCCACCTGGGTAGTGGTGGGAAAGGTGCCTGCCCTCCTGCAGCCCTGACCCAGACGAAAGGGAGGTGGCGGCCCTGTCCTCGTGCTATGCTGACATCTGGTCATATGGTCACAATGCCGTGGACAGCCATAGAGGCAACAGGACACCAGGTCCCGGGGCCTGAGTTTAATCCCATCTCCACCAGTACTGGCCACGTGCCCTCAGACCTGTCCCTGATCCCCACAATGGGGCTTCAGATCCCCCATGTGTAAAATGGGCTGGCAGTCGCGTCCAACTCCCCAGAGATTCAGGGCTTCAGCACAGAGCACGGGTCTGGCCACTGCTGGCTGTAAAAGCATATCCATCCATCCATCCATCCATCCATCCATCCACCCATCCACCCATCCACCCACCCACCCATCCATCCATCCACCCACCCACTCATCCATCCATCCATCCATCCATCCATCCATCCATCCATCCATCCACCCACCGACAGATCTCTACCCAGCACACACACGGGGTACGCAAAACTCCCCCTGCGTTTGGGAAGTGGCTGTGAGCCAGTCCCAGGGGGTGCTGCTGGTGAGTTGGATGGGCGCAGACAGAAGCAGGTGCATGGATGAAGGAAGGCGAGGGCCGTGGCCGGGAAGTTGGGGCGAGCTGCTCTTGAGGCCGAGCTGTGCAGGACCAGGTGAAGTGGGCGTGGGAGTGTGAGGAGGACAGAGCCCTGCAGGAGGGACCCTGCTCTCCATTACAATCCTGGGTGTTGATCTCTCAGAGTTATGAGCATTGGTGGGTGTTCTGGAAACCCCAAGAATTTCCCCTTCGAGTCTCCACAAAGTCAGGGGCAAACAGGGCAGATCCGGGTCGGTGGGAACTTGCCCACCTCTGACGGTGAACTCCCGGCTCCACGTCGGCCGCCTGAAGCCCTGCCATTCGGTATCCTTCAGCAGGTGGACCAAAGGGCGGCGCAGAGTTAATCTCTTAATGGCTTCCATCTCTGCACCCAGGATGTGTAACTCAACAACGTGGGGCAGGAAGCGGCTGTTTAAAGAGCAGGCTGGGAACTGCGGGGAGGAGGTGGCACGTGGCCAGCCCTGGGGCTGCGGCGCGTCTCTGAGCCGGGGCTCACCAGGTGTGGGGAGGACCCACAGAACAGGCAGCACTGGATGTGGCCTCCCCACTTCTGGGGACGCCTGGGGTTGGTGGTGGTGCCCAGAGTCCCTGGGCTGAGCCAAGTCAGCTGAGAAGCCTGTTGGCCATGGTCCCTAGCCGGCAGGCCTGTCCCTGGCAGGTCTGGACACCTCTGCTTGCATCAGGCCCCAGCCTCAGTGCGTCACCAGGTTGCCAGGGCAAGGAGCATCAGCCCTGGGACCTCTGATGGGAATGCTGGGCTCCCCAGACCCGGGGCCCGCTGTGCGTCCTAGCGTGCTGTCCGGAGGGCGTGCTGCAGACCTGCTCTCAAGCCCCGACATGTTTATTCGCTGTTGCTACCACTGGTTACATCTGCCCAGGGATGCCGTCAGGGACTTCAGGGGTTCACCCCACTTTCCAGAGGAGAAACTGGGGATGAGAGAGGTGGAACATTTGCCGGAGGCCACACTGCTTGTCACTGCTGGTGTGAAGAGCCCACAGCCTATTCTGTCCTCCCTCAGATGCTGGGGAGAGTGACGGTGCCTGGACATTCCAGAAGGCACCAGCCTTGGAGGGGCACACACTCCAGGCTGGGCTCACCTTGCCCCTCGGAGCCACAGTGGGTTGAAGCTAGGCCTGTGCGGCCCGTGGTCATGGGGAGGATGCAGTTAGTGAAGAGTGTACGGTACCCAGAGGCCGACTGCAGGGGCTTCACTGTTGTGGAGCGGGAGACGGCACCTGGGAACCTGCTGCCAGGAAGGGGTAGGATTCCGTCACACCTGCGGCCAATAGAAAGTCTCCTCCCACTGTCTACCCAGCCGCCTGCCCAGCCACCCGGGATGCCTGGCTGGGTAAACGTGGAGCCTCACTAGGCCTAAAGCAGAATGTGGCAGCTCCCCTGGGGACCCCCTGCCAGACAGGAGTCCCTGGGCCCCGTGGCCTTCCACAGAGATCCACACACAGCTCCTGTCTGTCCCGGGCCCAGTTCACATCCCCCCAGGCTACCTATGCTCTGCCCCTGGCGTGGCTATCCGACCATGGCCCCTTTTCAGGGTGACCCTGGGGGTCCCCTCTTGCCTGTATGGAGACAAGAGCTCGTGCCTCACCCACCTGCCTCACCATCTCAGGTAAGACCCTGAGCTCTGAGGTCTGGTCCTGGCCTTGTCACCTCCTTGTTGTGTGACACTGGGCAAGGATCTGCCCTCTGAGAGTGAGGCTCCAGTGTAGGCAGGCCCCTCGGCCAGGGATGGCACTTCCACCCTGGCGCTGCTCTGAGGGTATTCGGGACATGATGCAGAACGTCACTGCAGTGACCACCCAGCCACCGAGTGGCACAGACCTCAGATTTACCCAGAAAGGCAATCCCAGTCTTTGTGCCCAAGGCCTGCCCAGACTAGGAACTCAGGCCTTGGATGGGGTGACCCTTTGTCATCTTTATCCCCAAATCAGTCCTCAGTGTGGGTCTCCTGCTCCCGTGAGAACCCAGCCCACCAAGGGCCCATTTCCCAGGGGTAGGGACAAGACTGTGGCCAGGCCAGTGTGCGACACTCTGCCAGCAGCAGGAGCCAAAGACCTAGCGTCCACTCCCATGGCCTCAGAAGATACCGAATTCCCCCAGGCCCCTTGTGCTGGGCGGTGTCCTGGCCAGAATCATCTTTTATTCTTTAGAAACATCTCTGAGTCCTCGCAGTTTGATAGAAGGCCATCCCGTCCCCTGGGATGGGAAGATTGTGCCTGGGGACTCCAGGGGAAGAATGGGGAGCTGCGTTCTGGCCTCGTGGTGTTAAAACTGGAGGGGTCTGGGAGGAGCTGCCTGAGCGTCAGCTCACTGTGGCTGCCTGGTTTTGTCAATGAGGGCTTCTCCGAGTGTGAATGAAGTCTTTTCGAGTGCGTTTTGCCCATAGCTGCGCTTGGCTGTAGCAGCAGGGTTCAGTGGTATGACAGAGACCTGCCGGCCCACAAAGCAGAAAATATTTTACTCTCTGGCTCTTTATGGAAACAGTTTTCAGACCCTTGGTCTAGAAGCGTCTAAATGGGGAAGGCGCAGGCAGACTGGGTGTGCCCACTTCAAAGAAGAGGAGTCCACCCCGAGCCCTGGGAGCCTGGGAGTGGTTGGAGGCTGCTGGGAGCAGGGGGCTGGTCAGCAGTGGCTGTAGGATCGGAACCTTCCTTGTCCTCCACCTGGGGGTGACTGCCAGACATAGCCAGAGGCTGGGGAAGGTTCCAGACAATTCGGAAGCTGGGCCCCCTCCCCCCACTTCTCAGGTCACTTTGGGACCTAATTCCACAAAGGTGACTTGCACGGGTCACTCAGCAACTTTCACACTTGAGTAGCAACCTGAGCACTCCCTGATTGCATAGCACGCCGGCGCCTGGCACTGGGGAAACGGTAGCAGCTCCTGCAGGGCGAGTGAGACCCATGAATAGGCCACCAGGGGCAGAGGGACAAAGGCTGTGGTGCAGGAGGGGACTGGAGGAGATGGGAGGAGGTGCCTGACCCACCTGGGGGGCTAACGGAGAGCTCCGGGGTTAGCACGCCTTGGCAGAGGCTTGAGGGGCAGGTCAAAGTTATTCAGGAAAGGGAGGAAAGAGGGGCCATTGGTCCAGGCCCAGGATGGGCTCACATCCAAAGGCAAGACGTGAGAGTGTGTGTTCACTGGGCACCTTGCAGAACACACTGTATGGTGCATTGCAGGCGCTGTCATCAGCCCGCTATACAGATAGGAAAACTTGTTAAAGGAAACAGCTATACTACGGCCGTGGACATCTACAGGGGCATGGGCTTTGGTAAGGGGTTGGAACTTTCTCTCCTGGAGGCAGCGGGGGGCCCAGAGAGTTTAAGCAGAGGAGTGGCAGGGTGTGGGTGGGGGGTGTGAGGGAGATGTTCCCACTTCTGTGAGGAGGAAGGACCCTGGGGAAGGGCAAGAGTGGAGGAGACCCTGGGAGACCCCTCAGGGACCTCAAAGACCAGCGGCACTCGCAGCCTCTGGGAGATTGTGAGACACGCAGCCTCGCCAGCCCTCCTGCTACAGAATCTGCATTTTTGCAGGCTGCAGATGGACTGTCTGCACGTGGAGGCCCTGGTTCCATAGGACTTTGCTGTCCGCTAGGCACAGATGCTGGGGAGAGAGGTGGATAGAACTGTCTAATAGAGGGAGAAGTGAGAGGGGATCAAGGGTGGGTGGAACAAGGGTGATGGGGAGAGGAGCTGTTAGGAATGATCCCGTGGATCTGACTTTGCAACTTGAAGAATGTCAGAGCCATTCGCTAAATCAGGAGACAAGGCAGGATAAGACCTCCTTAAGGGGTAGGAGCGGTCCTGATGGGACAGTTTTGAGGGCCACAGAGCCTCCTAGTGGCCATATGGGAAATTACTGCCCTCTGGCTGTTTCTACCCAGGCTGCAGGTGAGCGGTATCCTACCTGGGAACCCTCGAAAAACCTTCCCCAAGGGAACTTTTGAGGTGATGGACATACTCATTATCTTGATTGTGGTGAGAGGTTCTTGGTATAAATATATGCCCGAACTTACCAAATTGTATGCTTTGAATATGTCCATTTATTTGCATATCAGCTGTATTTCAATGAAGCTATAAAAGTAACAGACATCCCTTTCCCTGGGCCCAGGGCTTACCGTCATGGCATTTGGGGAAACTCGGAGGAACTGGTCCTGGCATGGGGTCTCATTTTCCTGGGAGGAGGTCCAGGCCCCTGCTGTAATCTCAGAGCAGATGGCATAAGCTTCATGAAGTGGCAGCTGTGTCCCTGCACCCAGACCAGAGCTTGGCTCCGCAGTGGAACCACACACCTCCTTTGCCAGAGATTGAATCGCTGTTTTATGGCAGAGCAGCCGCCTTGGGCACTTTCCTCAACTCTCCTGTTTTTCACCTGTGAACTGGGACATCAGTAATGATGAGCTCACCAGATCAAGGGAGAGAAAGACTGTAAAGAAATAAATGCATAGAAGCAATGATTAAGGTAGGACAGGTGCTGGAAGGGGAATCAACAGATGACAAGGTTCACGGGAGAGGCCCTTTAGATGCTGGTCTCCAAGGGTCTGCAGGGGACGCTGGAACTGAAAGCGGACAGGAGCCGGCCGTGCAGCCTGGCCTGCCGTGCGAAAGACCTGGGGCTCTGGCTGAGCTTGTTGAGGCCCCATGGGGCCGGTCAGCGTGGCTGGTGGGAGTGTGGAGGTGACACCCAGCACATTCACATGCTACCTGAGTGCCACATGGGCTCCGGGTGGTTTTTACGTTCAAATTCAGCAAGTGCTTGAACAACTCAGTGAGGCAAGCACTGTAATCGCAAGAACTATAATTCAGGTACAGAAACTGCAGCATTGAAATTAAGTAACTTGCCGCAGGTCACACAGCCAGCAGGGGGCCCAGGCCCAGGGGAGTGGGGCCAGGGGTGAGGGGGTGAGGCTACACTCAGCCTGGTGAGAAGCCACTAAGCCCCACGGGAAACTACGGCCAGCTTTGAGAAGGGGGCCTCACGAGTGGGTGTATGTTTTAGAAAGTGTCAGGCTGGATTTTCAGGGGACAGCAGTGGGCACCTCAAGGATCAGTGAGGAGGTGATTGTGGTCACGTCCTGGAAAAGCGTCCAGGGCCAGGGGCTGGGGAAGCTGGTGCGGATGCAGAGAGGTGGGTGGGTTCAAGAGCTGATTCCAGGGTAAAGGCCTAAGAGTCGAATCTGGGTTGAGCCTTTGCTGTCCCTCCTGCCCACCCCACTGACCCTGCTTGTACGTTTCCTCCTATGCAGGAAGGATGCCTGTGGCCCTCGGAGAGCACAGTGTCAGGCAACGGAATCCCAGAGGTGAGACCTCCCTGGGCCTCCCCTCCAACACCCCCACCCCACGCTGGGTTGCTCCCGCTGCGGCTGGAAGAGTGTGGGCTGCTAAAGGCTCACCCCTCCGCCCTTCTCTGCAGTGCCCTTGCTGCTGGGAACCTCCTTGCTGGAGATCATCTGCTCCCTGCCCCTGAGGGAGCAGCCCAGCTCTCTGCTCTCTGCACACGGGAGCACGGACGCTGCCACTGTTTCGAGGAGGGCGGTGCAGCTCTGCAGTGCTGCCCCCAGGCCAGGGCCCCCGCAGGATCAGGCTCTGGGCTCCTGCCCCCGCCAGCCCTGCCGCCCTCTCCCTTTCCCCAGAGAGCCAGGTCCCATGCAGCAGAACTCCAGTCTCAGGATCGCTTCTGGACGACCCACCTGAGACAGCCGCCCTCCCTCACTCCCGCTCTGCTTCCTCCAGCCGCAGGTCTACGCCCCGCCTCGGCCCACCGACCGTCTGGCCGTGCCGCCCTTCGCCCAGCGGGACCGCTTCCACCGCTTCCAGCCCACCTATCCGTACCTGCAGCACGAGATCGACCTGCCCCCCACCATCTCGCTGTCGGACGGGGAGGAGCCCCCACCCTACCAGGGCCCCTGCACCCTCCAGCTTCGGGACCCCGAGCAGCAGCTGGAACTGAACCGGGAGTCGGTGCGCGCACCCCCAAACAGAACCATCTTCGACAGTGACCTGATGGATAGTGCCAGGCTGGGCGGCCCCTGCCCCCCCAGCAGTAACTCGGGCATCAGCGCCACGTGCTACGGCAGCGGCGGGCGCATGGAGGGGCCGCCGCCCACCTACAGCGAGGTCATCGGCCACTACCCGGGGTCCTCCTTCCAGCACCAGCAGAGCAGTGGGCCGCCCTCCTTGCTGGAGGGGACCCGGCTCCACCACACACACATCGCGCCCCTAGAGAGTGCAGCCATCTGGAGCAAAGAGAAGGATAAACAGAAAGGACACCCTCTCTAGGGTCCCCAGCGGGGCCGGGCTAGGGCTGCGTAGGTGAAAAGGCAGAACACTCCGCGCTTCTTAGAAGAGGAGTGAGAGGAAGGCGGGGGGCGCAGCAACGCATCGTGTGGCCCTCCCCTCCCACCTCCCTGTGTATAAATATTTACATGTGATGTCTGGTCTGAATGCACAAGCTAAGAGAGCTTGCAAAAAAAAAAAAAAAGAAAAAAGAAAAAAAAACCACGTTTCTTTGTTGAGCTGTGTCTTGAAGGCAAAAGAGAAAAAAAATTTCTACAGTAGTCTTTCTTGTTTCTAGTTGAGCTGCGTGCGTGAATGCTTATTTTCTTTTGTTTATGATAATTTCACTTAACTTTAAAGACATATTTGCACAAAACCTTTGTTTAAAGATCTGCAATATTATATATATAAATATATATAAGATAAGAGAAACTGTATGTGCGAGGGCAGGAGTATTTTTGTATTAGAAGAGGCCTATTAAAAAAAAAGTTGTTTTCTGAACTAGAAGAGGAAAAAATGGCAATTTTTGAGTGCCAAGTCAGAAAGTGTGTATTACCTTGTAAAGAAAAAAATTACAAAGCAGGGGTTTAGAGTTATTTATATAAATGTTGAGATTTTGCACTATTTTTTAATATAAATATGTCAGTGCTTGCTTGATGGAAACTTCTCTTGTGTCTGTTGAGACTTTAAGGGAGAAATGTCGGAATTTAAGAGTCGCCTGACGGCAGAGGGTGAGCCCCCGTGGAGTCTGCAGAGAGGCCTTGGCCGGGAGCGGCGGCCTTTCCTGAGGGGCCACTGTCCCTGCAGAGTGGATGCTTCTGCCTAGTGACAGGTTATCCCCACGTTATACATTCCCTACCGAAGGAGACACATTTTTCCCCCCGACCCAGAAGAGCCTTTAAATCACAAGCAAAATAGGAAAGTTAACCACGGAGGCACCGAGTTCCAGGTAGTGGTTTTGCCTTTCCCAAAAATGAAAATAAACTGTTACCGAAGGAATTAGTTTTTCCTCTTCTTTTTTCCAACTGTGAAGGTCCCCGTGGGGTGGAGCATGATGCCCCTCACAAGCCGCAGCGGCTGGTGCACGGGCTACCAGGGACACGCCAGAGGGCTCGATGACTTGTCTCTGCAGGGCGCTTTGGTGGTTGTTCAGCTGGCTAAAGGTTCACCGGTGAAGGCAGGTGCGGTAGCTGCCGCACTGGACCCTAGGAAGGCCCAGGTATTCGCAATCTGACCTCCTCCTGTCTGTTTCCCTTCACGGATCAGTTCTCACTTGAGAGGCCAATAAACAGACAACCCAACATGATAAGGTGGTTTCTGCCAGGATAGGTGAAAGGGTTAAAATGAGTAAAGCAGTGGAGCAAACACCAACCCGAGCTTCGGGCGCAGAATTCTTCACCTTCTCTGTTCCCCTTTCCATCTCCTTTCCCCGCAGAAACAACGCTTCAGTTCTGGTGTGTCTGTTGATCTGTGTTTTCATTTACATCTCTGTTAGACTCCGCTCTTGTTCTCCAGGTTTTCACCAGATAGATCTGGGGTTGGCGGGACCTGCTGGTGACGTGCAGGTGAAGGGCAGGAAGGGGCACGTGAGTGTAAATAGAGGTGACCAGAGGAGAGCATGAGGGGTGGGGCTTTGGGACCCACCGAGGCCAGTGGCTGGAGCTCGACGTGTTTCCTCCCCATGGGGGTGGGAGGGCCCCCAGCTGGAAGGGCAGACTCCCAGCTGCTACCCCCTCCCTTCCCACGGGAGTGGCTTTCCGTTTTGGGCAGAAAGCTGACTAGTAGACTAACATAAAAGAAAGATATAAAAGGCAATAACTATTGTTTGTGAGCAACTTTTTTATAACTTCCAAAACAAAAACCTGAGCGCAGTTTTGAAATGTTAGCCACTCGAGCTCCATGCATGTGAAACGTGTGCTTTAAGAAGGTGGCAGCTGACAGACGTGGGCTCTGCGTGCCGCCAGCCTAGTAGAAAGTTCTTGTTCGTTGGCAGCAGCAGAACCTGCCTCTCTGTGAAGTCGTCAGCCTAAAATTTGTTTCTCTCTTGAAGAGGATTCTTTGAAAAGGTCCTGCAGAGAAATCAATACAGGTTATCCCGAAAGGTGCAAGGACGCACTTGTAAAGATGATTGAAACGTATCTTTCCTTTATGTGACGCGTCTCTAGTGCCTTACTGAAGAAGCAGTGACACTCCTGTCGCTCGGTGAGGACGTTCCCGGACAGTGCCTCACTCACCTGGGACTGGTATCCCCTCCCAGGGTCCACCAAGGGCTCCTGCTTTTCAGACACCCCATCATCCTCGCGCGTCCTCACCCTCTCTCCACCGGGGAGGTGCCTAGCTTGGTGAGGTTACTCCTCCTGCTCCTCCAACCTTTTTTGCCAAGGTTTGTGCACGACTCCCATCTAGGCTGAAAACCTAGAAGTGGACCTTGTGTGTGTGCATGGTGTCAGCCCAAAGCCAGGCTGAGACGGTCCTCATATCCTCTTGAGCCAGACTGTTTGGGTCTCGTTGCTTCATGGTATGGTCTGGATTTGTGGGAATGGCTTTGCGTGAGAAAAGGGAGGAGAGCGGTCGCTGCCCTCAGCCGGCTTGAGGGCAGAGCCTGTCCCTCTCATGACAACCCAGTGTTGAAGCCCAGTGTCCTCGGCTTCATGCCCAGTGGATGGCAGAAGTTCATGGGGTAGTGGCCTCTCAAAGGCTGGGCACATCCCATGACAGCCAGCAGGTTGTCTCTGGAAACGACCAGAGTTAAGCTCTCGGCTTCTCTGCTGAGGGTGCACCCTTTCCTCTAGATGGTAGTTGTCACGTTATCTTTGAAAACTCTTGGACTGCCCCTGAGGAGGCCCTCTTTTCCAGCAGGAAGTTAGATGGGGGTTCTCAGAAGTGGCTGGTTGGAGGGGGACAAGCTTCGTTTCAGGGGTCTGCCGTTCCATCCCGGTTCAGAGAAGGCCGAGCGTGGCTTTCTCTAGCCTTGTCACTGTCTCCCTGCCTGTCAATCACCACCTTTCCTCCAGAGGAGGAAAATTATCTCCCCTGCAAAGCCCGGTTCTACGCAGACAGATTTCGCGAATTGTGCTAAGAACCGTCCGTGTTCTCAAAAAGCCCAGTGTTTTTGCAAAGAATGAAAAAGGACCCCATATGTAGCAAAAATCAGGGCTGGGGGAGAGCCTGGTTCATTCCCTGTCCTCATTGGTCGTCCCTATGAATTGTACGTTTCAGAGAAATTTTTTTTCCTATGTGCAACACGAAGCTTCCAGAACCATAAAATATCCCAACGATAAGGAAAAAAAATGTTGTTGTTGTTTTTCTGGAAACTGCTTGAAATCTTGCTGTACTATAGAGCTCAGAAGGACACAGCCCGTCCTCCCCTGCCTGCCTGATTCCATGGCTGTTGTGCTGATTCCAATGCTTTCACGTTGGTTCCTGGCGTGGGAACTGCTCTCCTTTGCAGCCCCATTTCCCAAGCTCTGTTCAAGTTAAACTTATGTAAGCTTTCCGTGGCATGCGGGGCGCGCACCCACGTCCCCGCTGTGTAAGACTCTGTGTTTGGATGCCAATCCGCAGGCCTGAAGAAACTGCTTGTTGTGTATCAGTAATCATTAGTGGCAATGATGACATTCTGAAAAGCTGCAATACTTATACAATAAATTTTACAATTCTTTGGAACGAGGCTTTTTCACTTCTTTGGCCAAATGTGGCTCTTCTCACTTCCCACCCCTTTCTACAACAACCCCGGGTGCATTCAGTGGAGGTGAAGCAATCCCTCAGAGCTGCTGGGCAACCTTGAACAATTCGTTCAACCTTTCTGTTAGTTCAGACAATATTCAGGGAGCCCGGTGAAAACACTAGCTTAGGCAGGTTCTGGTAAAGGGGGTGGTCGTTGTTAAACAATTTTGCAAAACACTGCATACTTTTCCTCCCTCGGGAAATCATTATTCACCATAGCATGACGAAAGCTCTGATAAGGTCTGCAAGAAAAGAAAACTGTCTTAGGTAGGGTTCTTCCAGAAGTAACCCTGAGACGTGGCCTTGTGTGCAAGGGATTAAGGACGTTTTAAGGATGTGCTCCCAGGGAGCTTCCGCTAAGGGAGTCAGGGAAGAGGATCAAGGAGGGGGAGAACCTGAGCAAGGGAGACACTTGTGGACAACGTTGCAGCCTCAACTTGATCCCAAGGGGACCTGCGGGGGTTCTGGACCCTGGAAAGGTAGAGTCCCAGACCCTTCTGGCTCTTGGTGCACGAGATGGAGGAGTGAGTCTCAGAAGCTGCAGAACTGTCCTCCCAGAAGCCAGCAACTAGCAATGCTCATGGAGACAGGGGGAGGGCTGTACAGACTCCCTAAAGGGTTCCAGCGGGACCTGGGGGCACCTGCAGTACCCACTACAGAAACTGTCTCATTTATTTTTCTACAGTTGGCCCTTGAACAACAAGGGGTTCAAGGCACACTGAACCCCCTTGCTGTCAAAAATCCACGCGTTACTTGTAAAAAACTTCTTTTTAGGGATGGGGATCTCACCTTGTCACCTAGGCTGGAGTGCAGTGGTATGATCATAGCTCACTGCAGCCTCGACCTCCCAGGATCAAGCAGTCCTCCTGCCTCAGTCTTCTGAGTAGCTGGGACTAGGTGTGTGTGCATCACCACGCCTGACTAATTTTTTATTAGTCTATTATTTGTAGAGATGAGTTCTCCCTACGTTGCCCAGGCTGGTCTTGAACTTCGGGGCTCAAGAGATCCACCCCCCTCAGCCTCCTCAAAGTGCTGGCCTTATAGGCATGAGCCACTACGCCAGCCTCATGCATTATTTTTGCCTCCTCCAAAACTTAACTACTAATAGCCCTACTGTTCACAGGGAGCCTTACTGATTGATAAACAGTCGATTGCCACATGAATAGACTAGTATCTATATATATATTTCATGCATTCATGACATACCTTTTTAACATTTTCTAATATTTTAGGCTACATGTTCATCTTTGAGTTTTTTCCCACTGCTGTAAACCTCCAAAATATTTTCCAATCCATTAATTGAAACAATCTACATATAAGTGGACCTGCACAGTGTCAACTGAATCATCTTTAATGTCTGATTAAGATTATGTTTAATCAGCCAATATAAAGAGGCAAAGACCCCACCACCATGAGGGATTGGACACCATTTGGCCTCAGCCCCAGGGTTTCCTAAGCATCTGGACCTCAGGGCCCTAGAAACATCTCACTGCTTTGAGGAATGCTGCCCAAGACAGCAGCCCACATGATCAGGACAGAACTCAGCACCCCCTGCCTTCCCGGGGCCCTTTCTGGTGGAGAAAAACCTCAGATATTATGAAGAATTGGAGAGAAAACAAAAGAGCCTGTAACTCTTCCGTGGTGAGAGCAGAGGACCAAACATGGTGACTCAGCTGCCTCCTGCTAGGGGTCATTCCCCTGCCGACCCTCAGCCTCCCGGTCCCTAGCATGGGGTTGATGCCGGCACCATGAGATGCTGGCACTTGGTGTCTCTGATGAGATAATGCCTGTAACATCATCCCAGCAGGGTGCCTGGCACCCACAAGGATTAGTCACTCTTCATACTAACATGGACATCTACATGGGGCTTTCATATTACAATTGAATCCCTTGAACCTTCGGATCAGCTTGCAGGTCCTGGGCTGGACCTGGAGACAGAACTGTGTCCCTCAGGTGGTCAGGACAGAATAGAGGGCCTTCCCCAGCTGGAGAGAGCAGTCGGGTTCTAATCAAGAAGGAGACCCCCCCACCGCAATCCTTGAGCGTAGCTTAAGTAGACACAGATCAAAATCAGAGCAGTCCACGCTTACTCAGCACCTACTAAGTGCCAAGCTCAATGCTAAGTTCTCTGAAGGCAACAGCTTGTCACCTGGAAGGTCTCATCTTTCACTCCATCCACTACGTTTCTTTTATCACAACTGGGTGCCAGGCTGAGATAGCTGCTGGGAGGTACCAGCACTCAGATGCAATCCCTGACCTCTGAGGACTCACCTTCAGGTTTTAGAGACAGACTCACAAACTGGAACCACAGCACAGTGAGGTGAGGGGCAGGAGAGTGGGATTTTTGGAGGAAGGGGGTGGTTTATAGAAGACTGGATCTTCAGCTTAGAGATCAAGAGATCACCTTCCATACAGGGAAAGGAGGCAAGAGGGTGAACTGGGCAGTACATGAGCCCAGGCTGGGAGGGGACTTAGCACAGCTGCTGCTTGATATGACAAAGTGACCCCGGCAAGGGGAGGCAGGCCCCCCTACTCTCCAGCACACCAGCCCGGAAGGGTGATGAGTATGGGCTGACAAGCAGCCCCAGCATAATCACAAATGTCACTTCCTGTGGCTTCAGAGCACCACGCAGTTACCACAGAGCATAACAAGAAGGGACCTGGGCTTGGGCACCTTTAGGTCCATCTGATGAGCGGGCAGTGTGCACCCACTGTGTGCCAGGGGCCACTGACAGGGACATAGGGTTGACCGGGCAGATGCGTCCTTGCCTGGACACCTGAGGGCTGGCACTGGCTGCAGGTGGCAGGCAGAGACCCCTACTTCCCCCTCACAGGCCTGATGTCAATGAGGCGGCCCTGGGGATGGCCTCGGGGCCTCTTCGTGG
Source organism: Hylobates moloch (assembly GCF_009828535.3). Lineage (NCBI taxonomy): Eukaryota > Metazoa > Chordata > Mammalia > Primates > Hylobatidae > Hylobates > Hylobates moloch. The sequence goes on from NW_026652296.1 coordinate 3,214,455, forward strand.
GTACGTGAGCCACCCTGGCATGTCCAATCCTTGCTCGTCCTGACCAGAAGTTACCTGAAAACCAGCAAGTCACCTGGTCTGGCCGCCTCCGTGTCTGTCATTGAGCACCAGACATAGCAGTGGGCACCTCCTGAGAAACGTCTGGAATCCATCAGAGGCAACAGGGAATTTCCTGAGCTTGCTCTTGGTGGCGACCGTGGTCTGCCTGACCAGAGCCTCCTGTTGCCCACCCGCTGCTCCTCCCAGATGCCCCTTCTCCCTCCCCTCCATGCCACCCACCTGCTGCAGGGCAGAGAGCACCCCTAACTAGCTTGTGCCCGTCCCTCCCCACATCCCCACTGTGTGGTCTGGGCCAGGCTCCCACACCACCCAGATGCCCACCATTGCCTCCTGTCTTCCTCCCTCCCTCCTGGGGGAGCCCCAAATCTGGGGAAGCTTAGGATCCTCTGTGGCCCCCATGGCCTCAAGAGGAAGCCCAGATGCCCTCGAGGCTCTCAAGGCCCTGCAGAGCCTTCCCATTCTCTCTGGCGTCTCCCAGATGCTCCAGCAACACTCACTGTTTTCTCCCTGTGGCTGTGCTCACTGCTGCCTCTTCTGCCTGGGATCCCCTTCTCCCAAACCCCACATTGCCCTGACGTCATTCAGACCCAGACCCAGTTCAGACAGCACCTTCTCCAGGAAGCCTTCCAGGATGCCCCCAGCTTCTCTGTGCTGGCTCTACTGAGGCAGTCACTGCACTGCTTGTGGCGTTCATGGCTCCTCCCCAAGGTCACTGCACTGCCTGAGGTCAGGGCCCGACTCACGTCCATTGTCCATGGGGGATAAACACATGCTCCCAGGAGGGACCAGGCCTGCACTCCACAACTGCTTCCATTCTCACAACACCGCATTCTTCAGACATGGAAACCAAGGCAGAGAACTCAGCCTGCCTTCTGTGTCACCGGCTTGGAAGTGTTGGGATGCTCTCTCCCACCCACACTGTTTCCTCATCCAATTTCCTCAAAATCTTCCCATGGACAGGCAGTCAGACATGGGCAGACAGATGTGCACCATCCAGCTGCCTGTCCACCCCTGGCCTCCCCCACTCACCCCAGTGCAGCCAGTAGGAAACAGGGGAGGAGTGGGCACAGGAGCTGGCACACTTGTATCTGTCTGGGGGCTTCTGGCTTCAAGTAACAAAAAATAAGCAAACAGGGATTTCAGTGACTAGGAAATGCATTATTTCCATAGCAAGATGCTCTAAGGAGTGTCAGGGCCCTGCTGGGCTCTTGGACTGTTTGTGTCGTCTCTCTAGACCAGGGGTCACCAAACATTGGCCCATACACCAAATCCCCAGCTGCCTGTTTTTGTAAATAAAGTTTTATTGGAAAACAGCCACACCAGTTTAGTTACAGGTCACCTATGGCTGCTTTTGTGCTGCAATGGTAGATTTGAGTAATTGCCACAGAGGCCATATGACGTACAAAGCCTAAAATATTTACAATCTGACCTTTGCCAATCTCTTCTGTATTCGTTTGTTTTCACACTGCTGGTAAAGACATACCAGAGACTCGGCAATTTACAAAAGAAAGAGGTTTATTGGACTTACAGTCCCATGGGACTGGGGAGGCCTCATAATCATGGCAGAAGGTGAAAGGCACATCTCACATGGCAGCAGACAAGAGAAGAGAGCTTGTGCAGCAAAACTTCCGTTTTTAAAACCATCAGATTTTGTAAGACTTACTCACTATCACAAGAACAGCATGGGAAAGACCCACCTCCATGATTCAATTTCCTCCCACCAGATTCCTCCCATGACATGTAGTAATTGTGGGAGATACAATTCAAGATGAGATTTGGGTGGGTACACAGACAAACCATACCATTCTGCCCCTGACCCCTCCCAAATCTCATATCCTTTTTTACATTTCAAAACAAATCATGCCTTCCCAACAGTCCCCCAAATTCTTAACTCATTTCAGCATTAACTCAAAAGTCCACAGTCCAAAGTCTCACCAAAGACAAGGCAAGTCCCTTCTGCCTATGAGCCTATAACGTCAGAGGCAAGTTAGTTACTTCCTAGATACAATGGGGGTACAGGCATTGGATAAATACAGCTGTTCCAAATGGGAGAAACTGATCTAAACAAAGGGGCTACAGGCCTCATGCAAGTACAAAATCCAGTGGAGCAATCAAATCTTAAAGCTCCAAAATGATCTCCTTTGATTCCATGTCTCACATCCAGGTCACGCTGATGCAAGAGGTGGGCTCCCACAGCCTTGGGCAGCTCCACCCCTGTGGCTTTGCAGGGTATAGCCTCCTTCCCAGCTGCTTTCATGGGCAGGCTGGTGTTGAGTGTCTGTGGCTTTTCTAGGTGCACAGTGCAAGCTGTCAGTGGATTGACCATTCTCAGTTCTGGAGGATGGTGGCCCTCTTCTCACAGCTCCACTAGGCAGTACCCTAATAGGAACACTGTGTGAGGGCTCTGACCCCGCCTTTCCCTTCTGCACTGCCCTAGCAGAGGCTCTCCATGAGCACCCCACCCCTGCAGCAAACTTCTGCCTGGACATCCAGGCATTTCCATAAATCTTCTGAAATCTCAATTCTTGACTTCTGTACACCCACAGGCTCAACACCATGTGGAAGCTGCCAAGGCTTGGGACTTCTGCCTTTTGAAGCAACAGCCCGACCTGTACCTTGTCCCCTTTTAGTCACAGCTGGAGCAGATGGGATGCAGGGCACCAAGTCCCTAGACTGGACCCAACAGAGGGACCCTGGGACTGGTCTGCTAAACCATTTTTTCCTCCTAAGCCTCTGGGCCTATGATGGGAAGGGCTGCCATCACCACTGCCTTGGTGATTAACATTCAGCTCCTCATTACTTATGCAAATTCTGTGGCCAGCTTGAATTTGTCCTCAGAAAATGGGATTTTCTTTTATATCGCATTGTCAGGCTGCAAATTTTCCAAACTTTTATGTTTTGTTTCCCTTTTAAAACTGAATGCCTTTAAGAGCACCCAAGTCACCTCTTGACTGCTTTGCTACTTAGAAATTTCTTCTGCCAGATACCCTAAATCATCTCTCTTAAGTTCAAAGTTCTACAAATCTGTAGGGCAGGGGCAAAATGCTGCCAGTCTCTTTGCTAAAGCATAACAAGAGTCACCTTTGCTTCACCTCCCAACAAGTTCCTCACCTCCATCTGTGACCACCTCAGCCTGGACTTTATTGTCCATATCGCTATCAGCATTTTGGACAAAGCCATTCAACCAGTCTCTAGGACATTCCAAACTCTAGGTGTTCATGCTTAGAGGGTTCCATTGTTTCTAGGCCCTTTCAGCTGACTTAGCAAGGAAATATATGTGTGTATAGTAGCCCATGTATATATGTATATTTATAAATATTTGTATATGTAACCATCTGTATTTAAATTAAACTAAACATGAATTCATACTGCTGTATCCAATCCTAATCTGTCACCACATGAATTATTCTAGCCTTCTCCCCTTACTTATCTGCAATCTCTCACCCCAGCAGTGAGAAACATGGGTCCCATCACTCATCATCCATTTATTTAATTATCCAGTTCCAGTGTACTTAGGTAGCAGTATCAGAATTGTTAACTGGTATCCTCATAGGAAATAATTTTATCAACTAGCATCCAGTTTTTATGTATGGTTCCTTTCATCTTTAGTCTTAGAGACTCCACTCATTTCCAAAGTTACTTGGGTTAGCACCCTTTCCCTTTCAGTGAGGTTGTTTCCTACATTTGTAATGCAGTTAGATTGTTTGGTCACATTGTACATTTCATCCTGAGATTCCCTCAATCTCCTAATCTTTAAAAAAATTACATACATCAAGATTCATTCCTTGTTCTGTAAAGTTCTATGGATTTTGACAAATGCATAGAGTCATAAATCTACCATTACGGTATCATTGATGTAGGGCAGGCAAACCCCAAAGTGGGGCTTAGCCTGCAAGGGTTCTTGGCTTCACCCAGGAAAGAATTCAAAGGTGAGTCAGTGGTAGGGTAGATGAAAACAGCTTTGTTGAAGCAGCATTGTTAGAGCTCTAAAAGTGTTACAGCCCCATGACTGCTCCTGCAGAGCAGGGCCACCCTGTAGGCAGTGTGCTGATAGTAGAAGCTCAGGGCAGTTCTGCAGTTGTACTTATACCTACTTTTAGTTACGTGTAGACTAAGGGGTGGTTTACACAGAAATCTCTAGGAAAAGGGTGGTTACTTTTGGGTTGTTAGGTCATTGTCATGGAAAGGGGCAGTAACTCCCAGGTGTTGCCATGGTGATGGTAAACTGACATGGCACACTGGTGGTGTGTCTCATGGAAAGCTGCTTCCACCCCATCCCTGTTTTAGCTAGTCCTCAGGTTGGCCTAGTGTCTCAGCCCCACTTCTGGAGTCAAGTCCTGCCTCCTACCTCATCGTTATGGAATAGTTTCACTGGCCTAAACATCTCCCATTTTTCACCTAATGCATCTCTTCTCCCCTTTACCATCCTCCTAATCCCCTGGCAACCATTTATCTTTGTACTATCACTGTAATTTTGCCTTTTACAGAATGTCATGTAATTGAATCATACAATATGCAACATTTTCAGACTAGCTTCTTTCACTTAGCAATATTCATTTACGATTCATCCATGTCTTTTTGTGCCTTGATAGCTCATTTGCTTTCATTGCTGATAGTATTCTATTGTATCAATATACCATGTTCTGTTTATCCATTCCCCTATTGAACGACATTTTTGTTGTTTCATATTCACTAGTTTGCAATTCCAAACAGAGTTGCTACAATGTTCACATGCAGGCTTTTTTGTGGTCATAAGTTTCAAATCCTCTGGGTAAATACCTAGTACCACAATTGCTGGATTACACAGTAAGACTATGTTTAGCCTTGTCAGAAGCTACCAAACTATCTTCCAAAGTAGCTGTACCATTTTGCATTCTCACCAGCAAGAATGAGAATGCTTGTTGCTCCATATTTTTGCCAGCCTTGGTATTGTCAGGTTTTCTTTTTATTTTAATTATTTTAATAGATGTGTGATGGTAACTTATTGTTGTTTTAATTTGAAATTCCCTAGTGGCAAATGATTTTGAGCATCTTTTCAAATGCTTATTTGCCATCTGTATATCTTCTGTGTTGAGGTATCTGTTCAGATCTTTGGCCCATTTTTAAATTGGGTTGTTTGTTTCCTTGTTGTTGAGTTTCACAAGTTCTTTGTATATTTTTGATACAAGTCCTTTATCTGATGTGTATTTTGCAGATATTTTCTCCCAATCTGTGGCTTGTCTTTTTATTCTCTTAACATTGTCTTTCACAGATCAGGATTTTTTTTTATTCTAATAAAGTCCAATTTATCAATAATTATCCATTTTTTCTTTCATGGATCATGCTTTTTGGGTTATATCTGATAGCTCACCACCAAGCCAAAGGTCACCTAGATTTTTTCCCATGTTTCCTTCTCAAGGTTTTATGGTTTTGTGTTTTAGGTCCAGGATCCATTTTGAGTGAATTTTTGGGAAAGCCCAAGTGTTGTGTCCAGGTTGATGTTTTTGCACATGATATCCAAGAGTTCCAATTGTTAAAATTGTTAAAAGGACCAATTGTTTAAAAGGGCTTTCCTCTCTACATTGAATTTCCTTTGCTCCTTCATCAAAGATCAGTTGACTATATTTGTGTAGTCTCTTTCTGGGCCTCTATTCTATTCCACTAATCAATTTGTCCACTTTCTTGCCAATACCATGCTATCTTGATTGATACAGCTTTATAGTAAGTCTTCAGATAAGTTAGTGTGAGCCCTTCAACTTTTTTCTTTTCTTCATTATTGTTTTGGCTATTTTAGATATTTTGCCTTTCAATATAAAATTTTGAATCAGTTTGTCAATATCTACAAAACAGTTTGCTGGGATTTTCATTGCGATTGTATTGACTCTATGAATCAGGTTGGGAAAAATTGACTCATTAATAATATTGAATCTTCCAATTCATGAGCACAGACTATCCATTTATTTAGATCTGTTATTTCTTTTATTAGGATTTTGTAGTTTTAGACATAGAGATCTTATATATTGCTAGATTTATACCTAAGTATTTCATTTTTGGTTGGTGCTGTTTTGAGTGATATTAATTTTTAACTTCAAATTTTAATTGTTCATTGCTGGTATATAGGAAAATAATTAACTTCTGTATTAACCTGATACCCTAAAACATTGGTATTATTACTTATTAGTTTCAGACACTTTTTGTTGTTGTTGTTGATTCTTCAGGATTTTCTATGTAGACAATAATGTCATCTATGAACAAAAACAGTTTTATTTATTTCTTCTGTATCTGTACACATATTTCCTTTTATTGTCTTATTGTCCTAGGTAGTTACCTAGGCCTTTCAGTACAATGTTGAACAATACTGAACAGAACTAGTGAGAAGGCTATCCTTGCCTTCTTCCTAATTTTAGCAGGGAAGTTATCCAGCTTCTCACCATTATGTATACTGTTAACGGTAAGTTCTTTGTATAGCTGCTCTTTATTAAGCTGAAGCAGTTCTCCTCTTGTCTCAGTTGACTTGGGCTGCTATGACATTAATGCCATAGACTAGGTGGCTTATAAACAACACAACTGTATTTCTTACAGTTCTGGAGGCTGGATAGCCCAAGATCGAAGCCATGGTAGATTCAGTGTCTGGGGAGGGCTTCCCGGTGCATAGACAGCTGTCATTTTGCTGGGAACTCATATGGTGGAAGGAGTGAGAGATCTCTCTGAAATCGTTTTTTATAAGGGCACTAATCCCAATCATGAAAACTCTTTCCTCCTGCGCCCATCTTATGCCATCACCTTAAGAGTTAAGATTTCTACATACACATTTGGGGATACACAGTCCGTCTATGGCATCTTTATTCCTACTGCCTTTTATCAAGAATGGATAATGGATTTTGTCGAATACTTTTTCTGTATCACTGATATGATCATATGATTTTTCCTCTTTAGCCTGTTAGTGTGGATGATGTTGGGTTTTCTGAGTGTTAAACCCGTCTTGCATACCACTGGGTCATGGTGTATAATTCTTTTTATACATGGTTGGATTCAATTTGCCATCCTTTAGTTAAGGATTTTTGCCCTATTTCAAAAAAGATATTGTTTCATAGTTTTTATTTCTTGTGAAGTTTTCATAAACTTTTGTTAATAGAGTAATTCTAGCCTCATAGGATGATTTATATAACGTTTCCTGTTTCTATTTTCTGGAAGAGATTGTAGAAAATTTGTATCATTTCTTCTTTAAATGTTTGGCAAAATTCACCAAAGAAAATCATCTGAGCTTTATGCTTTCTTTATTGGAAGGTTATTAATTATAAATTAGTTTATTTGTTGACATAGGTATTCAGATTACTTATTCTTTTGTGAGTTTTTTGCAGTTTCTATCTTTCAAGGAATTGATCTGTTTCACCTAAGTCACCAAATTTGTAGGTTTAGAATTTGTTTTTGTTTTGTTTTTTTAAATTTGTTCGTTTGTTTGTCTGAGACAGAGTCTTGCTCTGTTGCCCAGGCTGGAGTAGAGTGGCACAATCTCAGCTCACTGCAACCTCCACTTCCCGGGTTCCAGCGAGTCTTGGGTCTCAGCCTCCCTCTTAGCTGGGACTACAGGCATGCACCACCACAGCTGGCTAATTTTTGTATTTTTAGTAAAGATGGGGTTTCATCATGTTGGCCAGGCTGGTTTCAAACTCCTGGCTTCCAGTGATCCACCTGTCGCAGCCTCTCAAAGTGCTGAGATTGCAGGCGTGAGCCACCACGCCCAGCAATTTTTGATATTTTTTATTATCATTTCAATGTCCATGGAATCAGTAATGACGACTCCTCTTTTATTTCAGATACTGGTAGTTTATGTCTTCTCTCTTTTTTCTTGATTAGCCTAGCTAGAGGTTTATGAACTTTATTGATTTTTTTTAATGAAACAGGGTTTGGTTTTGTTGATTTTTTAAAAGTTGTTTTACGATTTTTATTTTCACATCTATTTGCTTTAGGCTTAAATTACTCTCCTTTTTCTAGTTTCTTCAGGTGTTGACTTGGGTTGTTCATTTGAGATCTTTCTTCTTTGCTGATCTTTACATTTTAGTGCTAAAAGTTTTCTCTAAGTGCTGCTTTAGCTGCATCTTACAAGTTTTGGTATGTTTCATGCTTTCATTTATCTCAAAGTATTTTCTAATTTTCCTTGTCATTTCTTCTTTGACTCATTGGTTATTTAGGAATGTGTTGTTTGAGAGCCAATCATAATGCCAAAGACACAGTCCCGAATGTTGAAATCTTAAAAGATAAAAGTCGCCAAAGTCTGAAATCCCAAAATTTATAATCCCAAAAGATCAAAATTTCAAAAATATAATTCTGAAAAAAAATTTATTTAAAAGACATTTTAAAGAAGAAATTTTAAAGAGGAAATTGAGAAACATAAAAACGTAACAGAACACTTCAGAGGCCACTTTACACAATAAAATAGACAATAATAACACATATTTTTGCAAGCAGGTATACTAAAGACAGCCACATAGGTATAACAGTTATGAGCAGACAAACTGCGTAAAGAAATAGGGCAAAAAGGGAACATATAAACGTGTATCACTATGGTTGCTAATTGTACACAACCGGCTTTCTAACTGTGGTTGTCTGCAATACTGTGACAAACAATCTAAGTCTGACGAGACTGTTAAAACCCACAATTGATTACCATTGCATATAGTTTCCCAAAGAGCCAAGATCTCAAGAAATGTTATCTTTCACAAATGCAGATGTACAAAAAGGACATCTCTTCGTTTATTGAGACAGTTTCAACATTTTTCCATACATGCACAATGCTTACACACAAAGTCAACATTGCGATAGTGCACTTTCATGGAGTCAAATTTGTAAAAAATGCATAAAATGAATTAGAGCTCCCTAAAAGTCTCTATAAAATTTATATTTTCAGTATTGGAAATGATTCAAACGTGAAATACATAGCATAATGAATTGTAAAAACGAATGCTGACAATTTAAAATAATGAAAAAAAACTTGAAAAAAAGAAAATGCTGGGCACAGTGGCTCATGCCTGTAATCCCAGCACTTTAAGAAGTGGAGGTGGGAGGAGTGCTTGAGCCCAGGAGATCAAGACCAGCCTGGGCAACATAGGGAGACTCCATCTCTACAAACAAAAATTTAAAAATCAACCAGGCATAGTGGTGTGTGGCTGTATTCCCAGCTACTCTGGAGGCTGAGGTAGGAGAATTGCTTGAGCCAGGAAGTCAAGGCTGCAGTGGAGTCACACCACTGCACACCAGCCTGGGTGGCAGAGTGAGACCCTATCTCAAAAAAAAAAAAAAAAAAAAAGAAAAGAAAAGAAAAAGAAAAAAAGGAGAAAAACCGAAAAACCTAAAAAAATTTATGTAAGTAAAAGGTATTTCAGGTATAGATTATGGGTAGTTCCATAAGGATAGTCCATAAGAACTGGCTGGCTTTCATGGTCATTAACTATGTTTTGAAGTCTTGCATCATGATGAATAGCTGCTTTTTTCCTTTTATCACATGACTGTCCTCAAAGAGATGTTCACATTCACTTTCTATATGGTGACACTTTTTTTGAAATTCTATGACTTAATAGACACTGACATGAGCATTCCCGATGATATTTTCCTATCTTCCGTGCCATACTTCTGTGTTGTTTTGGGCATGCAAAAGCCCGTTTCACATGCACCTACATACAGACCCCAGATTTGGCAGAAACAATACTGGAAATCAAACAGCAACGCCCAAAATAATGCTTTACTAGGATTCTAGTAAATCTACTATTTCTCAATCCAGTCAAATCAACACCTAAAATTAAGTCTAAAAGTTCACCTCTGGTCAATTTGGCTCCCATATACACATCTCCCTAAGCCATGATTAATTTTTAAATAAAGACAATAACAAGGTAACGGTTCTGCCTAACATGATGCAACCATCATCCTGTGATTGGGATTTTTGGGATTTGAGACTTTAGAGATTTTTATCTTTGGGGATTTCAACATTTGGGATTATGGCATTCAGGCTTGTGTCTTTTGGAATTATTATCCAAATCTATGTTGTTTACATCCAGATATTGATAACTATTGATATAGTTTAAATCCGTTGTGGTCTGAGAACATACTATGTATGATTCCTATATTATTTTAAATGTGTTAAAATGTGTTTTATGGCCCAGAATTTGGTCCATTTTGGTGAAAGTTTTATGTAAGCTTGAGAAGAATGCTGTAATTTGCTGTCAGATGGAGTATTATATAAATGTCAATTACATCATGTTGATTGACACTGCTGTTCAGATCATTTCTTTTTTTTTTTTTTTTTTTTTTTTTGAGACGGAGTCTTGCTCTGTCCCCCAGGCTGCTGGAGTGCAGTGGCGCGATCTCGGCTCACTGCAAGCTCCGCCTCCCGGGTTCACGCCATTCTCCTGCCTCAGCCTCCCGAGTAGCTGGGACTACAGGCGCCTGCCAACACGCCCGGCTAATTTTTTGTATTTTTAGTAGAGACGGGGTTTCACCGTGTTCGCCAGGATGGTCTCGATCTCCTGACCTCGTGATCCGCCCGCCACGGCCTCCCAAAGTGCTGGGATTACAGGCTTGAGCCACCGTGCCCGGCTGTTCAGATCATTTCTATTCCTACCGATTTTCTGCCTTCTTGATCCATCAATTACTAAAGAGAGGTGTTGAAGAGTCCAACTGTAGGAGTAGGTTTTTCTACTTCTTATTTCATTTCTATCAGTTTTTGTCCTGAATATTTTTATGTTCTGTGTTGGGTTCATACATGTTTAGGATTGTTGTATCTCCTTGGAAAACTACCCCTTTATTATTACGTAACATCCCTCTTTATTCCTGATAACTTTCCTTGTTTTGAAGTCTGCCTTTGTGAAATTAACATAGCTACTCCAACTTTCTTTTGATTTGTGTTAGTATAGTGTATCTCTGTCTATTCTTTTACTCTTAACCTGTTCAAGTTTTTTATTTAAAGTGGGTTCCTGCAGACAATATATAAAAGGATATTGTTTTTTAAAAATTTATTCTGGCACTCTGTCTTTTAACAGGTATATTTAGCCCAATTCACATTTAAAGTGATTATTGATATATTTGGATGAATATCTTCCATCTTTGTAGCTGTTTCTCTTTGTTGTACTTATTCCTTATTTCATTTTTTATCTTCCCATTTTTCTAATGTCTTTGGCTTTAGTGGAGCATTATACGATTCCATTTTTCTCCCCTCTCTTAACAAATCAATATTTCACTTTTAAAAATCTAGTGGTTGCTCTAGAGTTTTCAATATATATTTACAATTATTCTTAGTCCAATTTCTAAAAATGGACTGCTTCATGTAGAGTGCATGTATTTTGTAACAGAGTGTCTTTATAACCGTCTGCTCAGACTGCCATAACAAAATGCCATAGACTCGCTGGCTGAAGCAACAGAAATTTATTTTCTCACAGTTCTGGAAGTTAGGAAGTTTAAGATCAAAATGCCAGCTGATTGGGTTCCTGGTGAGGGCTTTCTCTTTGTGTTGCAGATACTTACCTTCTTGTTGTGGCCTCACATGGACTTTTCTCAGTGCATGTGTGTGGGGAGGTAGGGAGTGACAGAGGGACGAAGAAAGAGAGAGAGAGAGGAGAGAGAGAGAGAGAGAGAAAGAGAGAGAGATCTTCCTCTTTTTATAAGGCCACTAATCTCATTATGAGAGTCCCACCCTCGTGACCTAGTCTAACTCTTAATTACTTCCCAAAAGTCTCATCTTTAAATATTATCACATTATGAATTAGCAATTCAACATAAGAATTTTAGGGGAACATAAACATTCGGTCCACAACACAGACTTCCAATTCCTCCCTCCTGTTCTTTACAACATTTCTGTAATTCATTTCACTTTTCCATAAGTTATTATCAATGAATAAATTGTTTCTATTGTTCTTTTGAACAATTATCTATTAAATCATCAAAATAAGAAACATAAAATTTAATTTTATCTCCACTTATACTTTATTGAGTGCCCTTCCATTTTTTTATGTAAATCTGAGTTTCTGACCTACATCATTTTTTTCTCCCTGAAGAACTTAATATTTTTTTGCAAAGCAGGTCTATTGGCGATAATTTCTCCAGTTTTTGTTTATATGGAAATGTCTTTATTTCGCTTAATTTTGAAGGATATTTTAACTGAATATAGAATTCTAAGTTGGTAGTTGCTTTCTTTTGACACTTTAACTATTTTAGTTCACTCATTTTTGTTTTGTTTTGTTTTGTTTTGTTCTTGTTTTTGTTTTTGCTTGAATGGTTTCTGAAAAGAAGTCTGATGTAATTATTTTTTTTGTTCCTCTATAGGTAAGATGGGGCTTTTTTCCCTTTTGGCTTCTTTCATTGTTTTCTCTTTATCTTTGTTTTTTGTCACTTTGAATATATCTAGGTAGATGTTTTGGTGATTATCCTGCTTGATGTTCTGTGAACTCCCAAGATCAAATAGTTGGTGTCTGTCATTAATTTTGGAGAATTCCCAGCCATTATTGCTTCAAGTATCTCCTCTGGTCTGTTTTCTCTTTCATCTCCTTCTGGTATTCCAGTTACCCATATATTAAATCTTTTGAAATTGTCCCACAGTTATTGGATTTTCTATTCTGTTTTCTTCCATTCTTTTTGCTCTTTGCTATTCCAATTGGGAAGTTTCTCTTGATGTATTTCCAAGCTCTTCCTTTCCTTTGCTGGATTCATTCTATTGATGAGCCCATCAAAGACATTCATTATTTCAGTTAATGGTGTTTTTTATTTCCAGTATTTCCTTTTGCATCTTTCTTAGCATTTTTATTCTCTGCTTACATTGCCCAACTACTTTTTTTTCCCATTAGAACCCTTACCATATTAATCATAGTTATTTTAATTTTCTGCCTGATAATTCCAAAATCTGTGTCATTGCTGAGTCTCGTTCTGATGCTTGTTTTGTCTCTTCAGATTATGTTTTTTTCTTGCGTTTCAGCATGTGTGGTAATTTTTTATTGAAAACCAGACATCAAGTATTGGGTAATAAGAATCGAGGCATAGAGGCCTTAAGTGTGAGGTTTTATGTTATTCTGTCCAGGAGTTGGGCTGTATTTAATGTTTTCTGTAGCTGTAGTGCCAGAGACTTCAAATTCCTCTAGTGTCCTTGTTTTCATTATCCCTGTTCGCTTAGGGCTCTCCTAAGTATTCCTTCTCAAAGGCAGCCTGTGTCTTCCTGCTCTTCCGGGTGAACTCTCCTATTTTCCTGAAGCCCTATTGGTGTGGTGGTAGAGTATGAAGAAGATAAGTATTTTATAATCTTATAATTGAATCTGAGTTACTTAGTGTGCTGCTGTTCCTGGGCCATGACCTTCACAAGTGTTGCTTAGCTTTTTCTCTCCCTGCTTAGGTAAGACAGGAAGGCTGAGGGCTCCGGTGGAGTCTTTTTCCCTGGAGAGCAGGACATTTTTGTGGAGGACACCATGGGTGAATTGCAATGGCTACTCTTTCCCTTCCATTGCCAGCCTAGCTGGGGATCTTTCTCACTTCTTTACTGTAAAAACCTGAAGGGATTCCTAGAATCCCATGAAAATGTGGGGGCCCCGTAAGACTGCAGCTGCCAGGACTAACTTTCATGCTAGCACACACTCATCCTCTGACGATTCACCAAAATTACCAGTTAAGTGTTTCTACCAATTTATTCCAAAATCTTCTTCCTTAGGTAAACAGATATCAGCTGGGAGTCACTGGATTGAGTCATCTCTGCATATTTTAGGGTGGCTGTTTGCCCTCTGACCTCAGTTCTCTGAGGAGTCAAAGAAAAGTTATGGAGTTTCAGAGTGTTCAGATTTTCTTGTTGTAAGGGTTAAGAGTGATGACTTCTAAGTTGTTAGCATGTCAGAGCTGAAAATGGAAGTTCTCCTGCAACACTCACTTTCTTTTTTCTTTCTTTCTTTTTTGAGACAGGATCTGCAGGTGTAGTGGTAATCCACTGTGGTTTTTGAACCTCATCAAAGACGTCAGTTGTTTGTCACAGTATTTCAGATGACCACAGTTATGAAGCTGGGTGCACACAATTACCGGGTTGCCCACGCTGGAGCGCAGTGGTGCGATCATAGCTCACTGCAGCCTCAACTCCTGGGCACAAGCAATCTTCCCACATCCACCTCCCAAGTAGCTGGGACTGCAGACGTGCACCACCACACCTGCCTATTTTTTAGTTTTTATTTTTAGTAAAGACAGGGTCTCACTATATTGCCCAGGATAGTCCTGAACTCCTGACCTCAAGTGATCCTCCTGCCTTGGCCTCCTAATGTGCTGGGATTACAAGCATGAGCCAGCCAGCATGCCTGGCCATCTTTCTTTCTTTTTTTTATAAATTTAAAAAATTGAGACACAATTCACATTCCATAACATTTACCTTTGTGAAATGTACAATTCAGAGTTCTTTTAACATACTCACAAAATTGTGCAACCATTATCATTATCTAATTCCAGAACATTTTCATTGCTCCAAAGTGAAATTCTATTCCCATTAGTAGTTGTTCCCTCATTTCCCTCTTTTACCATCCCCTGGAAACCCCTAATCGATTCTCCATCTCCGTAGATTTGCCTGTCTGGACAGTTCATCTAAGTGGCGTCATATGATATGTGGTCTTTTGTGTTTGGCTTCACTCACTCAGCATATTTTCAAGGTTCATCCATGCTGTAGCGTGAATCAGTACTTCATCCCTTTTTGTTGTTATTGAATAATATTCCATTGTATAGATGTACAATATTTTGTTTATCCACTAGTTGATTGACATTTGGGTAGTTTCTACTTTTCGGCTGCTACAAATCATACCACTATGAATATTTGTGTGCAAGTTTTTGTGTGGCCATATGTTTTCATTCCTCTTGGATATAGACCTGGGAGTGGAATTAATTGCTGGGTCATATTGTAGTTTTATGTTTAACTCTTGGAGGAAGAAACAAACTGTTTTCCTCAGTGGCTGCACCATTTTATATCCCACTGGCAATTTATAAAGGTTGCAATTTCTCCATTTCCTCACCAACATTTGTTATTTTCCTTTTTCTTTCTTAATGGCCACCTTAGTGGGTATAGAGTGGTAGCTCACTGAGGTTTTGATTTGCATTTCCCTAATGATGAATGATGTTCTGAATCCTTTTGTGTGCTTATTTATCATTCGTACATCTTCTTTGGAGAAATGTCTTTCAATGCTTTGCCCATGTTTTACTTGGGCAATTTGTCTTTTCAGCGTTAAGTTGTAATACCTATTTATATACTCTAGATAGTGTATCTCCATCCGATATATGGTTTGCAAAATTTTTCTCCCATTCCTTATGTTGTTTTTCACCTTTTTGATAATGTTCTTTAAAAGTAAAAAAGTTTTTCATTTTCATGAAGTCCAATTTAGCTATTTTTTTCCTTTGGTCCCTTTTAAAATTTCAGTGTCATGTTAAAGAAATAATTGCCATATATGGTCTATCTTGAAGAATTTTTCGCTTGCCCTGGAGAAGGATGAACATTTCTTGTTGCTAGAATGGGTTTCCTAAACATGCCTGTTATTAAAGGAAATCAAAAATATTTCACCCCAAAATATATCTGTCTGACATATTTCTAGATGGCTATTCAGAGGTCCTGTGAACCTAAGGCTAGCCCTGCAAAGATGTCTTTTGTAGGGGAGATCTGCATCTGCAGAGGAAATACAGTGAAGTAAACAACAGATGTGAACAGGCTCTGTCTAAGCCCATCTTGTCCAGATCTAAAAAAGAATTAACTGAGAGTTTGACACCTTTAAAGTTCTGACAGAGAAACATTCCCACCAGCTACCATCTATTCTTTCTGAGGTGGGGTTTCATCTGCGAAACAAGATTGTCTTTGCTCAATGCCTTTCCTCCCCTTCTCTCCTTCTCATAACCTGCATTGCCTCCATAACATGTGTTCCATGCGCCAAACTATTCTTTCTGTAAGCTCACGATGCTATAAAAGCATCAGCCATCTGGACATTTCTTTGAGTTTTCATATTTTGTACGACTCCTGTGCACACAGTGCACCTAACACATTTGTATTCCTTTTTTCCAGTTAATCTGTCTACTCTCAGTTTGTTTTATAGTCTCCATTTTCCAAAACTTCAGGGGAAAAATTTCACTTCCCTGCCTCATCTATACTCTATTTCTTGTACCACATAAGGGGATGTGGCTCTACACTCCCCACGGTGCCAGTGCAGAATCCGGAACCCCACCCTGGCCTCCAGCTCACTGCCTCCTCTGGCCTCTTCATTGTTATGTCCAACTCTTCAACACCAGTGACATCTGGATTCTGCCCTGCAGCATAATGAAATCATCTGTGCTTTATCCATGAGATGTTTCTAAATCTGAAACTCAGTAAATGGCGTTTACATTGTGACTATGCCGATATTGTTCATTGCATTGCAAAGTGCCACCCAATGTAAATAATTGATTTTTGCTATTATTTTTATTACACAGTGCTATGGACTGAGTTGTGTCCTCTCCAAATTGGTAAGTAGATGCCCTAGCGCCAGTGGGATGGTAGCTGCAGATATGGCCTTTGGAAGGTGATTAGGTTTAGACATGATTATAAGGATGTGGCCATCATGTTCCCTGAGATCAGTGCCCTAAGACACCAGAGAGCTTATTTGGTCTCTCTCTCTCTGTCTCTCAACGACACAATGAGAAGGCAGCCATTTGCAAGCCAGGAAGAGAGCTCTCACTGGAACCTGACCATGGTGACTCCCTGCTCCTGAATTCCTAGCCTCCAGAACTGTGAGAAAAGAAACTTCTATTATTGAAACCATCAGGCCATGGTATTTGTTATGACAGCCCAAGCTGACTAAGAAACACAGGTAATCCATTTTTATTATAGAAAGAAAGGAAGTCTAGAATACACATCACCTATGTGTCTTGGAGACATATTCCATACTCTCAGTATTTTTCTGGGTTATGGATAATCACAGACATTTAAAAATGGAATCATACAATTTATAAACATTTTTTCCCAACACACTGTGAACACTCTTCCATATCAATAAATACAATTCTAGATCCCATTTTTCATAGCTTCAGAGCATTTCACTGTACAGACTTCCTAATTCATGTAATTGATCTCTTTTGTTTGGATATCTAGGCTGTTTGTGCCTCCTTCGCCTTTGTAAACAATCCTGTGATGAACATCTCATGTGTACATCTTTGAACAATGTAATATTATCTCTAGGATAAAAGAAAGGAACTCTGATTATTAGCACTGCTACACACACAGCGAATGGCCCATCACTGAGGATGAACAAGCAGGGACCACATGGCAAGGTTGGGACACAGGCATTCTCTGGACTGACTACACTCTCTCAAAAATGCTTTTCATCCCTAGACCTTCACCCAGTGATCTTGAACCAGTTGATTCAACATTTTGGTTTTCTGTTAAAACAAAATTAAAATAAGTTTATGTATCAGTTAAATCTTTCTATAGTAAGTGACCTACACCTAAATTAGACCTTTTAGCAGAAAAGGACATTGTTGGTGCAGATAATTGAAAAGCCACAGTCTAGAGCTGGGCTAGATCATACACTACCGGATCTAGACACACTCACGGTGGTGTTAGGGAGCAGTTTGTCTCCACTATCAAACTGCTGTTGTCTCTACTGATTTCTGTTCAAATTCTCCCCTCCTGGCACTATCTTTTCTCTAGGCTCATTTCCTTACACTTCTAAATCCACTCCAAAGAAATTAGTCCCCAGTCCTTCCTGCAAAAGTCTCAGAATTGAAGCTCATTGGCTTGGCTTAGGTCACATGCCCATCTCTGGACCAGTCACTGCAGCCACAAAAAATGGAATGCTCTAATTGGCCAGGCTTGAGTCCCACGCCCTGCCCTGAACCTTGGAGGCAGAGTCAGCTCCACATGGATTGAGATGGGGAGAGGAGGTTTTCAAAGGAAAATTGAGGTGATTTTCCCAGAAGAAGGGGTTGGGTGCTGGGCAGCTAGCAAGAACAGATTTCACTACATTGGACAAGTAAATGGATTAGTCATGAAAAGCCGGAAGACTTTTCTAGCTATGGCAACACTCTTGCATTGTGTAGACAGTGCAGTTTCCTGTGCATGAAGCTGGGGAAGGCAGCCGTGTCTGAACCAGTCCGTCCATTTCCAACGACTTCAGGTTGGGTTTAAGTTGATATTTGTTGAAATTAGTTCAGCATGTGTGTCTGGCTTCCTGTCTCAGTCGCAGGCCTAGACGGAACGTTCAGTGTGAGGAAGAATGTGTGAGCCAGCGAGGAGACAGAACACACAGCAAACCCGTGCCAAGTCAGCGATGCATTTTCTTTAGCACTTTGTACAGTTGTTCTGAAGTAAAAGAACTGTTTCTAAAAATAAAACAAAATATTATAAAAGCTTCACAATCAAACAATTTGAAACAAACCATCGATTTAAATGTGCAAATGAATTTTAAAAAGAAACATACATCTGTGTGTGTGCCTGTTTGTGTGTGTTAGCCCACTTCCTCTAACTTCCCCTTCTCACCCTCACCCCCCACTTCCCTTCCTGCCCCTCCCCTCCCCCCACCATCTTGCCTAATAATTCTGTGAGCAGAGGGCTGAAATCATGACGTTCAACTTATTAAAAGGCTTTTATTGAGTTCAAACTTATTAAATTTGTCTTTAAAAGCTTCTAACTTAATTGAGTGAGTGAGTTTAAAAATGAATTTTTTTAATTCACAGAGTTAGAGTCCTGCCTGCCCTTCATAGGAGTCAGCAAAGGCAGAGGAAGCTGCAAAGCCTGAGGCCAGGGACTCCAGCTCTGTGGTCATACAATCTGAATTCAAATCCTCTCCACTGCCCCTTTCCAGCTATTCAACCCCAGCATGCTACTTAACCACTCCAGGCCTCAGCAGCCATAAGGAGTAACTTACGCAGAAATCTGTTGCAGGTGTGGTTGGTATCCCACTCACATCCACTTGGCCCTTTGCATTTCTGTCCACATGGGTCCAGCTTCCAGGTGAAGGCATCTGTGCCTTGCCTGGAGTTTCTTCTGGCCCCCATGTGGCAGGCCAAGAGTGCCACGGAATTAACCCCCCCGCCAGGGGCAACCTCACTGAGTGATGATGGGAGTGGGTGGATCAATACCCCAGCTCCCTCGCCCAATGGGTAGATCACCCTGAGGCACATGCTCTCCCAGCATTGTCCAGCAGGATTGAGCTCCAGCTGCCCGCAGAAGTCATCAGCAGATGGCACATCCTCGACTGCTCTCCATCCTTCCTGGGCTCACCTCCACACCCACCTTCCAGAATTTCCTGAGACCACCTCTCAAATAACCAACTTGCACTCAAAGCTCTCCTTTGGAGTGTGCTTCTGGGAGTGCTCAGCCTCAGCCAAACTAGAAAGCAGTGGTCAGTAAAGTGAGAAAGTCAGAGAACCTTGGAGGAGAAGGGCTTAGGGAGGAGAAAGCACAGAGAGGCTATGTATGTGTCTGGGGCTGCATGTATGAGATCAGTGTGCACATATAGTCACCTTGTTCTATTTTTAAAAATTTTAATGATTTTTTAACCCGATATATCAAATATTGTTCCAACATGTAGTCAATATTTTAAAAATCATAATGAGGAAAAAATCTTAAATATTAGACTCTCTTCTAGCTAGTCAGCTTTCTATGCCCCTGAGTACTTGGCACAATGTCCTGTTCCCTTGGGCGCATTCAGTCAAAGAAAGCTTAGGAAACGATGACACTGCAACTTATTTTTTCTGACAGGCCTCAAAAGCCATGCTAGATAGCAGAGTTGTCTGGCATAGAAAGCATTTCTTCTTATCTTTGCAGAATTATAAGAACAGATTTGTTCCTAGCAATATGAGAATTGCTAAGTGCTTGGGTTCTAGGGTCTCATAGCAATCCCATCTTTAATGCTCACTAGCTCTATGATCTTGGCCAGTCAACTTGGTAATTTCTCCATGTCTCAGTTTCCTTGTCTGTGAAATGCAGATTTAATCTTAATTACCTACCATATAGCATTGCTATAAGAAGTCAATGAAATAGTGTAAGGCACTGGAAATTGAGTACACAGTAAGCTCCAAATAAATGTAAGTTGCTGTTGGGTTACCAAGTCTTTTAGGGGCCGTCTTTGGGTCAAATTTCAAAGGAGGATACCCATTTTAAATGAAAAGAAGTTGCACATTAACATGTAAATGCATCTCCCCTTGCCCTGTCTTCTGTCCCACACTCAGCAACACCCAATGCCACCATCAATTCACACCCTGTCCACTATTCTGGGAGGCCAGGGACCCTGTCCCTTGGATGTGTGTCCCTCCATTTCCCCATCTTACCTTTTAAGTGTGAAAGTCTTAGAACATCAACCCGACAGACGTTTCAAGAGCCTCTGAAAATGTTTGTGCCCAAAAATATGGAAGAAAAAAAAACCCCACTGCAAAATTAAAATCAATAAATGTTTAATTAAACATCTAGAAAACTAACATTATGGCAAGTTCACTAATTGTTCCATTTAGTTGTCATAAAAATTTCATGACACTGCATTATATTTGAAAATAATTTACAGGTTGTGAAATTTTCCTCATTTTGCAAGAATTCCCAAGAATAATGCTTGGTAAATTGTGGCCAATTGTAATTAAGTGAATTTTTTGTAGACAAATAATTTTGGAAGCAAAATGATTTTTTAAATCTTTTGATTATAATAAAAGTTAAATATGAAGTGGCCGCCTTCCCTCTCCCCTTGCCCACTTCCTGTCACCTGTTCTCCCAGCAACCAGGGCCACCTTTCCAAATCTTCCACTTGCTTTTGATGAAAGTCTTCCCCTGGCCCTTCCCTTACCTCCTGGGTAAAAATCTGTTTTCTACCAGGACTGTCCGTGCCCTGGCCATGCCCACTTCCCTGACCTCATATGCACTTGAGAGCAGGTGCTGTTGCCCCCATCTCAGGTCGCCTTTACCAGTCAGTGCTGGGGCCCTAGGACTTGGTCTGAGCTACCCCGTTCATCCCAGGACCAGGCAGTGTGGCCTGTTCTGCATCCAGAGTGGGAAATGGAGGCAGGAATCAGCAAATGGAACTGCTATTGTTAGAATGTCCCCTGCAAAACTCATGTGGAAATTCAATTGCCATTGTGATGGTATTAAAAAGGTAAGACCTTTAAGAAGTGATTAGGTCAGGAGGGCTCTGCCCTCATGAATGGACAAATGCTAATTTTTGCCAGTGTAGTTTGGTTATCTTGGGAGTTCAGCTCCTTTCCCCTCTGTCTCATATGCTTGTATGCCCTTCTGCCTTCTGTCTTCTGCCTTCCACCATGAGATAATACACCATGAAGTCCCTTGCCAGAGGCTGGTGTCATGCTCTTGGACTTCCCAGCCTCCAGAAGCATGAGCCAAATAAAATCCTATTGTTTATAAATTACCTAGGCTGTGATGTTCTGTTATAGCAGCAGAAAACAGATGAAGACAGAGATGTTTCTCCCACGCCCTGCAGGGCCCAGCATGTGGCCCGATAAAAGGAAGGCATGAGAAAGTATTTGGCAAATGATCAGATGAGTGAATAGGATTGCTTTATTACCAGAGAGAGGGACAGCTGAGCATTACACGGTGATAACATGACTAGCTCCTGTTTATTGAGCACACACTATGTGCCCAGTGCTCTACTAGGACCTACAGGTACACGATCCCATTTAACCTGTGCAACAACCCCACAAGGTAAGTACTTCTATGACCCCCTTTACAAAGACATAAACTGAGGCTCAGACAGAGCAGTAACTTGCTCAAGGCACAGAGTTAAAAAGGTGGGTGCCAGGACCGGAACCCCAGGTCCCTTCAACTCCAATGGACGCAGATAAACAATGGAGGCCCCATCAACAGCTCTGCTTTGAAGAGCAGAGAACAGGGCCAGGGCAGACTCCTCTAGGGACTGCAATGAAAGCCTGCTTTCCTGGACACACCAGTTTTACTCAGTCTTCATTCCGCCCCAGGAGGATGACTTTGTGACCTTGGGCAATCTCCATTCCCCTCTTCAGCCACCCCTGGTTCTCTGACCCTTGTCCCTGACCAAAGACATGTTATTATTCACATTCAGTACCTTTCCACCTCCTCCCTCTGCATGAATTCACAGAGGAAATCTGAAAATAAAATCCAGGCTGCCTGGTAGAAAGGAGACTTGGGTTTTGTCAACACAATGTGCAGTAAAAATATCTCTCTTTTAAAAGAGAGAGCGAGAAAAATTTAAAGACTCAAGATCGGTAACATGTAATTATCATCCGGTTTGGGCGGAGAGCTCTAATAGTTTCCAGAAAAACACAAGCCATGAACAGGGAGTGCACCTTCCAAGGCAAAAGGAGATGTGGACTCCAGCAGGCAGTGGTGCCATCTTGGAAGTCTTGCGGCCTTTGAGGCCCTTTCCAGGCAGAGTAAGGAGGCACAGCAACTGCTGAATAAATAAACTCCGTGAATGGACACACCTGAAGACACAGAGGAGGTATCTTTGCTCCTTCCTTGGGGACACAATGGAACCTTGAAATGTCAGAGATAGCTAGGTCTCTGCCAATATCTACTGTCCCCCATTTTGAAGTCATAGAACCCCAATTTTAGCTAAGCACATGGTGACCCACAATACAGACCATCTTTCCAGGCCTCCCTTACAGATAAGAGCCACAAGACTGACCAATGGGGTGTTAGTGGAATGTGTGTGCAACTTGTAAGATGTGTGCTTAAAGGGAGATATCTGCCCTTGTTCCCTTTCCTACTTCTTGCTGGAAGGAATTCAGATGTAATGGCTGGAGCTTGAGCAGCCATTCTAAAATGTAAGGCAAACTTGAGAATGAAGGCCACAAATGGCAGACCAACAATGTAGAAGGACCCCGGGTTACCACACTAAACCTGGAATGCCTACAACTGTATCAAGAAAAAGACACAACTTTATTGTTTTAGCCACTGGTATTTAGGCTTAAAGATAATCCTTAGGGTCAAACTCAACTTAAACAGCTCTTAAATAGAGAAGAGAAATAAAGGCAATCCAAGTATTTAAAAGTAAGACTCCCACTCAGTGGGTGACAAGCACATAGCAGATTCCTGGCTTCATCTCCAGATGTGCCATGGAATGCAAAGAAAGGTGGAAAGGTGGAACCCACCCGCGTGAACTGTTTTCTTCTTTCTCTTTGTCTATTGCTCCCTTTTGTTTGGTGTCTAAAGAGATACTGTGGAGATGCATCACATTTTCTAACTTACACAAATTTTGTGAGCACATACTAAGTGTCAAAAATGCTTTTTCTTAGTATCTCTGCTTTATAGTTAAAGAAACCACGGCTCACAGCTGGGAAGGAGAGCCTGCCCTGGAGAAGAGACAAGACAGAATCCTTGTCCAGGGAACTTCCCGAGGCTCTTGGTCTCCGCTGGCAAAGTGGTCCCTGCTACAGACTCCTAAGAATGGCTCGGGCCCGGAGGGGCTCCATGTGGCTTCAGGATGTGGCCACGGGGACAGAAAGGGGTCATCCAAGAACAGTCTGGATGGAGACCAGCCATGAGGGGCACCAGCCTCCTCCCTGCAGCAGAAGCCATCTTCCTAGAAGCAAGACTGGCACCCAAGACCAAGCTAACATCCCTCAACCTGACCTGCAAGCCCTCCAGCGACCTGGGGTCAAGGCCTGAGCTGCAGAAGCCAGGGAAGGAAGGGGAGAAGCTAGCATGGGCCCTGGAGACAGGGGGAGAGATGATTTCCCCACTGGGGAGTGGTGGGCTGTGTCAAGACCAACATTGGGAGGCCAGGCTGGAGGAGCACAAAGAACTGCCTGGAGGCTTCACAGAGAAACAGCTAGAATCTGACTCCTTCCAGGAAAGATGAGTGAAGAAACCACGATGAGTGATTGAAGAGACAGGAAGAATAAAGGATGATGCAGGACAAGGCAGGGGAGGGGTGGGCATGTCTTGGAGCCGTGAGCCGTCAAGTCTGGAGTCCAACCATGGGTTGGGGTGGGAGCTCCCCCCTGCAGATCAGAGGGAACTTGAAGCCAAGGGGGGCCCAAGCCCAGGTTGGTGAGTGGCATCACCTGGTGGCCAGTTCGGGCATGGCACCCCAGACACCCAAGGGACTCAGCCTTGCAGGGCTCAGCCGGTGCCCCTCCCGGAGGGCACCTTCATCATCTCCCTCAGCACCCCACCTACCCCCCATTTAAAGAGCACTATTGTTATTTCATAGGGTGATACACGCAGTTTTCGCTTTTACGTAAGAGGAGAATAAAAGCATCCTGCAGTTTGCTGTTACTGACTTGTCCCAGACTTACTGGTTCTCCACCTGGAAGCAGGAAAAGTCACCCAGGAGCATAAAAAATCTCGCCCTCGGGCCCCAGCCCAGATGCTGGAGTTGATTAGTCTGGGCTGGCCTGGGCATTGAGACTTTTTTTTTTCTTCAAATCCTTAACATGCAGGCAGGGCCGAGGACCTGGGTTCCAGGTGCTCGCTCTGCAAAGACAGATCGCTTCAGGATAAACCTCCAGACCCCCTTTCCATTTGTATTTGCTGCTAAGCTGTTCCTTATGCATAAATGGGGTCTGCAAGGAGCCCAGACGTCTCTAGCCCTCCCAGCCCTCTGCAGATGAGACACAAACCCCAAGTCCAGGGACTTTCAGGGCTGAGCTCTCAACCCCCTTGGCTGCCAAGAGCTGGGGGGCCTTGTACACAGCATTCACCTCTGTGGGCCTCAGTTCCTCCTTCTGTGATCTGGAAGAGAACAGTGGCTCTGAGTTTTTCTGAGGTCACTGGTCCTTTTGAGAATGATGTGAGCAATGGGTCCTCTCCCAGAAGCATTCCTGTGAGGTGACCACGGTGTCCATGACTACCGATGGCTCTGGGGCTCTAGCCCGACAGCTGGGCTGGATTAGCCCCTTAAGTCCTCACCTCGACCCCATAAGCTAAGTCCTTTGATTAAGTCCTTTTACACATGGGGAAACTGAGGCACAGGGGGTTAAATAATTTGTCCGAGGTCACACAGCCGGTAAATGGTGGAGCCAGATTTGGACCCAAGCATGCTGACCCCAGGCTTGCATTCCAAACCACTCAGCTGCCGGTTCTCACATGCTGACCCCAGGCGTCTGACTCTGGAATTAATAAGCAAGTTTTACGATGAGGCTGGGAACTCCATGCCGTCTGTGCACTAAGGGTGATTCACCAATGACTTCTGGGTGTTACAGATCAGGAAACACAATTGGGGAATGGACAGGACAAGCTCTGCCATGGACTTTTTGTGGCCTTGGACAAGTGATCTTGCCTTTCTAGCCTCAGTTTCCCCCCTGAGAAGAAGACAGAACTGGCCCCTATCTTGTAGACAGGTTGGAGGAGCACTTGAGATTGGAAAACGCATAGTAGGTGTTCATTAAAGAGGCTCACATGGATACACACAAGAACAATCTCAGGGCATTCACCCACCTAAATTTTCTGCCCCTAGTGTGGGCAAGGGAAATAAACTGGGAAGAAGACAAGAAAAGCCACTGAGAGCTGGGGACGGTGCCTCTGTAGCACCTGTGAGCCCCCGAGGAGGAAGTACCACAGGAACCAGGGGGGCCGGGCATGGGGGCTTGCGCCTGGAATCTCAGCACTGTGGGAGGCCAAGGCAGGCAGATCGCTTGAGCCCAGGAGTTTGAGACCAACCTGGGCAACATGATGAAACCCCATCTCTACAGAAAATACAAAAATTAGCTGGGCATGGTGGTCTAGGCTTGTGGTCCCAGCTACTAGGGAGGCTGAGAGGTGGGACGATCGCTGGAGTCCGGGAGGTGGAGGCTGCCGTGAGCCATGATCACGCCACTGCACTCCAGCCTGGATGACAGAAACCCTGTCTCAAAAACAAACAAAAACATAGAAACCAGGAAACCAGCCCCAGCTCCTGACATCATCAGAGTGATGCCACGCCCTGACATCACCCCTCCAGGTGGTGCATGCTCTTTTTTTTTTATTTTTATTTTTTTCAATTCTCTGATGCTGATTCAGAAAATAAAAATGTTGAGGTCCAGGTGGGCTGTGCCTGGAACGAGGAAGGTGAGGGAAGTCCTCTGTCTCAAAGGCCTCTTCGGAGGACGCTCTGGTCTTGCCAGGTTTACAGCTCCTCCCTGTCAATATCAAGTCAGGGCCCCAACTCTGTCTTGCTCATCCACCCGGCTTCCACTTTTTTTTTCTTTCAAAAGACAAACAGAGAAGTTTCATTTTCTTTTTCTCCTGAAACCTAATCTGGCCGGCCTGGCTAGGCGTCTATTTCCGGGCTGTAAGCAGCTGACACCTGCCCGGTGGAAGCTGGCATCCCTTCCCTTGTGGGTTCAGAGCTGCAAGAAGTACCAGGCTCGGTCACTTGAGAAGCCCCAGACTCGACCTAGCCCACCCTCTCAAGGCCACAGTGCAGAAGCCTGCACCACCTGCCAAGTCTCTCCGGCTCCTTGCAGCTGCCGTCAGCATGGCCCAGGCTCCTGCTGACCCGGACAGAGAAGGTACGGTACTTCTTCCTTCCAAGGACCAGCGGTAGCTCCTGGGATGAGATTTCCATTTCTCTTTCTTCCTGTTTTGCTTGGTCCAGATCATGATGACAATAGCAGTATCCTAAAGAATAGTAGACCAGCTGGGCGTGGTGGCTCACGCCTGTAATCCCAGCACTTTGGGAGGCGAGGTAGGTGGACTGTTTGAGCTCAGGAGTCTGACACTAGCCTGGCCAACATGGCGAAACCCCATCTCTACTAAAAATACAAAAATTAACCGGGCATGGTGGCGCATGCCTGTGATCCCAGCTACTCGAGAGGCTGAGGCTGGAGAATCGCTTGAACCCGGGAGGCGGAGGTTGTAGTGAGCTGAGATGGCGCCATTGCACCCCAGCCTGGGTGACTGAGTGAGATTCCGTCTCAGAAAAAAAAAAAAATAGAAAGGGACAGCATAGCCATCCTCCTTCGACAGCTGACTATGCCCCAGGCACCTCGAAACATGCTTTCCAAGCATTTCCTGATGGCCTGCAGGGACAAGTGCCATGTCATTCCCATTTTATAGATAACTGAGGCCCTGAGAGGTGAAATGACACTCCCGGGGCAGCACAGCTGGCGAGCGCTGGTGCTAGCGTCTGAACACCCACGTCACAGTCATATCGAGAACAAAGTGGTTTGCTTTGATGAGATACGTGTGTGCCTTTGTTCCCCCTTGTTGCATTCTTTCCTCAACTAACACTTCATTCATTCTATTCCTAGAAGAGTTGCAATGAAAGCCAATAGTGTATCGAGTAATTGCTGTTCTCTAGGGTCTCCACTAAGCGCTGTAGACTGTAGGTGAAGTGTGGTTTTGCGGTCTGGGGGATGGGTTTGTTTTGTTTTTAATCCTCACCACAATCTTTGAAGTAGTTATTATTGTCTCCATTTCACAGAAGGGGAACCTGAAGCCGGGAGGAGGTCACATAGCTAGTAGTTGGCAGGGCTGGGAGCTCAACCCAGGAAATCAGCCAGCAGAATTTTAAAAAACCAACCCAGACTGTGCCCCTAGAGGGCTAATATCAGGGTGTGGCCCAGGAGCCGGGCTGGCCACCGAGTTCCTGTGGTGCTTCCTGTTCCGGGACTCACGGGTGCTGACAGAGGTTCCGGACTCAGCCCTCGCTGGCTTTTCTTGTCTTCCTCCCCAGTTGATTTTCCTTTTGTGACCAAATTGTTGCCTATACCTGCTCCATTTTACAATTTCCCATTTTCAGACACAGTAGCCTGGGACTCAGCGGTCGAGGCCAGCCCAGGGCCCGTGCTTGTCCTGCATCCACGCCTCTGACCCCATCTCCTCTGGGGTCCGTGGAGCCAAGGCACTGGCTCCCTAGGGTCAGCCTTCCAGAATCAAAACTCTGCGGCAGGGCGCAGTGGCTCACACCTATAATCCCAGCACTTTGGGAGGCCGAGTTGTGGGGATCACCCAAGGTCAGGAGTTCAACACCAGCCTGGCCAACAAGGGGAAACCCTGTCTCTACTAAAAATACAAAAATCAGCTGGGTGTAGTGGCACGTGCCTGTAATCCCAGCTATTTGAGAGGCTGAGGCAAGAGAATTGCTTGAACCCAGGAGGTGGATGTTGCAGTGAGCCGAGATCACACCACTGCAGCCTCAGCCTGGGCAACAAGAACAAAACTCCATCTCAAAAAAAAAAAAAAAAAAAAAAAACAACTCTGCGAGACAAGGCGAAGCCAGGTGTGAAGTCAGGCACATGGGGGTGCTGCTGGCTGCTGGTGGGGGAGTTCAGTGGGTGCAGGAGTGGGGATTCCCAGGTCTTCTCATTGCTCTTCACCTGCACACGGCAAGCCTGTCAGCTTTGTAACCATCAGGGCGAGGCACAAACTGATTCTTCCCTCCCCTACAAGTGCTGTGACCAAGGAACCCTGGGCAAACCTGGAGAATCCTCTGAACAGGAAAGAAAGCCCAGATGATAAAGGACTGAGTCACTGTCCTGGAAGGGGAACTCAGGTCTTTCCAAGAAGCGCTCTCCAACGCACTGCCCTTGGGTTCCTTGAAGCAGAAGCTTCCTGGTGACAGGTGGGGCCCCCGCCCACAGTGGCTCTCCCAGGCTGCTGGCTGCCAGGCGCTGCCCATACCCTGTGTCTGCCCCAGCCTCATCTCCAGGCAGGGCAGCTGGCTTTGATTTTTTAATTATTGTGTGAGCTAATGGCTTTGATTTTTAAGAGCTGCCTCAGGAGGAGCAGGGGTCATTTGGAGAATTCCTCCTTGAATCTCTTGGGGTCCTGCTTAGTCCTCATTAAACTCAGTCCAGGAAACAGCAGCACATGCCAAATGGCCAAGGAGAAGCTGCCCGGGCCCTGCCCGGGGTCTACTGGGTAAACATCTGTCCCTAGAGACAGACACTCACTCATTCAGTCCTTTTTTTTTTTTTCCCCCCAGAGATGGGGTCTTGCCCAGGCTGGAGTGCAGTGGTGCATTCATAGCTCACTAGCTGCAACCTCCTAGATTCAAGCAATCCTCCCATTTTAGCCTCTTGAGCATCTGGGACTACAGGCACGTGCCATCGTACCTACCTGATTTTTTTCTTTTTTTTGTAGAGATGGGGGTCTCACTATGTTGTCCAGGCTGGTCTAGAACTCCTGGCCTCTAGGGGTCCTCCCATCTCAGCCTCCTGACATGCTAGGATTACAAGTGTGAGCCACCACTCCTGGTCCCATTCATTCATTCATTCACTCAGTCACTCATACATTCAACTGCCATTTCCTGAGCACCTACTCTGTGCCCAGCACTGTGCTAAATGCTGAAGGTACAACAGTGAGCCATGCAAGCACAGCGGGGGACACTAGCGGACGTTCTGCAGGGGACCCACACACAAGCAGTATCCCAGCCACTCTGGGACACAGGAACAGGCTCTCCCAAGGAAGTGGGGCATCTGAGGAGGCCTGGAGGTTGAGTAGACATCATACAGGTTGGGGCGTGAGGGAAGGGTGTTCCTGGCAGCAGGAACGGTGTGCACAAAGGGGCTGGGGTGAGTGGGGCTGAAGGGAGCACAGACAGGCCAGCACTTGGAGGGAAGTTGGGGGCAGGTGCAGGCCAAGCTGGGTGGTTGGCAGAGCCAGATCTGGAGGGTACCCGGCTGGAGCTGGTGGGCCAACGAGAAGCCTATCACTGCACCTAGGAGATGGTGAAGAGGAAGGGGGTGGTGCCGGCAGAAAAGAGAGGAGTGGGGGGATTCCAGAGAATCCAGGAATGGCATTTCCAGGGCTCCATGACTGGGCACTGGGGGAAAGGTCTGTTTCTGATGTCTGGTTGGTCTCTGGCTTGGATGGATATGGCGCCATGGATGGATGGTGAGCCGACAGGAAGGGATTCCCAGGGAGGATGGCGATGGGCATCAGGTACACCCAGGCAGGCGTCCCAGGCAGAACTTGCCTTTGTGCTTCCAGGTCCCCCTGCCTCCCTCTGGCTCCGTCCTTCTGCCCTCTACTCCCCTCTGCCCTGAGGACACCTGAGAGCTGAGGAAACCCACTGCCCTCTGAAACCCACACCCGGGGAGAGCACAGGCAAGGCGGCACCTCCTCTGGCCACCAGGCTGCCCAGCCAAGGCCGTTTCTGATCAGCCTGCATGCCTCTCTCTGGGCAGGGGCAGCTGCCCTGCTCTTAGGGGGCATCTGCTGCGGTCCTTGCCCTTTCCTCTGCCCTGGACCCCTCTCAAAAAGGGGCCTATGTGCCTCCTGGAGCCTTCAGCCTGGGCTCAACTGTGGGGACCCGGCAGACTCAGTTCCTCTCTCTGTCCCCCGCTCGCTCCCCCAGGCCACCTTGAACAGAGGATCCTGCAGGTGCTGACAGAGGCTGGCTCCCCGGTGAAACTTGCCCAGCTGGTGAAGGAATGCCAAGCGCCCAAGAGGGAGCTCAACCAAGTGCTCTACCGAATGAAAAAGCAGCTGAAAGTCTCCCTCACAGCCCCTGCCACCTGGTGCTTGGGCGGGACTGATCCTGAAGGCGAGGGTCCTGCAGAGCTGGCCTTGCGCAGCCCTGGTAACTGCCACCCCGGGGAGGCGGGTCTGACCCAGCAGGGAGCATCCTGGCAATGGACAAGCACAGATTTGAGCCTGGGTTTGAATCTGAGCTCTGCCACCTGGGAGCTCACGGGTTTCCTCTCTGTGCCTTGGTTTCTTTTTCTGGTTGATGGAGCTCACAGCAGGGCTGCTTGGTGGGGGTTGCTGAGAGGAGGCCCTGTGTCAGGCTAAGCCCAGCCCTGCATACAGGAAGTACTAGGCAGAACACTAACAATTATAATAGAAAATCATCATGATGGAAACAGCAATGACGCGATGGTCCTAATCACAGAACACATGCAGTCCCACCAGCCTCCCTTTTCTAGCTTTACAGCCCACAGCCAGAAAGAGCTGCCATTTATCATGCACTTAAGCTGGGCACTGTTTTGGGGTTCACCCAGCCCTCACACAACCCCAGGAGGCAAAGGAGGCTGAGCCCCAGAGAAGTTAATCAGCAGGAAACCGCAGCTGCCAGGGTGCAGGCAGGATTTGAAGTCAAGTGTGTTTAACTCTGGAGTCTGAGTTTGCAATTACCAGCATTGCCACTCACCCCTAGGGAGCTGCCCACCTTTGTGGGTGGGGGCCTGGTGCGGTCTCCTGTCCCCAACCCCTCTGACCCATCTTTCTTTCTCCAGCCAAGAGGACCCAGCAATATTCAGCTACAATTCCAGAGGCCCCTGGCCCTCAGTTCAGCCAACAACGGGGTAAGTCGTTGCATGTCCCTTCAGCTCCCGGGACACAGGATCCCAATCCCCAGGAACCCCAGGCCCTCCTTGAGGGTACAAGATCTCACCAGCGTTCAGGCGCCCTGTCCCACCCACCAGGTGGCTCCCACACAGTATTCAGAGCCAAGACCCAGCCCTCACAGTGGGAGAATCTGAGTGGCTGAGCAGTGATTTCTCCAGTCAGACAATAGCTGACCCTCACCATGCACCCGCCATGTGCCAGGCCCAGTGCAGAGCACTCTGTGCACATCCCCCACCCTCAGAGCACCTCTGCGGTGCGTCATTATGACCCCGTTATCGTGACACCCATTTTACAGATGAGGAAACCAGGCCTCGAGGGGCCGGGTCCAGGGCCACACAGCTAGGAAGCGGTGGGGCAGATGCAAACCCCAGGATTCCTCCCTAACCACCTGGCCATCCTGCCTCCTAGAGGAAGACATCTACAGGTTTCTCAAAGACAATGGTCCCCAGAGGGCCCTGGTCATCGCCCAGGCACTGGGAATGAGGACAGCAAAAGATGTGAACCGAGACTTGTACAGGATGAAGAGCAGGCACCTTCTGGACGTGGATGAGCAGTCCAAAGCATGGACGATTTACCGCCCAGGTAGGTGCCTGGCTGCCTGCACCTGGGCTGCAGAGGGAAACCATGACACTAGCGCTTGGTCTTTGCTGGGTGCTCTGCTGAGCAGCTCACCAGAAACTGCTAGAAGCTTCTGGGGTTCCTACTGACAATTCACTGCAAGGGCTTCCAGGAGGAAGGGGTGTGCTGGCAGGATTAACCAGGGATGGCTTTTTGGAGGCATAGCCCAAGGGCTACAGTTGCAGAAGGCCAGTAAATGGGATGGAGGTGGCCCATTCCCAGTGTTCTCAGCTCTGGGGTGCAGGGATCAGTCTGAGTTTGGGAATAGTTTTCTTTGAGCACTTTGCCCAAGTTGGGTTTAAAAGTTGGCAGAAGAGAAGGCAAGACTAGTTCGGACCCCTACCGGGTGGAGCCCCAGGGTCAGCTTCCCCATGAGATCCAGCAGGCACAGAGGGCCAAGATCCGATAGGTGCATGGCACTCTTAGGGGTCCTTGAAAATGTTTTAATTTTAATTTCATTTAAAATCAGAAGAATGAATACTATAATAATAATGAATATCTAAAAATGGGCCAGGCACGGTCACTCACGCCTGTAATCCTAGCACTTTGGGAGGCTGAGGCAGGCAGATCACCTCAGGTCAGGAGTGACCAGTCTGGCCAACATGGCGAAACCCTTCTCTACTAAAAATACAAAAATTAGCCAGGTGTGGTGGCGGGTGCCTGTAATCCCAGCTACTCGGGAGGCTGAGGTAAGAGAATAGCTTGAACCTAGGAGGCAGAGGTTGCACTGAGCTGAGATTGCGCCATTGCACTCCAGCCTGGGCAACAAAAGCGAAACTCTGTCTCAAAAAAAAAAAAAAAACAAATAAATAAATAAAATTAAATTTAAAAATCCAGTCTGGGTTATCCTTGCCCTACAATGTAATTTAAATATTTGTGTATAGGGGAAGGGCCCACAAAGGCACAGGAGCCGAGACCCCAGAGGGTGCTGATGGGCCCCACACAGTCTGGGCAGGTGCCTGCCTCGACCCCGGCGGGGCTGACTCTCCTACTCACGACGGGTGCCCGAGGGGGTCTCAGCATCCTAGGGCTGCCGTGAGAAAGGAATAACGCGTGACAGCCAAAACACTAGTGACAAATTCAAATATTTAAAATGTCATGAGAGCCCAACACAACCGATCTGGCCCGATGGGCTGCTGTCTCTCAGCCACTACTCAAGGGAGAAGGGCAATGGTGCAGGTGCTCGGGGGTCTGGGCTGTGGCTGTCCCCCAGGGATAGCAGTGTGGGGCCCCTGCGGTCCTCCCAGCCAGCAATCATGGCGGCCCAGCCATGGGGCAGCAAAGGACACAGGTAGGGTGACTCACAGTGGCTATTTTCAAGCAAGGCTCCCTCTGAGGTACCTGTGGTGTCTGTTAAACACCCAGCTCTGGCCTCCCACTTGGCCCTACTGACTCAGAACACCCAGGGTATTTTAACAAGCTCCCCAGGAGAATTTGGTGCTGCCGACTGGCATTGGGAACCCCTGACCCATAGAGAGGGGCGAAGGGATAGAGTTGAATATCATTTTGCAGAAGATTCTGGAAGAAGAGCAGAGTTGGTCTCAATTATTCACCAGCACAATCCAATCAACATGATCTGCCAGAATGGACCGAATAGCCGGATTTCCATTGCAAACTCCAAAGCCATCCAGATTGGACATGGGAACATCATTACAAGACAGACAGTCTCCAGGGAGGACGGTGAGTCACCCGAGAGAGCCCGGGGAGGGGACCTCAGTGGGGGGCCACCTGATCCACTGGGTGGGGGCAAAGGGTAGGGATGGGGAGTGGGGGGATTCAGCCCTCCAAGGGGAAAGGGTTGCTTCCAGATCCCCACAGTCCACCTTTATGGCCGTCCTGAGAATGAGGACACCCGGATCAAAGCTCTCCTGATTTCCCTGTACTCTGATACCTTCTACTTCATTTTTAAATTTAATTTAATTTTTATTTTTCTAATAAAATTTTAAAATTAAGATGGGGTATCTCTGTGTTGCACCTGACCTTATGCCTCATTTTCAATGGGGTCCGGTGTTTTTCATGAGAAACAACTCAATTTCCTCTCCCTCCGTGGAATGCTACAGGGGAGGTTATTGTAGTACGGTATTTGTTCTGAGACACGCTACTTTCCCCCACATTTTAACAGGCTGGAAACTGGGGTGCATCTCACCACCTGTGGCATCCTAGTTTGGATGAAATGCGGTGTTGCACTTAGAGCACTTACCCTGTGCCGGGCACTGTGGCAAGAGGGGACAGAGCCACGTGTCAGCCCAGCCTTGTCACCTGTGAGTGACAGCATCAGCCCCAAAGTCAGGACACTCCTTGTAACCTTGGGAGAACCTTTCCCCACTGTCAGCCTCAGTTTCCCCAGTTGTGAAATGAGGAACTTTGTTCTAGAATCTAGATCATGGTTTCCCTAGCTTTAATTCTCTGAGCCCCACCTTCCTGATTCTGGCCATACCCATGTCTGATTATTTAATTAATGTTGTTGAGTAGTGCACCTTTTTAAAAAGTTATTTTAAAACAATTTTATAGTATTATTTTAAGTGAAAACCATGAAAATCACCATAAAAATAAATGTTGTCCCTGGCAGTTAAAACACTGCGGGAGGCTCTGAGCCTTCGGTGTTAGCACTGAAGGAGACTTTGTCCTCAGGAGGTGGGAAGGCTCGGGAGTGACTGGGAATCAGAACGAGGAGCTCATTGTTTGGGTTTGTGAGTGTCCCTGCAATACCCAGTACCAGCCCCGGTCCTGAGAACCCAGGGAGCCCCAAAATGAGCTATTCCGCCAGGTCCTCTTGCTCTCTAAGCCGGAGCCTGAAGTCTTCGGCCCCCAGTTCGATGGTGTCTAGGAAGAATTCAGAGGACAGGAATGTGTGTGGTGGTGAGGGGAGGGAAGAAGCCTGCAGTAATCTCCAGTCAGGCTGTGCCACTGTTCCCTGCCAGGTTCCACCAGTCCCTGCCACCTCCCTTCAATGGCACCAGGTGATTCCTCAACTTGGAGGATCCCGGTTAATCCCTGGGGCCCCCAGGACATCCACATGGAGCGGTCCATACTCAAACGGGTGCAGCTGGGACACAGCAATGAGATGAGGCTTCACGGCGTCCCGTCCGAGGGCCCTGCCCACAGCCCTCCTGGCAGCCCCCCAGGTAACTGGCATCTAGAGGCCAGACCCAACCCTGCCACCCCGTGGGTCCTCACTGGAAGGAACTGGAGCCAGAATCTTTGTGGGGAGAGAAGCATGATGGGAAATTCCTTTCCTTCCACAGGGCGGCTGAACCAGAGTAGAGCAGGTGGGGCTTTTAAAGCTAGCACTCTAGGCTGGGCACGGGGGCTCACACCTGAAATCTTAGCACTTTGGGAAGCCAAAGTGGGTGGATCACCTGAGGTCAGGAGTTCGAGACCAACCTGACCAATATGGTGAAACCCTGTCTCTACCAAAAATACACACACAAAAAATTAACTGGGCATGGTGGCATGTGCCTGTAGTCCTAGCCACTCGGAAGGCTGAGGTAGGAGAACTGCTTGAACCTGGGAGGCAGAGGTTGCAGTAAACGGAGATCGCACCACTGCACTCCAGTCTGGGTGACAGAGTGAGACTCCATCTCAATAAATAAAATAAAGCTAGCACTCTGGATCCCCTTCCCCTACGACTGACTGCAGGAAACCTCAGTTTCCTCATTTGTAAAATGGACAGAGAAGCAGAGGCTGAGCCAGCTGGAGCAGGGTGGTGGTTTGAGACTGCAATGGTGTTTAGGGAGGATGGAAGACAGGTGCCCTACTAGGTGCTGTGGCTGCAGTGACCAGGGGGCCCCGGGCAGAGGCCTCCCCCGCACTGGGAATGCAGAGATGGGCTGGGGGAGAAGAACCAGCAGAGAAGCCAGAGAGGGAGGAGGAAAGCAGAGGCCCTGGGAAAGGTGTCTCCAGAGAGAGGCCAGGCTGGCGGGGCCAAGGAAGCATCTGTGGGGTTCAGGGACAGGGGTCGTGGTAACATTGCGGGGGTGGTTTCTGGGAACCAGGGAGCAGAAGGGGTCTGGGGAGTGGTGGAGGTGAGACTCAGTGTGGATGATTCTTCAGAAGTTTGGGTAGGAAAGGGCAGAGCCAGATGGCAGGGGCTGGGGCCAGGCTGGGACCCCCCATAAGATTTCAACCAAAAGTAGGGGCCAGTGTTCCAGTGCAGTGGGAAGCAGGAAGCAGAGGAGAGAGGAGCTGAATCCCAGAGGAAGACACTGACGTCCAGATCAGCTGGGCGGGATCAGTGGGGCAGACCCACTGCGGGATCAGTGGGGCAGAAAGACGCTTCCCAGACAGCGCAACAGCACGAGTGGAGGTGTGGCGGGCGGAGGTGTGGCGGGCGCGGGTGTGGCCGGCAGGCACAGGCTGTGCGCCTGGGATGGTGTGGGCCACTGGTGGGAGGTCTGGGGAGGAGGGTGAGCCAGGCTGGGGGTCAGGGTTCCCGGCCACTGTCCAGCTGCTCCTGGCTCCAGGCCTCTCTCCCTTTGACCCACAGTCTCTGCCACTGCTGCCGGCCCAGAAGCTTCGTTTGAAGCAAGAATGCCCAGTCCAGGAACTCACCCCGAGGGGGACGCCGCCCAGAGAATCCACATGAAATCGTGCTTTCTCAAGGATGCCACCATCGGCAACAGCAACAAAATGTCTATCAGCCCAGGGATGGCTGGCCCAGGAGGAGTCGCAGGGTCTGGAGAAGGGGAGCCAGGGGAGGACGCAGGTGAGCTTGGGGGGCAGAGTGGACCCCTGTGTGTTCTCTCTCTCTCCCCACCTTCCACTCATTCATTCATTCATTCTCATCGATCGTTCGCTAATCTCTGGTTTCCCGGGGTCTGGAGGCAGCGCCCACCCATAGCGAGAAGCAGCAGCTCTGGAGTCACAGCTTCGAGGCTCCGTCCTCCTAGTGGAGGGACCCACCCAAGTCACTTCACCCAGGAGCCTCTGTCTCCTTAACTGTCAAGTGGGATGGCAAGAATAGCCTGAAGCAACTCCTACAGTGGTTGCAAGACTGGGGTAAAATCTGAAGGCGGAGCTCAGCCCTGCACCAGCCCTGCCAGCATTCAGGAGATAGGAGTGTTATTGTCTCATCATTGTTGTCATGATTGTTTTGGGCCCAAGAGAGGTGCTGGGTTGCCATGCAAATGAGGTTCTGCATCAGGGCACAGACTGACCTGCCACAGTGGAGATGCCACATGTGGCGGCCCCGCCTACTTGAAGCCCAAGTCTCATGTCCGGGCGAGGGTAGCAGATCAGGGTTTCTTTTACCTCTGTGCTGAGTCGTCCCTTGGGCTCCGTCCTCGTCTGTGGGGTTGAACTTAGCACCAGCAAGCAGAGGGGCAAGAGAGGGTACAGAGAGCAGCTGTTGTCTTTGACCAAGCCCACCCACTGCATGTGTGCTGTTCTGAGGGCCCGCACTTAGCCACGGGGGGTCTGGGAAGTGCCGCCTGTGTCAAGGCAGTCTAAGCCCAGCAGAGACTCAGGGGAGGGGGCTCCACTGCCAACAGGAAGAGGGGAGAGGGGAAACCAGTGCGGTTCACCGTCCCAGCCACAGTTCGGTCCCTGGAAGCTGCACAGGCTGGTTGCAGAGCCTGAGGATCCCAACTCTGCAGAAGGGAGCTCGGGGCCTTGGGCGGGGGCAGCTGGAGAGTCGGGCAGGCCCACGCAAGGTGGGGAGGGCCAGGGCGGGTGTACTTGGTGGGTGGAACCGTGCGGACAATGGCCTGGAGGTGAGGACATGACGGTGTGGGAACCCACAGGGGTTGTGACCTGAGTGTGGAGAGCAGAGCCAGGGCCTGGCTCCAGGCTGCAGCTGATGCTAAGGCAATTGGGAGCCACGGCGGCCCTTGAGCAGGAGAGGGGCAGGATGAGATTTTTGCCTCCCATGTGAAGAAAGAATTAGAAGGAGGATTTCCGCTCCTACCCTTTTGGGATCTGGAATAAGGGATCACACCCAATCCCACCAGTGGGGAGAACATGTGGATTCATGGAATCTGGAGGATTGGCCGGCATCTACCCTCCAGTGCCTGAAGGCCCAGGGCATGCATGTCCTGGAAGTCCAGAGGGCCTCCTCACCCCAAGGGCCGTGTCCCTGCTGTCCCAGCATACTGAGGACACCCTGGCCCCATGTGTCTTCAAACTCTCCCTCCAGGACCCCTAGGAGCCCCATGCACATGTGACACCTGTGGAATGGGGACCGGGAGCGCATTCCTCAGGACCCAGGCCATGAGCATCTGGGAGCACGGACTCCCTTCCAGCAGCAAAGGGTGTCTCTGAAACCTCCAAGGCCACTGGGAACCCCTAGGAGGGCATGTGCCACCAGCCCTCCATCCCCCATCCGGCTTAGGACCCCACAGCATGGGCCATCTGCAGAGCCCTGGGGGTCTCAAGCCAGACCGTTGAAGACTCCTCTTTCTGGAAAGAACACAGCTCTGTGTTTTTAAAAAATGGCCACACTTCTGGGCATGGTGGCTCACGCCTATAATCCCAGCACTTTGGGAGGCCAAGGCGGGTGGATCACAAGGTCAGGAGATCAAGACCATCCTGGCTAACACGGTGAAACCCCGTCTCTACTAAAAAATACAAAAAATTAGCCAGCCATGGTGGTGGGCACCTGTAGTCCCAGCTACTTGGGAGGCTGAGGCAGGAGAATGGCGTGAACCTGGGAGGCGGAGCTTGCAGTGAGCCAAGATCACGCCACTGCACTCCAGCCTGGGTGACAGAACGAGACTCTGTCTCAAAAAAAAAAAAAAAAAATGGCCACACTCCCAGATTTGTCCTGCAACATCCTGACATTCTTCCCTGAGGTTCCAGCAGAGGAGCCAATGACATCTTTGCCTCTTGCCCTGACCCGCCCACCTCTCTTTGTCCCCAAGAGACATCGATAGGCATAGCTCAGAGATATTATGGGTGAGACCACCCCAATAAAGCAAGTCATGCACATTTTTGATTTCCCAGTGCATATACAAGTCATATTCACACGATGCTCTAGTCTATTAGGTGTGCAATCACGTTATATCTAAAAAACGATATACATACCTTAATTTTAAAATACTTTATTGCTAAAAATGCTAACCATCACCTGTCTTCTGCCAGTCATCATCTCTATGCTGGTAGAGGTCTTGCCTAGATGTTGATGGCTGCTGACTGATCAGGGTGGCAGTTGCTGAAGGTGGAGGCAGCTGTGGCAATTTCTTAAAATAAAGCAACAATGAAGTTCGCTGCAGCAATGGATTCTTCTTTCATGAAAGCTTTCTCTGTAGCATGCAATGCTGTTTGATGGCATTTTACTCATACTAGAACTTCTTTCAAAAACGCAACCAAGACTCCCCAACCCTGCTGCTGTTTTACCAACTAGGTTTACATAACAGTCTAAATCCTTTGTTGTCGTTTCAACAATGTTTGCAGTACCTTCACCAGGAATAGCTCCCATCTCAAGAAACCACTTTCTTTGCTCATCCGTAAGAAGCAACTCATCTGTTCAAGCTTTCTCATGAGATTGTAGCAATTCAGTCCCATCTTCATATTCCACTCCTAATTCGAGTTTTCCTGCTATTTCCACCACATCTGCAGTTGCTGCCGTCACTGAAGTCTTAAACCCCTCAAAGTCGTTCATGAAAGTTGGAATCAACTTCTTCCAGACTCCTGTGAATGTTGATAGTTTGACCTCCTCCCATGAATCACAAATGTTCTTAATGGCATGTAGATTGGTGATCTTTTCCAGAAGATTTTCAACTTACTTTGCCCAGATCCATCTGAGGAATCACTCTGCATTGCACTTATGCCCTTATAAAATGTATTTATTGAAGAATAAGAAGTGAATGTTGAAGTTACTCCTTCATCCATGGGCTGCAGAATGGATGCCGTGCTAGCAGGCATGAAAACAATGTTAATCTTTTTTACATCTCCATCAGAGCCCTTGGATGAACATGTGCATTGTCAACGAGCAGAAAAAGAAAACAAAAACAAAAACAAAAAACATTTTTTTTCTGGCCCGCAACCCAGGATCCTGAACACCCAGCTACTGTGGTATGGACAATGAGCAGTAAAATGTTCAAAGGAATTTTTTTCTTCTAAGCAGTAAGTCTCAATGCTAGGCTTAAAATATTCGGTAAACCATGCTATAAACAGGTGCTGTCATCTAGCTTTGTTGCTTCATTCATAGAACACAGGCAGAGTCGATTTAGCATCATTCTTAAGGGCCCTAGAATTTCCAAAATGGTAATTGAGGAGAGGCTTCAGCTGAAAGTCACCAGCTACATTAGTCTCCAACAAGAAAGCCCGTCCCCTTTGAAGCTTTGAAGCCAGGCATTGACATCTCCTTTCGAGCTATGAAAGTTCTAGATGACATCTTTTTTCAATAGAAGGCTGTTTCATCTACATTGAGAACCTGCTTCTCGTGTAGTCACGCTCGTCAATGATCTTGGCTAGAGCTTCCGGGTAACCTGCTGCAGCAGCTTCTCCATCAGCACTTGCTGCTTCACCTTGCACTTGCATGTTATGGGGACGGCTTCTTTCCTTAAACCTCATGAACCAACCTCTGCTCACTTCCAACTTTTCTTCTGCAGCTTCCTCACCTCTCTCAGCCTTTAGAATTGAATAGAGCAAGGGCCTTGCCCTAGACGAGGCTTAGGCTTAAGAGACTGTTGTAGCTGGCTCGATCCTCTATCCAGACCACTAAAACTTTCTCCACACTAGCCACAAGGCTGGTTCACTTTCTCATCACTCATGTGTTTGCTGAAGTAGCACTTTTAATATCCTTCAAGACCTTTTCCTTTGTCTTCACAATTTGGCTAACTTTTGACCTAGCTTTCAACTTGTCTTAGCTTTGGACATGCCTCCCTCACCAAGCTTAATCATTTCTCACTTTTGATTTAAAGTGAGAGACGTGCAACTCTTCCTTTCACTTTAGCACATAGAGTCCATTTGGGGTTATTTATTTATTTTTATTTTTTTTGAGATGGAGTTTTGCTCTTGTTGTCTAGGCTGGAGTGCAATGGCACAATCTAGGCTCACTGCAACCTCCACCTCCCAGGTTCAAGGGATTCTTTTGCCTCAGCCTCCTGGGTAGCTGTGATTACAGACCTGCACCACCACGCCTGGCTAACTTTGTATTTTTAGTAGAGACGGGGTTTCTCCATGTAAGTCAGGCTGGTCTCGAACTTCCAACCTCAGGTGATCCGCCCGCCTCAGCCTCCCAAAGTGTTGGGATTCCAGGCGTGACCCATGGTGCCCAGCCCATTGTAGGGTTATGAATTTTCCTAATTTCAATATTGTTGCGTCTCAAGGAATAGGGAGGCCTGAGGAGAGGGAGAGAGAGGAGGAGAAGGCTGATCAGTGACAGGTCAGAACACATAGATTTATTAATTAACTTCATCATCTTATACAGGTGATATTTGTGGCACCCCAAAGCAAAGCAATTATAACAGCAACATCAAAGATCACTGGTCACAGATCACCATAACACATATAATCAAAATGAAAAAGTGTGAAATATTGTGAGGATTACCAAAACGTGACGCAGAGACAGGAAGTGAGCATATGCTGCTGGAAAAATTGACACTGATAGACGCGCTTCACGCAGGGTGCCACAAACCTTCAACTCGTGAAAAATAAATGCAATATCTATGAAGTGTAATAAACCAAAGTACAATAAGGTAAAGTGCGATAAAATGAGTCTGCCTGTCACTTCCTCCTTGAGTGGCGGGCGGGACCTTATCCTGAGATGTGTAAGGCCTGGAATGGTTTTTTGTTTTGTTTTGTTTGAGGAAATTGCTAACCAGAGACTGTCAGTGTCAGAGCACATAGAGCCGTCTTTTGGGGTCCCTGGGGGGACTGGGAGAGCCCTGGGATGGGGGCTTTCTGGTGTTATTTCTGCTCCTCCATCTCACTGCTGTGAAACTAGGACAGGACTGGCTACATGATCTGGGGGCCCAGTGCAAAGTGAAAAGGTGGGGCTCCCTGTTCAAGACTTAGTACAAATCTCAAGACAGTACAACAAAGGCTCAAGCTGAGCTCGAAATCCTTCCAAGAGTGGGTCCCTGTGGAAATGCCCAGGCCACGTGCCCACGAAGCTCACCCCCCATCTTCTCTTCCCCAGGTCCTCGTCCGGCAGACACACAATCCAGAAGTCACTTTCCTCGAGACATTGGTCAGCCCGTCACTCACAGCCACTCGAAGCTCACCTCCAAGCTGGAAGCTATGACTCTTGGAAACAGGAGTCACAAAGCTGCAGAAGGCAGCCACTATGTGGATGAAGCCTCACGCGAGGGGAGTTGGCGGGGTGGTGGGATTTAGTGCACAGCCTCACGTGGGGCTTGGACACAGGCTGGGAGTGGGCGCATGCTAAGGAAACTAGCCTGCTGCTCTCTGCATTCCTTAGCGTCTTGTTCGACGTGCTTGCTTGCAGACATAACCTGCATGCGTCAGTTTTGGGGGGATGGACCT
This sequence comes from Hylobates moloch, assembly GCF_009828535.3. Classification (NCBI taxonomy): domain Eukaryota; kingdom Metazoa; phylum Chordata; class Mammalia; order Primates; family Hylobatidae; genus Hylobates; species Hylobates moloch. Next base: position 3,256,750 of record NW_026652296.1, read on the forward strand.
GGCATGGGGATGGGTTCAGGCCAGGTCTTTTGATGGCCAGGAGCAGATGACAGGGAGTTGCCTTGGGGAACCTTTGGTGTGCCGAGAGGAGGTGGGTAGATGGGAGTGGGGCTCGGTCTCCCAGGCCCAGGGGACTCTCTCCACTCTTTCCTGGGCTCGGGGCATCTGCCTGGAGTTATCCTCCATCATGGCTACCTGCTGTGGTTTGAATGTTGGAGTCCCAACAAAATTCATAACAAAACATAATCCCAGCTGGGGGCAGTGGCTCACGCCTGTAATCCCAGCACTTTGGGAGGCCGAGGGGGGCGGATCAGGAGGTCAGGAGATCAAGACCAGCCTTACCAACATGGTGAAACCCCGGCTCTACTAAAAAAAATACAAAAAATTAGCCGGGCGTTGTGGCGGGCGCCTGTAGTCCCAGCTACTCCGGAGGCTGAGGCAGGAGAATGGCATGAACGCGGGAGGCGGAGCTTGCAGTGAGCGGAGATTGCGCCACTGCACTCCAGCCTGGGCGACAGAGAGAGACTCTGTCTCAAAAAAATAAATAAATAAATAATAAACAAACCATAATCCCCAGTGCAGTGGTATGAAGAGGTGGGGCCTTTTGGAGGGGATGGAGTCAGGAGGGCGAGTGGGATTAGCGCTCCCATGAAAGGGCTTGAGGGAGTCTGTTAGTCCCACTTGCCTGTCGGCCATGTAAGGATGCAGTAACAAAGTGCCATCGTTAAAGCCGAGACCAACCCCTCATCAGACGCTGACTCTGCTGGCACCTTGATCTTGGCCTTCCCAGACCCCAAAACTGTAAGCAATAAATTCCTGTTGTTTATAAATTACCCAGGGTGAGGCATTTTATTATAGCAGCCTGAGCCAACTGCAACACTGCCCCACTCTCCTCTCACTTGGGATCTGACTTCCTCAAGGCCCATCGTGGCCACCTGACCTCCTTATCACCCGACCTTTCTAGAATCTTCTCTCCTCAGCCTTGATCTCTCAGGATTTTTTAGCTGGACTCCCAAAGAGAAAATTCTTTCCCACCCTGACCCTGGGTCGCCAGGCCCTGGTGGAAGTCATTGGCTGACCCATGGGTCAGGTGACCTCTTCTGGCCAATCAGCAGAGAGTGCTTGTGGATTAGCCCATTTTCACGCTGCTGATAAAGATATACCCAAGACGGGGTAATTTATAGGGAAAAAGAAGTTTAATGGACTCACAATTCCACGTGGCTGGGGAGGCCTCACAATCACTGTGGAAGGCGAAAGGCACGTCTTACATGGCAGCAGGCAAGAGAGAGAATGAGAGCCACGGGAAAGTGGCTTCCCTTATCAAGCCATCAGATCTCATAAGACTTACTTCACTACCACGAGAACAGTATGGGGGAAACCATCCCCATGATTCAATTATCTCCTGCTGGGTCCCTCCCACAACACAAGGGAATTATGGGAGCTACAGTTCAAATGAGATTTGGGCGAGGACACAGCCAAACCGTGTCAGCTTGTTATTTACCAGACCCGACCACCCCGCTAGGGGCTAAGTTCCCGTAGAAAGGTTATGGGCTCTGCAACATTTCGTGAACCACGGGGTGGGGTGGGTAGTGGAGGGATTTGGTGGGGCATGGTGGGAGGAAGATGGAGAGGGATAGAGGGAGGTGGTGATCAGCTGGGCAGGGCGATTGTGGAACAAGGACTGTGTCCTTCCTTCAATGTGCACATAGGCACACACATGCACACACACGTGTACACACACACATGCACACACACAGGCACTCTGCTGCCCCCAACTCCAATGCCACACCCAGTCCTCAAGTAGGCGTTTGTCACACTCCACTGTGTCTCCTTCACTGGCCTTGGCATCTGACACCCAAAAGCTGATGCCCCCTGGGGCTAATGTCTACCTTGGTGGGGAGAGGCTGGCTCATCACAGGGCCTCAGTAAAAACAGTTATTGAACAAATTCATATCTCCTTGCCCAGCTCAACTGGGAGGATCTTTAGGGCAGATGCTTTGACATATTAGTCAGAACCTAGACTGATATATAGAACTTACAGTTCATCCCTTAAAGGGGATTCGTAAGACATTGTTTGAGCTCCTAGATCCAGTCATTCCTGAAGCAGACAGAACCTATCCTAGCACTTACCCATTAGAAGAACTGAGATGTCCCCTTAGTGCTGAAGCTGGCTCCACTGGGGTTTCCATTTCTGAAGGGCAGCTGCCCCCTCACCTCCCCTACCCACTCCTCTTAGCTCACTGCTACTCAACCTGAGGCATGACCTTACTGGGAGATTTCAGAGCTCACAGCCTAGCTGGATGCCTCCTGTCTGCTCCTGAATCCTCCTCTGCTCCCCACATCAAACCCACACTTCACTGCCCTAACATTGCCTTGTCATTAGTCTAGCTCTATGTCCATCAAGACTCATTTGGCTGTAGATGACAGAAAGCTGAGACCTGCTTCAGCACAAAAGGGGATGCACTGGCTCTTCTAACGGACAAGTCCAGGCATACAGCCTGCTTCAGGAAGATCTAGATCCAGGAGCTCAGGTGATGTCTTAGAACTCAGCCTCGCTCCACCTCCCTGCTGCTTTCCTGTTTTTAAAGACAGCCCTTGGCAGCTTCAGGCCCCCACACCATTAGCTTAGCTACTCAGTGGAGAGGGATGACTTTCCCAACAGCAAAAGCGCAAAAGCCACAACAGATGGCGTTAATTGTATGCCCATTCCCCACCAGTCATTGGCCAGAGGAATGGAAGGCGGTGATTGGCCAACTGGTATCACATAGCTTATCTCTGGAACTAGGATGGGGAGCAGCCACCCCCAGTCACATGGCCTAAGGGTGATGGATCAGCTGTTTTCTAAAGTTACCAGGAAAGGGATGCTGGACAGGCTAGAACCTCAGAAGTCCGCCGCACTCCCCAGCTTCGAATGAGGAATTTATTGGGCTCAGGGGCCCTGGATTTCGACTCTTATACCTCCAGGGTCCAATGTGTGCTGGACAAGGCCCTTCACTGACCACATCCTGCAAGCTAACCCCTGTGCTGGGCCCTTGGGCTACTGAGAGTGGGAGACAAAGCCCTGTCACTGATAGTGGCTCACAGTGAGCCAGGAGGGGGACGCACACAGGCAGGGAGTTCAGAGCAGGAACAATCACAGGGAATCATAGGAGTGTGGGACAGGGGCCCAGACACAGCCTAGACGGGTTCAGGAGGCTTCCTGGAGGAGGGGAAAACTCTCGAGAGCCCATTTTTCAAGACCAGGCAGAGGGAGGAGGCTGAGTAGGGTGGGAATGGTGCTCTAGGCAGGGGCACAGCTGGGGTAAAGCCATGAAGATCAGAACCAGCTGAGTTATTCAGAGAACCACCGTGGTTTGGGTATTGCCGGAGAGCCCAGCACGAAGAAGAGTGGAGGGAGACTGGCTGGGGAGGCAGGTGGGGACCAGACCGTGGCTGCTTGGGAGTTTGGACTAGACACTGCTGTACAAGCCAGCCCACAGGGAGGACTGGGCAGATCTAGGCAACAAGGTCAGTACAGCCATTGGATTGACTCTGGGGGATAAGGCGTCTTGTCCCATGGGCTGGAGCTGCTCAGCCATACTGCAGGCAAAGTTATCTCAACCACCATGCTGATCTGGGATCCCCAGAGTATTTTCTCATGGAGTAGCCAGTTTGCAAACATGAGTCACTAGGCAGGAGGGGATGAGAATGGGGTTTGGCTCTCTTTCTGGGCATGTCTTCCTTCTGCATGGAGCTGCAAATCAGTTGCTTGCCTCAAAGTTTGGCCAAACTCTGTGGATAGCCAGGCCCCCTGTCAATGAGGAATCAAAATGCAGCTTCCACGCCCAGGCTGAACCAGAATACTCATTTTCCCAGCAAGATTTTCCCTGTGTAATTAATTTGTCATAAATACGCTGACAAAGCATTGCTAGCAGTTAATGGGGGCCAGAGGTGAAGGTCAATGTTAGTCTCCTTGGGAAGGAAATTTACTAGATACCATTAAAAGCAGAGAATGATTAAGTCATCCACCCCTCAACCCGTGCTTTGGCTAGCCCGCCCACCCGCCCCTCCCTTCTGCGATGGTGTGTGCAAACGGAGCTTGCAGCCCCCAGAGCTCGATGCGGGGAGGAGGAATTTGCCCCAGGAGTTGGAAATGATTTTCTGAAACCACCAACCTGCTCACAGATGCAATTTTATGTTCTCATTCCAGCTGCTCTCCTCCTCTCTGGGTGACCCGAGACAGGACTCCTCACTTGTGGGATTTTACCAGGCAACCAAAATTGGACGCTTAGAGCAGGAAGAAGAGTCTACAGAGGGCCTCAAGGGCATTTTGGCTTTGAATGGCCGAAGCCTAGCTCCCCAGGCTTAGGCACAATGGCGAATGTATTTGCTCATGCAACTGGGGAATCAAGGGACACTCATGTTCAGGAATGGTTGGATCCAGAGGCTCAAGCCTTCCTTTCAGGCTTCTGTCTCTCCATCTCTCTGATGAGGCTCTCTCCACAGGGCCCCAGCCACTGAAGGCACACACACACACACAAAAAAACAAAAAACCCTGCATGGGGAGTTGTGAGAATCTGAAGCCTGACACTGCACAGAAAACCTATGAAGCCACTGGGTCTGGCCTGGAATGGAAGGCTGAGTGACTGTGGGAATAAAGTTTCAAGTGGGAAAAATGAAACCAATAAGATTTTTAAAAATACAGTCGGTTATGTATGTGTGGGTTCTGAGGATCGAAAATATCTGAAAAACAAGATGATTGCATCTGTACTAAACACATGTGGACTTTTTTTGTCATTATTCCCTAAATGATACCGTGTAACAATTATTTACACAGCATTTACATTGTTTGAGGTATTATAAGTAATCTAGAGATGATTTAAAGTATACAGGAGTATGTGTATAGGTTATATGCAAATACTATATCATCTCATATCAGGGATTTGAGCATCCATGGATTTTGTATCCACAGGGAGTCCTGGAGCCAATCCCCTGGGGATACTGGGGGAAGACTGTATGTTTAGGCATCTGTTAAAATATTGTAGGTGGGATGTTGCAGATCTATTTGTACTTTTGAATCAAAACCAAAAGCAGTATTTTTTTTTTAGTGTGTTTATTGACTCTTGCAAACTAGCAGTGTTCAGGTAAGGCCTCATCCAGCAGCTCAAACAATGTGGTTCAGGACCCACTGTACCTCCGTCTCTCTGCATGGCTTCCCACAGACTCAGCTTTTTCAGGCTCCACATAGAGACTTTCCAGCCACTAAGAGTTCTGCCCTGCTGGCGACAAAGTGGCTGCAGTGGTTCCAGACCTCACATTCCCCCAGGGGACAAAAGCAATTTCTAAACCACCCCAGTATTTACCACCTCCAGTTGGGCATGGGGATGAGCATCATTAGCTGTAGCCAATCCAGGCTCACCCCTGAATTTAGGGTTGCTTAGAATGGTGGGGACCTTCTGTGATGAGGGCATTTTCTAAGCATTCTTTAATCCTCCCCTCAAGTACACGAGGAGACTGGGGCCAAGGGAGGGTAAGTGGCTTGCCCAAAGCCACATGGCTGACAAGTGAGACCCATGTTCAAAATTCCAGATTGAAAACCAGATTTTTCCAGTCCTGGTGGTCAGCCCATCACGGAGGATTTAACACTCCCATCTGCCAGGCTGCTAGCTCCCACGGATGAAAGCAGACTGGCACCCACCCACGGGCAGCCACACCACCTCAGATGGGGAGAGGCCAGCAGGACCAGGATTTTGCATTCCATGAAAACCCTGTTCTGCAAGAGCTCCTGTGAAACAAGGGTTCCTTGGACAGCTGTGGATATGCAGCATGATGCAGCCACCCCTGCATGATTCCAAGGCAGCCACTCAGGGAGGTGAAACTACTGCCGAAGGACAGAGAGAGGATTCAAACCCACTCAGGGAGGTGAAACTACTGCCGAAGGACAGAGACAGGATTCAAACCCACTCAGGGAGGTGAAACTACTGCCGAAGGACAGAGGTAGGATTCAAACCCACTCAGGGAGGTGAAACTAGTGCGCAAGGACAGAGACAGGATTCAAACCCAGCCATCAGGCAGGCTTGCAAGCTGCCTGTTACTGAAAAAGCTGCCTGGGACATATCACCGCGGCCTGGCTGTCACCACCCAGCCCCTGGCTGGTCAGCTCCCCCACTGTGTCTCGTTGACCTGCCCCCAACGCCCAACCCGGGGCACAGTGGCCTTTGCCACAATCAGCTGAGTGCCCCCAGCTGCTGGAGAAGCAATCCAGCAGGGCCAATGCCACAAAGCCCTGAAGGCGGGAGTGTCAGTTGGGGGACCGGGTGTGGAGAAAGAGGGGAGGGGGTCTGGCGCCCCTGGCTACAGAGCTCGGGACAGGCCTAGCCCTCCCAGCTCCGCCTGCAGGTGGGGGGTGTGGGGGGGTGAACTGCGTGGCTGGGGGATCCTGGAGGTGAATCTTTGACCCCCCCATTTGTGTGACTCCTGTCTGCCCCCAGCATCTGGCTTACCGGCTCTGAACCTCCGTCTTTCCCTCTCACCTCCTCCTTCCTTTTAGATGGACCCCTGCGATGACATCAAGGCCACCCTGATAATGCAGGATGACCCCCCACCTCACGATCTTTAACTTAATCACCTCTGCAAAGTCTGTTTCTCCATGTAAGGTAACATGTTCCAGGTTCTGGGATTAGAACACGGGCATCGTCCTGGGAAGCCTCACACAGCCGGCACTGCTGAGCATGCTTCAATGTGCAGGCTACCCCATGCCCTTCAATGCTCAGCACACCCCATGCCCCTAACACAGACATACAGCCTAGAGCGCCAGTAAGGCCCAGACTGAGAAGGTCCGTTACAGGCGCTGCTGCTGCTGCTGTTAATATCACGAATATAAAAGAATAAATGGGGAAAAAAAAATGGGGCTTAGCGTCACAGCCCCTGGTGTGTGCAATCTCAGGCAAGTGAGTGTAATCTCAGGCAAGTCCCGCCGCCTCTGAGCCTCAGTTTCCTACTCGGTTAAATGGGCAGAAATAGGGACAGACCCTGCCTGGTGGGAGCTCATGCTAAGAATGAAGGGAGCCCTTGCCCAGTGCTTCCCAGACCTGGGGGCTGAAGCCTAGGCCCTCCCGGGGATTGATTGACAGCCGTCTGTACAGGTGGGGCTAGGCCGGGAAATTCAAAATTTCCTCTGTGACACCCGCCCCGGGCTGAGATGTCTCGGCCGGCTTCCAGCTGGGCACTGGTGGGCTGCTGCCCCAGCTGTGGCCCCAGCTGTGGCCCCAGCTGTGACCCCAGCGGCCCCACTCGGGCTCCCGGAGACTTAAGGCCAAGTCAGCCCCCGCCCGCGCCCTCCGCAGGTCTCAGCTGCAGGGGCGGCCTGGAGGGGAGGAGCGCGGAGCCGGCCTCGCGGGCGCTGGGCGCTTTCACCGCCTTGGCCCGAGCGCCCTCTGCTGGCCGCACGCCGCCTGCCGACACCAGGCTGGGCTCGGAAACTTCCAGGGCCTGAGGTGGGGTCAGGCGGGGTGGGGGGATCCCATGTGACCCCTCTTGTTCCTTCACCACAAAGCAGCCAGACACACGCGTTTCCCCCACGGTTCCGGGGTGGTGCACAAAGGCTTCAGCCCGTCCACAGACCCCAGGTGTAGTTCCTGCTCTGCCCTCCCAAGCGGAGGGGGGGAGCTCCTTTCCGGCTGATGCCAATGCCCCGAATTTGGGGGAAGGGGCACAAACCCAGCACCCTTCAGAGGCTGATTTTCTTCTGTCGTGGGGAACACCCCTGCAACCTGGGTACCCCCGCTCAAGTCCCCAGTCCAGCTCCTGCGTGACTCCCAAGGACCCTGCCTGCAAGCCCATCTGTGGCATCAAAGTCCCGAACCTGCGGGACTGATGCCCCCGGGACTCCCGCAGGCACTAACTCACTTCATCCTCCCACCGACTCCACGAAGAAAGGAGTCCACCCTGTTTACCGCGTTTCACATGGAGAAAAACTGAGGCACAGAGAGGTTAAGCTACTTGCTCAAGGTCACACAGTCAGTGAATGGCCCTCTAGGATTAAACCCAGGGCACAAAATGAGTACAGTCAACCTCCAAGTGTGGAAGAAAACCCACATCATCAACCCCTGTCTGGGAGGTAGGGAGGTGGGGAGGTGCCTTATTTGCAGGACCTGAAGAGAGGCCCCATTTGAGCTCACAGTCAGCCCACAGGCCCCTCTCTGGCTCACCAAGTGGGTGGATGCCTCCCAGGTCTACATAACAGTGTAGGGCCAAAGATACAAACTTGGACCACCCCAGACTCAAGGTTTTGCCCAACCATTTTCTAGTTGTGTGACCTTGGGCACGTACCTAGTCCTCCTGTGCCTCCATTTCCACATGTGCAAAATGGGATGATCACCTGTGTTCAGGATGAAACTAGCAGGGGCCTGCCTCGTTGGTGTGGCCGCATCAGTGCTGTGGGTAATGTACCTTCACCACGCCCCATCCTGAGCCGCCCCCTTCTCTCCATCTGGCCCCTCCTTCTCTGACTCCTAGTCTAGCCCCTGGTTTGAATCTGACAATGTGCTCAGGTAGGATGGATTCAGAAGCCATATCTGCCCCAAGCCTGGTGGACAGCGGGTTTACCCTCTGTGCTGTGACATGCCCAAGTGACCCGCTACCTTGAACCTCAGCACCCCCCACCAGTGTGCACACACACATACACACAGCTCAGTGCCCAGGTAGGGCCCAGGCCTCCATACAGGGCAACGATCTCCCATCTCACACACACAGCACCACGGCCACGCTCTGCTGAATGTCACCTCCTCCCACTCTACCCAGAGGTCCTGGAGTCACTGACAAAGGAAAGAGGCCCCCAACAAGACCTCCCCGAGTGGCAGCCAGGCCTGGGCTCCAGAGGGCTCCGCCACTGACCAGGTGTGAGATGTTACAAGTGTCATTGGATCCCTGAGCCTCAGTTTTCCCATCCGCAAAACGGGGTTAAATGAGATCATCGGTGGAGAGCCCCAGCGCAGGGGACGTCAGTGGGTGTCAGGGGACGTGGCTGTGTTGTCACAGCGGCTGTGGTTCCTGGCACAGCCACAGCCTCATGAATAGCAAAGGCACCACCAATAAGTCAGGCCCCACCATGACCCCCAAGGAGGCATTCCAGCCCTTTGGCAGGTGACGAGAATAGGCCCCCATCCTGCAGCCAGTGACGAGAGCACAGGCCTGGGGGACCACGGTGCTCTTGTCCCACACCGTGTGGTCCCTTGAATGGTAACAAAGCTGACAGTTACCAAGGGCTGACCACGGGCCGAGCCCTGCGTGGAGTGCTTTACAAAGACCACCTGTTGAACACAAAACAGCCCTGTGAAGCGTATGATCTGCCTGTGCGTCCATTTCAGGCAGTGTAAACCCTCAGGCTACCAGAGGGGCCCAGGGTGGTTCCCAGGGTGAGTAGCAAGTGCCCCTATGCTCCCAGCTTCAGACACAGGGAGGTGGGGGGCTTGGACCCTGGCACCATGAAGTTTACCCCTAAATGTGGATTTGTCAAAACCCGTTTTGCACCAGAGAAATGAGGGCTTTGATGTTCCTGTCTTCCCCAAGGGAGGCAAAAACAAAATGAAAAAACTCTGGAAAACTCACTTTGCTCCAAAGAAATCCAACCCACAGGGGCTCAGTGGGCCTCAATCACTTTCTGGCCACACCCAAAGGGCGTGCACAGCTGCGGGAATGACGCTGTAAAAGCATATTCACTGGCACGAAAGAGCCACGATCTAGCGGTGAGTGGGAAACAGCTCGGCAGGTTGCACACTCTCTGTGGGGTGTGATTCACTTTTTGTATGAAAATGCCTGGATGGTTGAAGAAAAGTCTAGAAAGAAATCCGTGTACATGTGAAGAAAGGTTTGTTCTGGGTGCGAAATTCCAGGTGGTTGCTTTCTTTCGGCTTTATCTGGGTTTTCTACTGTATCTGCAAGGTACATATATTAATTGTGTAACCACAAACATCTACAAAATCAGAAGTGACCTAAAGGGACCGGCCTCCTGAGCCCTGGCCAACCCGGACCGCGGCCTGGGCTGAAGCGGCCACGGCCTCAGCTCTAGCCACCAGGTGGCGCCCCTGATCTGTTTTTGCAAAAAAAAGCCCACAGAATTCGCAGGGCAGGAGGGCGCGGGGGCATGGATGCAGCCCTCTGCCTCAATTCGATTCAAGACCCCTGGGCCAGGGGCTGGTCCCCGAGGTCCCACCCAGGGTCAGAGTTTCTGATTCTGAAACCCCCTACACCCACGCCATCTCTGCAGACCCTCAAATCCCAAGTCAGGCCGGTGGTCTGTGTAGCACAGGTGATGCCCTGCGTATGCTCATCTGCCCAAAAGTGATGGCTTCAATGCGTCCTTCAGCGGCTTTGTGTCCAGTCCCTGCAGGGGCTGCCAGGGTCCCTCTGTTCTGGAGGCTTCCCACCCACTTCTGAGACCTCTCCTCTGGCTCACGTCGGGGACTCGGTTCAAACGACCCCTCTCCCAGCCCAGGCGCTCTTTACTGTGTCCTGGTCTATTTGCTTCTGAGCACCCGGAGGGATCTGCCATTATTTTATTTCCTGTTTCTTTAATTACAGTCTGTGTCCTCTGATGACACTCCTGTCTCCACCAGGGTAGGGGTCTCATCCGTCAGTCCCCCACGGGCTCCCCAGGACCGAGAACTATGTCTGGCCCACAGTAGCACTCAATATGCACCTCTTGAATTAGTGAAGGAATGAACTCTCGCAGGTGACCCTGATGCCCAGTGGGTCTGGAAACCCGGCCGATTAACCTGTCCCTCGGGGCCTTTCAAGATCTGGCCCGACCCATGCATCTTCCTTCTCTTATACCTTCTTACTCATTTGCTCCTGGAATCTAATTACTGCAGCTAGGAACACCCCTCTCCAGCCTCCAGGCCTCTGTTCGGGCAGTGCCTTCCGCCTGGAGTCCTGCCTCTTAACTTGGCCCATTGCCCTCTTCCTCCTCCCTGTAGCCCTCCCGGGCCTTCCCCTGAGTCGGAGTTTCTCTCTGTGTCCTGTAAACTCTATCCCACATCTCATGGGCCCCTTGTGTTCTGCTTGAGACACTTGTGTCTTCTCAAATGAGCAGCACCATTCCAGGGGCCAGGCCTGCACTCAGACCCCAGTGTGAGTGGTGGCTGACATCTGCCAAGGGGCTGGATGCAAATCACAGCTCCAAGGCCCCGCCCCCAGGTGCTGTGTGGGGAAGTCGGGTGTGACCAGGGGTTCAGCAGCCCCTCCCCAGGAGGCTCTGACACAGGCTGTGGCTGGCAGCCTTGGGGACTCACCTCTTACTTGGCCCAGGTCCTGGGGTGAGATTAAGGACAGAGAAGGGGCAGTTCCTGACCTTGGCCCTTTGTGGGACCCGGGGCTGAAGGGTAAATCGAGGCCTCCTGATCCTTCTTGTTCCGGGGCGTGCGCTCTGCCCTGCAGCTGTCTGGGTAGCTGAGCCCTCTCCCAGCCTGCTTGGCTCTGGGCAAGTGCCTGCCCCCCCTGTGCCCGGTTTCCCATCAGCGCTGACCTCGCAGGGTTACTGTGGGGGTTTTAGGGAGTGGACACCTGTCGCGCTTGGACAGGCCTGACGCACAGCAAGTGAGTGTTTGTTGGACAAGAAAAAGTCAGCCTCACACAGTGAGTAAGCCCTCGAGCGAGGCACGCTCCCACACAAAGAGGTGGCGGCTGCAGCAGGCTCACCCGGCTTCACATCCCTGCTCTGCCACCTGCCTGCGAACCACCCTCCGAGGCTGGGTTTCTGCTGTTGTCATGAGGGACCCTCCTCCCGCTTCTTCTCCCACTGCACCGTGAGCTCCCCAAGGCCTGGTGTCCTCTCCCCTTTGTGCCCTCAGCTGGCGGCCCCTGGGTGCCATCTCTTCCCTTCCTTTCTCTGGCCCCTGTGACCAGCCAGGCTGGTCCCATCCCCTCAGCCCACTGTGATTCCTGGACTGGGGCCATGGCAGCCAGGATGCATCTCGGATTCCCTGGGGGCCACAGTTGGGCCCAGAAAGATCAAGGTGTCCGGTAAGCCCCACGGCCGGCCTCTGAACCCACTTCCTTGGCTGCCACGCACCCCCACGCAGAACCAAGTGCACGATCTCTGGACCTCAGCTGGGGTTTGAATCCCACTAACCAGTGGGGGACTTTGAACAAGGACTTCACTCCAAGCTGGGGTATTTACAAAAACCCAGGTCTGGGTCCAGGTTCCGAGGTGGTGGCCGATGTTCCTCTTGAAGTCACCAGATTAAGCATTGATTTTTCTGGCTGATTCCAGTTTCGGACAGGGGATATCTAAGGCCAGGGCTGGAGGTGTCATAGACTGTCCAGAGACTTTCTGCCTGAGATGAGGGGCTGCAGGATGGGGCTGGAAGTGACAAGCTCCCTCCCACCTCCTCTGCTGACTGTCAAGATCCAGACAAAACCTCCTTTCTGTCCCCACCCCAAATCCAGAACCTCAATCCCAGCCTGCACATCCAGAGGGGCCTCCAGGCTGGCCCACTCCTTCCCCGCCAGCTTGTCCTCCCTGGTGGGGGATGGGCAAGGCCCAGTGCAGCTCCCATGTCCTCCTTGCCCTTCTCATTGCTCTGAGGGCTTCCAGCCACTCCTTGGTGAGACAGGAAGAGCCTGTCTCCCCAAAGAGGAGGCAGGAACCCTCAGAGCAATGAGAAGCGCGACAGGCCCCCTCCCGGCGCCCCAGCAGCAAGGCAGGGTCCCAAGCCCTGCTCCCCATGTCTTCTTTTGGGACCCAGGCAGATCTTCTCTGCTTCTGGTGAAGCCTCCTTGGGGAGGGTCCCATCAAAACCCACTTTTAGAATCCTCCACTCACCCATTCTCCCCACTTCCAAAACCACCTCCAGCCAAGCCACCACGTCTCTCTTGGCTATGGAAGGAATCTCCCCACTGGCCTCCCATGTCCCTCTGGCCCCTCTGTCCATTCTCTCCGCATCCAGGGGACCCTGGGAGCTACAACTCCAGTCCTGTGACTCCCTGGCCCTAACCTTCTGTGGCTCCCTGTTGCCCCCAGGATCAGAACACTGAACTCCTGAACTCAGCCCTCAGTTAGCCAGACCCAGCCCTCCGCCCCCTCTTCCTCCTCCTCCTCCTCCTGCTTCCCAGCCAGAACTCAGCACACCAGATGCACCCGTGCAGCCACTTCCAGGCGCACCTGGCCTGGCCCTTGCCTCTGAGCCCCTCCATAATGCTGTTCCCTCTCATGGAGCTCCCTTCCCGCTTCTTCACACGCTCGTGCCCTCAGGCCCCCAGGCCTCTTTCAGGTGCCGTCTTCCAGGCAACCTTTGCTCGTGGGCCTGTAGTGTAGGCTGCTCTCCTAGGAGAACTGCCCCGGCCCCACAGAAGAGCTGCTCAGTTGGAGGCAGCTGTGTTGGGCAGACGTGGGCCTGGAGCGACAGAGGCTGTGGGTGTCCCTGTGAAAGAGGACAGAAGAAAACAGAGGGAAAGGCAGAGGAGTCAGTGGATGCAGCTGCCCGCCCGGCTTGGTCCCCACCGGGCCCTCGTGGGGCCACACTGCACCCACTGCCCAGGGTCCCTCCCAGTGATGTCGCCTCCACTCCAGCTGGTGGCAGTAGGTCTCGGTCCTGGACTTGGGGTCTGTGAGTCCGTGATCCCAGGATCTAAGAGTTTCCAGCCACCTCTGCACCACATCACGGGGAACTGGCTGTTGGACCAGGGCCTCTGAGGGGACACGTGCACCTCTCCCTTCTCCACCCAGGCCTGTCCCACACCTGGCTTGGAGGTAGGTCCAGCCTCCTCTGCCATTTCCTACCATGGGGCCTGGACAAGGGTCTAACCCGACAGAGCCTCAGTGTTCCCCCTGAGAAGTGGACACAATGACAGTCCTTCCTGCTCGTGTGGCAGGAGCATTAGACAGGTGGCTCCTGGGCGCTCGGCATGGTGCCTGGCATGCAGTGAGTGCCCAGTAGGCATGAGCCTGTCCTTGTCGATCTCATGCACCTGTTACGATGCTTCTCTTTTCTTTCGCAGGTTTGAATCCGGCATGGTCCACTCCGCAAGGCGCACGGGGTGTTTAGGAATTCACAGAAGCCTGCTCTATGGGCTGCAGGAGGGCGTCTCTGCAGCTGTCCAGGTTCGGATTCCCAGCCCCGTTTCTCATCTTATCCCACCCCACCCCTCTGGCTCTGGAAGGATCATGGGGAAGGAGGTGTGGGCAAGCCCAGGGGACCACTCCTCCAGCATCACAGCAGGGACTCCCTTGGCTATGTCCAGCCACAGCGTGGGCATTCGCTCTCCCCACCGCTGCCCCTGCCCCTTCCCCGGGCGGGTCACCAGAACACCCCCATTGGAATGTTTGTGCCATCCTCATGCTTAGCCCAGGCCGTCCTGTGGCCTGAAAACTCCATCCAGGCCGAGTCCCGAATCTGCGGAGAATGATTAACGGAGCCAGCTCGGGCTGGATCTCCTGCTGGAAACTTCCAGCTCTCAGAGACTCTGGCTATGGGTTAGCTGGGAGCAGCCCCACCCCATCTAAGCTCTTCCCCTCTGCTCAGGACTTTGGTCAAGAAAAATAAGGCCTTGCAAAGCCACCTGAGAGAGAGGTGGTTGTTGAAGGAGACACACGGGGGACACCCCCCACTGCCGGGACAGCAAAATCCCCGGTGTTGGATGGTGCTCACTGCGGGTAGGGGGACTGGTATTTTTCTCAGCATGTGCGTGTGTTTAAATCTGGAGGCATTCCTGGGGGAGGGGGCTACTTTCAGGCCAGGAGCCCAGGGGGCCAGGGGCTCACAGAGGGCCACTCCCCCAGACTTGGTACCTCTGCCCTGGATACCTCCTCTCACCTGGGGAGCCAGGCCCTGGTCAGAACACAGCCCAGAGCAGAGGGTGGGCAGCGGGGGTGGCCGTGGCACACAGCAGGAGTGGGGCCTGTGAGGAACCTGCTGTGTGCCCAGCGGTGCTAAGAGCCTTACATGCTTGACCTGGAGGCAGTGGGTAGCAAGAAGCTGGGATGGACCGAGAGCCACACTGGCTGGGTTCAATGCCAGCTGTGCCATGTTGCGCTCCTCTAGTTATCCAACTCTGAGCCAGGTTCAGAGCAGCAGACACAGGCTGGGATCACACAGGTGGCAAGTGGCTGTGCAGGACACCAGCCCAGGCAGTGCAGCTGTGGGGTCCTTACACTCCCCATGACACACCCCGGCCACCAACAGCCTCAACCATGGCCACTTCCAGGCGTGTCATGGGGGTGTCAGCAGAAACAGTGCAGCCTTTGGGAGCCTGCTTCAGGGGGATCTTGCCTTTCTGCCTGTGAGAAGGAAGCAGTAGGGGCGGTAGTGTGTGGTTGTTAAGCACTCATGCTCTGCTGTTTGAGAGACCTGAATTCAAATCCTGCCTCCCTGTGTGGCCTCAGGCAAAGGTCTAGTCTCCCCATTTATACAGGGAGAGCACTGGTAGCCCCTCCCTAATGGCGCATTCTGGGAAAACACCACTGTCTCGGCGTGCACAGCCTCATTTTCATCCTCCTTACTGGTGCCCTGATTCCCTGGACACGTGTTCAGGGTCTGGGCTGCATCCAGCGTTCAAGTCCACAAGGAGCATGGGATCAGGGCTCAGGAGGACCAATCACAAACCCAGCTTTGTCACTTATCCTCTCTGGCTTCAGTTTCCCCATCTGTAAAATGGGACTCAGGAGAGGCTTGCACCTGTCACATCTCGCCAGGCACAGGGCCCCATGCTAAGCCCTCCACATGTGTTTTCTTATTTAATTCTCACCATGACCCCACAAGCCAGCTGTGGGCATGAGAGGCCCCCACCTCCCACGGCTGCAGGGAAGAGAGCACGGGCAGAGCTTACAAGGGCTGGAGATGCAGTATAGGTGGCTCTATCACCATCCCGAAGACAGCAAGGCTGAACCCCCTGCCAGGCCTCCCCAGGACATAGTGGGGTCTGCAGGGCCAGCTTGAGGGTCTAAGCTCACTCGAGTGGGTGCCCCTTTTCCATCTTGCTTCCTCTTCACTCCTGCTTAATGCTGGGCAATATCAACCTCAAAAGCCTTGTTAAAAGACCAGGGCTGTTTAGGACAAATCGGGGTTGGGGGGAGCTGCAGGGTGTGGGGGCCCTTTCCCTGTCTATGGCCCTGAGGTGGCATGTTCTGAGAGGCCGGACTGGGCAGCTCCCTAAGGCAGCAGTGTCACAATGGAAGCAAAATGAACTCATTCTGGTTGAGCGTTTAACACAGTCCCTGGCTCGTAGCACCCAAAACACATTGGTTATTTTTTAGAGATCGCTTCTGGTCCTAAATCGTATGACTCTGTGGCTTTGTATATGTGCATAGCATGAAGAAGGGACACCCAGGCGAGAAAGTGCTGAAGGCTTAGGATTAAGTGAGAGACCAATTAAGAAGTGAGTCTAGATGCTCCCTGGCCCCAGCTGCTTTGTTGCTAAGACATCTGTGGGAGTGTGATAAGATGGAGAAATTCACATTTATCCGAGCCCCTCTCCGGGTCAATGTGTTTGTGGTTGCAAGGAATTCCAGGATAAATTACTTGAGCTGGAGATGAGACCTCTTTCCTGAAGATGTGCCAAGACAACAGCAGATACCACCTCAAACGTCTTCTAAGGAGGTACAGCCATGCCCCAAAGGGCTTTGGTTTGGGCAAGTTTGGGCTGAGCAGAATTGCCCAGGCCAAGAAAGGAGGCTGAAAATTCTGACAGCTGCCTTCTCCACCCTCGGTCTAAATTCATCCCATGCCTCCTGTGAATTCAGGATACATACTTAGGATGCCTAAGGGGCAGTCTGCCTGGGGGGCGCCCTCCCCTCCATCTGTCTGAGATTCAGCCCCAAATTGAGAGACCCCTTTCTGTATGGAGAAAGATGAGAGAAAAGTAGGTTCCTTATGGTTAAAGTTCCACCAGCAGCAAGAAAACATCCCTTTTCTTTCCAGAAGAATCCACAGGGTAGAGAGTTCACTACCCTCTGCTGAAGCTGCCAAGGAGGGCATTGGGGCCACCTGGTGCACCCACAGTGTGTTCCCAGGAGTCTTTGCTCAAGGACAGACTGAAAGGCACTGAGCTGGCTGTCAGGGCCTGGGACTCTGATCCAGCCCTGTGTGACCTTGGTAGGTCCCTCACCCCGTCAGGCCACACCACCACAACATCACGTGATGCTCTCTAAGCTGTCACCCTCAGAGTGTGTGCTCTATGGACAGGGCCATGTCTGTCCGGTTCACCATTGTATCTTCATGTGTACAACTGTACCTATATGTGGTAGGTGCACAATTAATATATACCGGATCAGATTGAGTAAAGTCAAAGATTTTATCCCCTTCCAGAGACAAGTGTCTGTGTTCCCTCTCTACCTGCCAGCCCTGAGAAATCACACTCCTGTGCGCAGTGAATCCGCACCTACCTTTCCAGTCTGACCTGCTTCTGTACCGGGCCCATCACAGGTATCTCCTACTGAGCTCAGAGGGCCACCTTGCCAGCTGATGGCCAGACACGGTCATTCTCACCGCCATCCCTTTCTCCGCGGCAGTCCTCCTGCCTGGTATGGCGTCTCTTCACATCCTTTCCATTCTACAGCTCTCCACTGAACTCCGTATTTCTGCAAGTCCTAAGCATTCCCCTTTCCCCCCAACCCAATCCTTGCCCATGTGTCCTTGTGTTGTAATGGAGATTGCTTTCCTGGGCATATGAACACTGCACACAATCAAATGATGAAAATATTTTAAAATGCTATTTTAAAATAATCACCTACTTTTTAAATCAGTTGCTGGTGTTAGGATAACTCTGTTCTCCAACGTGAGCATTCACAGGGAGCCCACTGGTGTCCCAGCCAAAGCCTTTTTTGCGCAGCAGGGTGGCCTGCCTTGGGGGCTTCCATCTTTGGGTGGCAACCACTGTCTGAAAGCTTTGAAATGCAACGGTGAAATGCAGCTATCTTTTTTTTTTCCCCTTGAGCTTTAGATGTTTTAGAGTCAGGACATCACAGCTAGGGTGTGGGGTGAGCCAGCCTCTGCCTGATCATTCCTCCCAGGAACAGAGGTTCCCCGGGTACCACAGTTGTTGCTCCCTTCACAGGCCACAGAACTGGACTTTGCAGCGTGTGCACCACCCCCCGCCACCACCACCCAGTGGCCCTGGCTCCTGCCCCAACCCATTTCTCCCAAGGCTGCCTAGCCAGGCCTGTTCTCAGAGGGAGTCAGGTTCCCAGAAAGAGACTTGCTTCTGGAAAATGCAGGGTTGGGGAGGGGGGCAAAGCAGAATTGTCAAGGGGGCAGCCCCCCTTGAATGCATGCCACCCCCTCATTTTCACATGGACCCCTCAGCCCTGCCCAACCAGCTTCCCCTGGTGTTCCCCACTCTGAGGATGGTGCTGAGATCCACTTGCTGGCAGAAGCCAAACATCTGGGGGTCATCTTTGGTTTTTCTTCCCCTCACCCCCAACACCCCATCCATCTCCAAGTCTGTTGGCTCAACCCCAAATGTCGCCTGAATCTGACCCCTTTCCACTCCCCATGCCCGCTTCTCTCCCTTGAAGCCTCTCTTCCCTGGGATGGAGACCCCTCTGCTGCCTCCCATTCCTCTCCTGCACGTCGTTTCTGCACGACCCTCCTATGCCAATGGTTCTCAAACTTGAGCGTGCACCAGAACCTCATGGGCCCACCTCAAGACCCACAGAATCGAGCTCTGGGGGTAGGCCACCCAAATCACTCTTTCAGACAAATTCCCAGGCACTGCTGCTGTCACTGGGGAAGAACCACAGCTGAAGAACCCCTGGTCTGCATGGAACCCCTGCCTACTTCAAATCATAGTCAGGACCAAATATAAACTGTGCTGCAGGCAGGGTGGTCAACACACAGACTCGGAACCACCATGGAGCTCAAGTCCCAGCTCTGCCATTTCCTGCGTGCCCTGGAGCAAATGACTTAACATCTCTGTACCTCGGTTTGATTTTCTTCTCTGCAATGGGAGCAATGATAGTGCCTCCTCTCTGGGATCACTGTGAGGACTAAATGAGCTAATTCTGTGTCTCAGATTGGATTGTCCCAGGAGCAGACTGGGAGACAAGAACATGAGCGATCCCAGGAAGCCCTAGCAGAGGAGAAGGGAAAGTGAGCCAGGGAAGGGGAAGGCAGACAGCAACACAGGGCACCTTAGCAGGTAAGTTGTCCCTGTGGGCTCAACTTTTCTTGGGAACTTTGGGAGCCAGTGAAGAATGCACCATTAATAACCCTGAGATCAAGTTTATTCCAGCCAGGAGGTGAGGGAGCCAAAATATTTATCCACCCATCTTGGCAGAGATTGATTGCAGGATGCTTCTAGCCAGGGAGTGTGTGAACAGCCTGCCGGTGCATAGGAAGAGCAGCTGCAGTGGTCTGAAAAAGTCTCCAAGCCCAGGAAGTGACAGGTGTTTGCTGCTGATCACCACTGGGTGAATGGTGAGGACACAAAAGTTGGTACCAAAAATATCAGCTACAACATGCAAAGCACTGGGTAAGAGCCTGTGTAGTACCAGCTCTTCTTATAATTCCCTGACCAGGGTCCACGTGGTCTGATCCCCTCACCAAAAATCCTTCAAGACTGGCCTCTCCCATTCCAGCCTCCCCATCCCCTGACCTGCCTGGGCCACCCCCAGCCTACAGCTTTTGCACCCGCTGTTCCCTCTGCCTGGGGCACCGTTCCCAGCTCTCACAGCCCTCAGTCCCCCCTTCCTCACTTCTCAACCTCACCTCCCATGATCAGAGTGTACTTTCCCATCTCTTCCCTCTGAAGCCACCCTACCAGTCACTTTCAATTCCATCTCCCCTTTGACTCCCTGCCTAGCACTTTGTAATCTCCATGTCTGTTTCTCTGTCTGGTGGCTCGTGGTCTATCTCCACCTACTAGTCTGTTTCACTCCAGGATTCCAGAAGCTGTAGTGTTTACTACCCTGTCCCCAGCATTTAGCAAGCATATTGTGAACACTCATTGAGTGAATGAAGAAATGGATGGATGGATGGATGGGCATGACTGACAGTCAGAGGCAGCAGTGTCATCTAAGGAACACAGGTCCAGGACCTGGTACCGCAGGGCTTGAATCCTAGCTCATTCCTTCCCCTCACATCCCTCTGACCCTCAGCACTGCATCTGTCACCCTGGGGGCATGAATGATCCCCTGACCTTGGGAGCTGGGCAGATTAGCCTCAACAGTGCAAGTGTGAGCTCCTTCTATAATAATTGAAGAACCTCATGGAACCTACTTATTTGAGAACAGCCTAGGCAGAACCAACATCTGCTCCCTTTTCCATCCTGTGCAGTCTCAGAGCCTAGAGGACTGGTTAGGGTTCAGTGTGGTGCATGGAGCAGAGACCCAGGGGCAGCATGGCTTAAATGAAACAGAAGATGACTTCACCCTCATGTAACAGAAGCCCAGCTCAGCAGGGTCAGGCAACTTCTAGAAGTCACCAAAGACCAGATCCCTTCTACCGTGTTGACCCTCTATCCTCAACACAGAGCTTCTACCTCATTGTCCAAGGCAGCTGCTTGTGCTCCAGCCATCATGTCCTACCTTCAGTCATCAGGAAAGAGGAAGGGATAAGCAGGGGCTTGCTTCTTCCTGTAAGGACACTTCCTGAAAGACCTCACACAAGACCTCTACTTACATCTTACTGGCCAGCACTTGGTCACACTCCCATATGACCAGGAGCTAAAAATCGGGGGACTTATTAGCACAGAATATGGGGAGAATGAATGGTGTGGTGCAGCCGGCAGCCTTGCCTTGGGAAACTTTCCAATGAGCCATTTGATTGCTTTGTAGGGCCTGGGGTGACAGCAGGGAGCAAGTTCAGGAACCCCCAGCTTTGAGGGGCCCACATGCCAGTGGGGGACAGTGAAGAGGACAAGTCAACACGCACAGAGCCACGATGCTTGCTAGGCCAAGTCCTGTGGGGAACATGGCAGAGGGGTAAGAAAGAGCATCGGAAAAGTGGGGGTGAGAGCCTACCCTAGCTCAGGGAGACAGTGAGGGCCCTTCTGAAGAGGTGACATTGGGACAGAGGCTCGAGGGATGAGAAGGGGCCACTGAGCATTTCAAGGACTCGGAAGTGCCTTGTGTACCCCAGGTCAGCTGCCTTGCGTACCCCAGGTCGGGGCTGTGTACCCCTGGGCAAGTCACTGTGCCTCTCTGAGCCACAGGTTTCTCAGCTATGCAACGTGAGCAGCAGCCGTGCTCTCACCGGGTTGTGGGGTAGAAGCCTTGTTCGTGAGAATGTATGTCTCCATGAAGAAATGAGGCTCAGAGAGCCTGAGAACCGTGCGCTACATCAGTAGATCTCAGCCGGGGGAGATTTTGCCTGCCAGGGGTCATGTGCCGATGTCTGGAGACATTTCTGATCGTCGCAACTGGGGAGGGGGCTGCTGCTGCTGACATCTAGTGGACAGAGACGGCGGTGAGGCTGAACATTCTCTAGTGCACAGAGCAGCCCCCGCACTGGACAAGCACGCAGCCCCTCATGACAGCAGTGCCGGGGCGGAGAAACCCTGCCCTCCACAGCCAGGAGGTAGACACAGGGCCATTCACCGGAAGCCCACTCTTCACTGTGTTCCACAGCCCCCACCCCAGACCCCTCAGCCTGTGCCCTTGGCAATAGGATCTGTCTGCTTTTTAAACAAACATCTCCAATGACTCAGATATCCACTGAAGTTTAAGGAGAACTAAACTTCTTTGTTTATCAAGTGCCAGGCACGTAGTAGCCACCACCTCCCACCAAACCAAAATCCATTACAAGTTTAAAGTACAGCTATTATTTTTACAGCATTGCTTAGAAATGGCTTGCGATCTCTAATTTGCTAAATTGATGTGTATATTGACTAAATAAATATTCGGCACGAAGCCCAAGTTCCCCTCCGCACTTATTAATCCTCAGGAAATGGAAACACAGGACACAAAATGAGCTTTTGCTCAGAGCTGCAGACAGGAATACATTATGTTGTTTTTCAAGCGTTCGGGGACTTGACTCTGCAGCAGAGACGGCCCAATCACCAGCCTCCAAGTTTTCCATGACGCACGCCTCTGCCCAGGAGACGTGCCTGTGTTGCTAAGGTTCCTTCTCGGACTTTAGAAGTCTAGGAAAAGAAACTTTTACTTCAACGGGGGGAATCTGAGGTGACTGTTTTTTGGGGAATTGATTTGAGGGGAGTTGATGGATGACAGCAATATTCGTACATAGAAATCAGGGCTGCTGGCAGGACCTACAAAGTGAAGACCCTGGGACGGTCCCTTTCTTCAACAATTAGGGCTATCAGTGCTCTTGGCTCTGGGGAGAGAAGGCAGGGCTACCTCGGCTGGGTGGGGGGCACCGTGTCTTCTGTCACCAGCCTGCCCCGGATGGAACAGCATACAAAGGGACTAGAGTACATGGGACAAGATTTGCTCTAGGTTGTCCCACCTGCGGAGACTTTGACCTCTGGGATGTTGATGAGTCCTGGGGGCTGGTCTTGTACCAGGATGGACAGGGGCTCCAGATACCAGGGGAAACCTAGTGGTGCTGGCCACCTCTCTCCTGTGTTAACTTCTAAAGCCTCCCAATCCCACGGAACACTTGTCTTTGTGGGGGGTGAGGGCGGCTAATGGCAGTGAAACAATATGGCCCAGAATTAGGAAAGAAGTTCATGCTGAGTTGGGAAATGGGGAAATGTTCTCCAGAAGAGGAAGAGGCACGAGTGTGCCTTTTGCCCTACTGGGGGAGTGTGAATCCCAAGAGGGGCTGGCATTTCATATCATCTAGCCTCTGCCCAAGGCCAGCCCAGAGCTTCCTTCCCAGACAAGATGCCAGGCCACTCTGGAGGGAGAGGATGATTCCACAGGCTTGAGATGAAGGCTGGTCTCCTCTCTGCCTCTGACCTGTGGCATGACCTTGGGCAGTTCCAGTGACCTTGCTGGGCCTCAGTTTCCTGGTCTGGAGGATGAGGTTCATGATGGGACCCCCCTGGGGACCGTGCCCAGCACCTAGCCCACAGCAAGCTTATCACTGTCAGAGGCAGCAGCCATTCCTTCCACCTGGACACAGCTACCAACAGAAGGGGCTGGAGAATGGAGTTCAGGCAGAAGGAACAGCCAGGACAAAGGTCCTGGGTGGGACCTGATCCCAGGCAGTAGATCAGAGCATGGTTAGCAGGTAGGATGGTGGCCTGGGGTGGTGGCAGAGAGGTGGCCAGGGTCAGATGACACTGGGCCTTGTGACCACCGGAAGGAGAGTGCATTGCATCCTGAGAGCAGCGGGCAGCCATGGGAAGGTTCTTAAAAAGGCAGCTCTGGGTCCCAGCCTCGGCAGCTCCAGGAACACGCGGCAGCCCGGTGGGGAGGGCAGATCCTGGGGACTCAGCTCCTGAACTCAGCCACAAAGATGAGCTGCCTTCCCCAAGGGCTCGTGAGAGGACAGCAAAGGCTGTGTCCCAGGACCAGTGGAGACTTGGTGAATTGAGCAAAGGAGGGGGGTCTCCTGGTGAGATGCCCCTGCACTCACCTGAACAGGTGTCATAAACACCGCTGGCAAGGATGAGGACAGAGCGCCAGAACTCTCGTCCGCTGCTGCTGGCAGGAATGCAGGGGCACAGTCACTTGGAAATCTGTCTGGCAGTTCCTTAAAACAG
Organism: Hylobates moloch; assembly: GCF_009828535.3. Lineage (NCBI taxonomy): Eukaryota > Metazoa > Chordata > Mammalia > Primates > Hylobatidae > Hylobates > Hylobates moloch. The sequence goes on from NW_026652296.1 coordinate 3,280,333, forward strand.
TAAAACCTATGTCTGCCTTGAGACCCAGCCCTTCCACTCACAGGTGTTTACCCGAAACAAAAGCACCCAGAAAAACCCTTGCAGAAATTCACAGCAGCCTCTCAGAATAGGCAAAAGTGGAAATAGCCCAGGTGGCCAGAAGGGCGGAATGGCCCACACCACGGTGGCAGACCCTCACCACGGGGGACGGCGCAGCGGAGCAAGCCAGGGAGCTGCTCCCAGCTCAGCCACGCAGAGAAAGCTGAGCAAAACAGGCAGACAAGTCCACACCCTCCACGGAAGTCCACATGCTCCAGTGAGAGGAAGAAGAGCAGCGGCTGCGTGGGGCTCGGGATGGGGGGTGAGCAGGGAAGAGTACAAGGGAACTTTCTGGGGTGGTGATGGGGTGCTCTAGACCTTGATCTGGGTGGTGATTATACACAAGTGTCCAAACTCCTCCCATGTTCCACTTAAGACCTGTGCATTTTACTGCAAGTAAATGATGCCTCAATAAAACATAATCCTCAACATAAGAGTCCGCGTTTGGGTCTGGGGTCCATGATCTGCTCTCCTCCCTCTTCTGAGCTGCCCAAATTTCCCAGGCAGATGCTGAAGTTCTGAGCAAGTGCGGTGCCTCATTCCAGGGCCGAGGGCTTCTGAGGCCGCCACGCCTGCCTTCCTACCCACATCCATCTTGTTATTGTCGGAGCCGGGGAATTGCTCCCGAGGCGGAATCTTGAATATTCATTTGATTTACGGCCCGCTGCCGACAGCTTTATGAATCCGCCCACCAATACCTGCAGCCGGTCATCAATCTTCCCTGGAGATTGTGCTTCTGCCAGTAACTCATGAATTAAAGAGGCCCCTGACGGCCCCCACGCCTGCCTCCCCTCCCATGCTGGAGCGTCGTGATGGAAGGAGGACCTGACCAGAAGTCAGAACATTGTTGTCTTGCCGCTGCAGTAGCTCTGATGACCTTGGGTGACTCTCTTTGTCTGCGGGAGGAGGAGAAACTCAGAAGCCCTCAGATCTGCCTCCTCCCGGCCCCGAGCCTCAGTTTCCCCATCCATAGAGATGCAGGGCACAGCACTACCTCCCTCTGCTTATCTGGGCTGGGGGCCAAGGCAGGACAGACTGCCAGCTTGTATGAATGTGGAATGCCTGCCACTATTGTTATGATTATCTGACTTGGAGATGTTCGAAGGGACAAGAAAGATGGTGGTGCTCACGGCTAATTCCCCATGGTTTTCTCATTAACAGCATGGGAATGAAGACAGCATTTCCCTCGGGCTTTCAGGGGAGACCACGGGAGGGGGCTCAGCACAGCCCCTGGCACCTGGGGCAAACTCCATGGGGAGGAAATATTCTGATTTTACTCCAGGAAGGAGCAGTGGGGCAGGCTTTCGCTCTGGCCTTGGGAAGCAGCTCCAAAGTGTTTCCAGAGCTGACTCCTGGGCAGGTACCCCTGGCAGAAAACCATAGCAGGTGAGGTGGCCTCAGAAGCCTTCGGTCCCAGTTGGACTGCGTCTGGCTTTCCATGAGTCCCCCAGCCCCTGCCATGGAGACAGCACTCAGTAGATGCTCCAGGGTTGAGCAAGCCTTTGCCAACCGATAGACACTGGTAACATCTGCAAAGCAGTTGGGGGTCAGCAGATGGAGAGAGTGGCGGAGGCAGTGCCTCTGGGCTCAGACACACTGGGGTTCAAATCCCACTCTGTCCCTTAGGATCCCAGGACCTTGGCTATCTTGGCCCCTTAAGCCTGGTGAGCAGGACACAGGTGATGGCTGCCTTAGAGAGTAGACTGGGCTTGGAGAGGCAGCCTGTTGCAAATGCCTTCTCTGCTGGTACACAGGAGCTCTTGGGAGGGTCAGCTCCAGTGGGTGTCACCAGGCAGTGTGCTGGGCACCAGAGTCAGAGGAGGTAAGGACAAGACAGCTCCTGCTCCTCAGGGACTCACTTAACAAATGTTCATTAGATGGATGACAAAGAGCTCTTAACAGCTGTCCCCGGGTTGTGCCTGTGAAGAGGGTTGTGAAGGACACGTGCAGGGGAACCCCCTCCCAGGGACCAGCTCCCACCTGTCCCTCAGCAAGGTGGCAGCCTCTCCTGGGACTGCAGTTTGCCACAGTGGTGGAGGAGCTGTCAGGCTTCAGGGTGCCCTTCCTGGGGCTGAATGACAGCAGATCGATCCTCGCCTCTCCTGGCTCTTCAGCCTCCACAAAGTGCGGCTGCAGCCCTTCAGCCAGCATGCAGCCGTGGGACTCCCCTGCCCAACAAACTTTTCCCTGCAGAACTCCAGCACACACAGGAGACAAGTACCGCACGGAGCCCATGTTTATTGAGTGCCGAGAGTATCCAAAGCACTTGGTGTACACCCCTTCTGTGAGTCTTCTCAACCTTGTACGAAGGAAGAGGGAGTTGAGACACAGAAAGGTTAAGGGACTTACTCAGGGTCACACAGCTCAGAAGTGACTGGCTGACAGCGGAGCCCACTTACTCACCCCCAGGCCCACTACAGTCTGGCTCCAGCTGCTGCCTGCTGATATCAGGGTTCAAGATGAGACTTCTCTCCCTGAAACTAACCATGTCACCTAGGGAGTGTTGCTTTGCCCCTATGAACCTCAGTCTCCTTCTCTGCAAAATGAGAAGACTGAGACCCGCCCCCAGTTGGGATGTTGACTGAATTGACCACGAAGAAGCACCTGAAGCCCCAGCGCCGTGCAGTGCTGGGCCATGGGGTGCTCAGCTGCACACCCCTCTCTCCCCTTCCCCACCCCTTTGATGTGAACCCGGACTCCCTATGCGTGGGGCGTCAGGGCCAGAAAGAAGGAGGCCAAAGTTTACTGGAACAAAGGCCTCAGCTTCTGGGAACAGCACTTCCCAGGGGGGGCCCGGTTTCTGATCCATGGACTTTTCACCTTGGCACCAGCAACCTGACCACGCTGGCAGTGTTTACCCCGTGGGAAGAGGAAAGGCCTGGGTATGTGCAGAGGGTGTGCTGGGGCAGGTCAGAGCCAGGGCAGTTGGACCTGGGTCACTTACAGCCCCTGGCCCCTGGAGCCTGAGACACAGGTCTCTTTCCCAGTGCTTCAGCCAAGCTCTCTGTCCCCACCCTCCTTCACATCTTGTTCTCCGGGCTCAAAGATGCAGAGATAGATGATGATAAAAGCCACTGCCCCTCTCCTAGGAATTTGCACCCAGGGTGTAGACAAGAGTTAAAATCCAAGCTCTCACCTTTGCTAGCCATGAGAACCTCTCTACTGCCTCATTTCTGGAATGGGGCACATTCCAGAAGTCACAGTGTTGAGGGAAGGATCTAAAGAGATTGTGCCTGGAAAGGCCTTGACGTACTTTATCTCTCAGTGAGTGGGAGATGTTGTCGCTATAATTATGGATGCTTAGGAAGTGTTTGCTTACTAGATGGATGGGTAGGAGATGAACTGATAGACGGTCGGATGGAGGATGGATGATGAATAGATGATGGATGGATGAATGTGTAGGTGGGTGGCTGCATAGATAAGTAAATGGAGATAGGTGGACAGATGGATAGTAGCTATGCACTCATCCACTATCCATCTGTCTATTCTCCATCTGCTCATTCACCCCCCCATTATTCATCCATCCATCCACCCATCCATCCATCCATCCACCCATCCATCCATCCATCCTTCCATTCATTGATATGCCCATCCATCCAACTGTGTATGTGGGGAGAGTGGGTAGATGGATGCACAGGTGAACAGATAGATGGATGAGTGGATAAAAAAATACATGGGTGGATGGCTGGCTTGGTGGGTGGATAGATGATGGGTGGATAGATGTTCAGATGGACAGTTAGATGAATGAACAGATAGAGAGAGAGATAGATGAATGGACAGATGGATTGCTGGATGGCTGGGACCACAAACTAATTGCCTACTTCCTGAAGGTGGCAGAAAACAATTGCTGAAGCTCTCTCCTGATACCACATACATTAACCTGGCCTCAGGGGGCCAGAACACTGTAGCCCTTCCCAATCTGCTCATTAACTGACTCATGGAGCTTTCACCTATTCGAAACCAACAGGGTAGCAGCGTGACATTTCAGATTTCCTTTCCTTGGCCTTTCACTGAGCATGGCTCACAGCTGTTTGCTGGTCTGCCTTCTCCAAAGGTGCCTTCAAGCCCCCCACATGCAGTAATGGATGCAGCTTCCCCAGAGCTAAGGGGGTTGTGTGCCCTAAAAAGTTGGGGGCTCCTTCCCTCCGGCTGCCTTGCCACATTCTCTCTGCAACGGTGCCACCAATTACCTTAATTACCTTTCAGTTAGGGGCTTAATTTACAACATGGTGGCAAGGAAATATTGAAGAGACAGTTTCCTTGGCAACCCAAGTTTTTAAACATAAGATTCTCCATGTTTTAAAAGCCACTTCTCATCTAATTTCCTCCCTGAAAATTAGCCTGGAACTTTTCAAATACTGGAAATTTTAGCCTAACAGCAGGGTAGCACTTACATCTGAAACCATCAAAGACCTCAATTTCTCCCCTGCCAGAGGCGAGACCCTGGGAAGGTGTTTGGTTTCCTCTGCCCCTTTGTTCTGAAACGGCCATTAAGAAATGACCATGGGGAAACTTTTTCTGAGCTCCAAACCATCAATCAGTCAAACTCTTGACAACAGCCTGTTTTCTAGACTTGTGTTGTTCAAGTTCCTTGTTGGCTGGAGTTTTAGCAATGAGCACTTGATTGATGGCAGACTGCAGAACAGCCAGACAGTTGGGGCCTGTACTCCATGGCGTCTCTGGCCCCCATATCCCCAACTTGAGAAGAACAGCACTGATCACCACCCCCAGTGCAGAGGGCATACAATACCAGAGGAGCTTTTGGAAAATGCCACTCTCCCTGGGAGCTCGCTCATCATCCACAAGCTTCTCTACCTCCCTGTCTAACAAAATCAACCCTTGCTCAGTTACATGGCATGGTTTTTCATAATCTGCCCTAGCATGGGAGGGGGCCACACTACCTTTCTTCTGTTCCCACTTCCACACTCTTTAATCTGACCAAACCTCTCATCCATCATTTCAACCTCCAGCTGTCTACACAGCATCTACCTCTCTACTCACCCTCTGTTGATTCTCCAACCACTCTACCTCCATCCACCCAATCCTCATGCAGATCCCATAATCTGCTGGAATGCCTACACTTTTCCAGTTGTATCTTAACTTTCCAAATATGATGTTATTTTATGACAGTAATCAAACACTGCTTCGTTAAGGAGCTTTCCCTGATGCTCCTTCTCCTTCCTCTGAAACTTTGAAACAACCTGTCTACACCTCTCAGGACACCCAGCTTGTCTGCTATGTCTGGGTGCAGTTATTTGTATCCTGAAGGCACGTGGAAAAACCAGGCAGGGCTAATTCAAACTCTGGCTCTCACAGATGGAGAGCTATGTGTCCTTAGTGATAAGATGAAAGGATGGATGCAGGATTGATGATCGATGGACTGGATGGAGATCAGATGAGTGACTTATTGGAGGTTGATGGACCATTAGATGGATGTACAGATGGATGGCAAGCATCCAGAGGCATAGATAGTTGGAGAATATGAGAAAGAATAATGAAATGGAAGAGTAAAGGGCTGGAACAATGAATAGAAGGATGGATGAATGGATGGAAGGAAGGAAGGATGGATGGATGGATGGAAGGATGGATGGATGGATGGATGGATGGATGGATGGATGGATGGATGGATGGACAGATGGACAGATGGATGGATGGACAGTGGATGGATGGATGGCTGGATGAATAAATGGATCAATGGACAAAAGCATGGATGGATAGATGAATCAAATGAACAGAAAGATGGATAGACAGATGAATGGATGGATGGATGGATGGATAGATGGATGGATGGATGAATGAATGGATGAATGTATGGATGGATCAATGGATAGAAGGATGGATGGACGGATGGATGGATGGACAGAAGGATGGATGAATGGATGGATGAAAGGAAGGAAGGGAAGGAAGGAAGGAAGGAAGGAAGGAAGGAAGGAAGGAAGGAAGGAAGGAAGGAAGGAAGGAAGTAGGTAGGTGGAATGCAAATGCACCTTCCCTCACTGCCCAGGCAGAATTCCAAAATGTGAGGGGATGGAACAGGAGACTGACCATCAGGCAGTTCTGAATGTGGCAGAATAGTAACACAGATTCTCCTTAGAGAAAATATTACTCCTTATACCTTGAGGCTTGAAGTTTTTCAGTGACCCTGGGAAAAGGACAGGGCCCCCTGTGGGACCAATTCATTAAGAAAGACAGTCCTGGTCAGCTCATCTAAGCACTTGGGCTGACTCTAAGTGCCAGGCGGTCAGAGGCTGTTCGATAACTATTCATTGGAAAGTGACAGATTGATCTTGGAGAATTGCCATTCTAGGGAGGCATCCGCCAGCTGGGAACAGAACAAAAATGTCACTCCTCAAAGCACATTCTCTCATGCTCAGCAACACGAAAAGTTGACCCTGCTGTTACCAGCACAGACTTGAATCAGTAGTTGTTCTCCACACTTATGCAGTGACTGTAACCCCCATGTTAGAGGGGCCCCAGGGAATATCACTTCACTGATAGAACCCATACCCATGGTACAAGGAGGTCTGACCTCTTCTGACACACCTCAGGGCAGGATATGAAGGACATGAGGTTGCATCAAGTGAACCCACAGAAAGTCGAGTTATATGTAACCCAGTTCCTGGGAGTCAGTTTGTCCATGAGGCCAGGAAGACCCAGTAGAAAGAGAACCCCTGTTCCCACAGCCCGAGTTGTTGGGGAGTTGAGTGACACAGGAAGTCTGTTCTAAACCAAGTTGGAAGGACATCTGGACCCACTCCCTTTCCAGGAAGGAAACTCTCACTAGCAGCTGATCGCAGACAAACTCCGAGGCCAAAGGAAGGTGGAAACACCTTCACCTTTCCTCCTGAATCCCCATCCCAGCCTGCAAGGCTTGACTCAGAACAACTGTGTCTCTCAGCTGTGAGCTCTCGTCTGGGCTGTGAGAGGAAAGGTGCAATGCACACCTCTAGGGGATGCTATCCATAGGGCCCCTTGGACAGAGCAGCAGGTTTCACTGTGCATTGTGGTCACAGGAGGCTTTAGGGACTCAGATTCTCAAATGCTGCCTCTAAAAGACCCAGAAGGCTTCCTAACATAACTCAGCACTTTGTGTTGTTCATAAAATTCGGTCTCTCTACTTCTCTCATCAGACCCCCTCCCCACTAGAAATGCGGGTTGGGGAAACAAAGAAGGGGAAAGACAAATTCACTTCTGCCTTATCTATAAAGTGTTTAGCTAAGTGCTGGGCACATAATAAGTGTTCAATAAATAACCATTATTAGAAGAGGGTGAGATGGAGGAAATCGGACAGATCAGAATTTAATTCTGCCATGCTGATTTATTGTGCTTCTGCCCAAGGAAAACAGAAAAAGAGTAACTTCACTTTCTCTCTCCCTCTCTCTGTAAGACTGACTTCGCAGCAGCGTCCTCCTTTCCCCTTTGCCTGCAGCCTGTTGAAAAAAATAAAAAGAAAAAGGCAATCCAGCATGCTTGGCTGAACCCCCACCCCTCCTGCCCACAGTTCCCTCCAACTTGATATTCAATTTCCGTGGGTCGAGAAGAAGCATTCTGATGATCCGAGTTAATTCAAAATGTAAATTTCATCTCCTATCGGCTAATGGCTCTGAGCTCCACTTTACATAACAGGGGAGCAGCTGCTAAGTGAGTCACTGGCCCCCCGGCTCCCCGGTCTCCGTCCTTAATGGTGACAAACCCTTGTTGAGGCTTCAGACAGCCACAGCCTCCGCACCCATGGAGGCTAGACCTGAGTTCACCTCTGTGGGCAGAGTGTTCTATTAACCAGGGGGACTATGGGGCAGGGGGCTAATGCCAACCCCAAGGGCTGGGCTCAGCCCAGGAGGCTCCAACTGGGCTAGACTGGTCTCCCAGGGCCAGTCTTGGGCAGCCCAGGCTCACGTGTCCGCTCACCTAGATTTGGGAGCCTTGGCCTTGGCGGAGAATTTCACGAGCTCTTCCAGCTTCCACTGCGTGGAAGGAGCTATCTTCACCCATCCCTGAAAAATGGCCTTGAACCCTCCAGAGGTTGGCAGCTGGCATGGCAGACAAGGTCTTCCAGATGCTAGCTTCCCTGGGATGAGGGTCCTCATGCTGCCCTCTGGGCCATAGAACAGGTACCCTCTCATCTCCCTGGGAGAAGCCAGGGGCTTCTCCTAAAGACAGATCAATATCTTGAGGTCTGAGCTAAACCGCTCACACATGCCCCTAAAGACAACCAACCAGCAGCAGGTTGGGGATTTCTAGCTGACTTTTGTGGCCTGTGGATGAACCAGGCTTTGGGCCAGAACGGAGGGGACCTGGGGTTATGCCTATGAGTCTGAACCTCGTGTTCCCCACTGTCCTTTCCCAGATCAACACAGAAGCAGGTGGGGATAGATGGTGTCATCAAGTGGGGCAGTAGGGGATTCCAGTAGTGGAATTTCAGGCACGCTGCTAAGCTGCAGTGAACTACTTGAGGTGGAACTGTCTCCATGAAGTCAGCCGCACTCTCTGCCTTGTTGCTCTCCCCACGCCTGGACCTGGGCTCACTAAATCCTAATTCTAAGGGTCCCACCAAAGAACCATGTGACTCCAACCTCATGGCAGGGAAGGCTTCCAGGGACCAAGGCAGAGTGCTCGTTGTACAGCTGGGGAAACAGGCTCAGAGATGAAGGGACTGTCTTCAGGCCACACCAGGAGCTTAGTGTTGTAGTGAATACTTCCATTCTGGAGATTTCTGCTGCTAGGGAGAGGGGAGAAGGAAATAGGACCCTCCGGCCATATTGGAGCCTCTGGGTCTAGGGCCCCTGCTCTGTGCCCAGACCCTCCCCTATGCAGTGACATGAGCCAAACCCTCCCTGCAGCTGTCTAAGCAGTTTGTGTGGGTTTCCTGATGGGCTGAGAGGCTGGGGTGAGGTTCTTGGTCTCCTGACTCAATGCCAGTGGGGTCAACCTAGAAGTTGAGGCTCCTGGTGGCTCCCACTCTCCCACGTGCTAGCCAAGTAACTTTTGCAAGTCTTTGCCCTCTGTGGCCTCAGTTTCTCATCCAGTTGCTGGTGACATGACATAATTTTATGGTATTCGTGGTAGTTTTAGGAGGATCATTGGCCTGGCATTAAATGACATTGAATCCATAAGGAGAAAGTCCATCCTTTTTCCATTTTTTTTTTTTTTACTCCTACAGATTCAAAGGAGAGGGCCTCCGTGGGGTGCACACACCTCTGCCTTCCTCAGCTCTCTTTTCAACAAGGTGAATGCAGGCCTCTAACTCAGAGTCTTGGTATCTTTTGTCTTGGTTATATTTATTCTTTTACTTACAACTTTATGGAGCTATAACTTGCATATCATAAAACCCACCCATTTCAGGCTGGGCGCGGTGGCTCACGCCTGTGATCCCAGCACTTTGGGAGGCCGAGATGGGCAGATCACGAAGTCAGGAGATTGAGACCATCCTGGCTAACACGGTGAAACCCCGTCTCTACTAAAAATACAAAAAATTAGCCAAGCGTGGTGGCGGGCGCCTGTAGTCCCAGCTACTTGGGAGGCTGAGGCAGGAGAATGGCATGAACCCGGGAGACGGAGCTTGCAGTGAGCCGAGATCTCGCCACTGCACTCCAGCCTGGGCAACAGAGTGAGACTCCGTCTCAAAAAAAAAAAAAAAAACCTACCCATTTCAAATGCACAATTCAATGCTTTTTCATATATTCACAGGATTCTGGAAACTCTACAACAATTTAACTTTAGAATATTTTCATCACCCCCCACAAAACACCCTGCAGCTGTCGGGGTCAGGGGTCAGCAGTCCCTTCCCACTGCTTCCTCCCCTGACCCCCAGCAACCCCTTAACTACTTTCTGTCTCTACAGGCTTCCCTATTCCAGATGCTTCATATCAATGGACTCATGCGATACAAGGGTCTTGTGTGGCCAGCTTCTTTCACTTCGCATTGTGTTTCTGTGGTTACCTTAGCAAGGAACGCTGGTTTTGGATCCAGTTGGGATATAATGTCTTTTTAAGCAAATCTCTTTCAATCTACTAATATTTTTCCACTTGAGTGAATGAATCGTTGGCTCAAGTTACCAGCTGTCCATGGAACGTGGAATGTGTGTTGGACATTTGGAAGATAGCCCTAATCCTCAGGGAAGAGCTGCAAGGCCCCACACCAGTGGTCCTCTGATTCTGGGACCTTTCCGCACCCTCCTCTCTCCCACAGACAACCTCTCCCCAGGTTCCTTTCTTTGTTCTCCCTGTGAAGAGACAGGGGCCAGAGAAAAGTCTCTGCAAACAGTCTCTCTATTGAAAAAGCTCTGAAGGGCAGCTGCAGGCTGGGCCCTCCTCTGCAGTCATTCTGTCCGGAAGTAGCATCAACAACGAGTTTAATTATGCAATTAGAGTCATTTTCCCAGGCTGAACAAATATTTACAGCATATTTTGCTGCAAATTGCCTCGCCTGGAGAGGAGTTTTGCCGTTCAGACTGCTGAACATTCACACATTTATATATCCCATTACCAAGGGGCTCACAGACGAAACAGCCCTGAGGCGGCCCAGGCTGCGCAGGCCTAGCGCCACCAGGAGTAAGTGTCCAATGCAAAGACGCAAGCAGGTGTCAACAAGGCAAATGTGTTCTTGGTCCCACTACGGTGCTACTGTGGACCAAATGACGTCCGCCGCTCTTCTGCAGCATCCCTAAATCCCAGCTCTGCGGCATCAGAGAAACCTCTGAGCTCTGTCCTGGAGCTAAGAGAGGGCCCAGATTGTAGAGAGAATATGGTGCATGGAAACAGTTCTGTAACAATCAGTCCTGCATCGATCCGGTGCCGGCCACTCTTCCTGTAATCTGCCCAGGGGTCCTGGGAGCGGGGCCTTCACAGGCGCCTGTGTTTTGAACCCCTCTCAAAGGCCCCCGCTATGCTGAGCTTCCTGTGTGAGGAGAAGCAGAAAATCTCCAGACAAAACTTCAGGAAAGCAGAAACAAGTTTATCTGCTTGAGAACCCATCTGAAATTCATCTCTGTCTCAAGCCCCCATTTCATCCCGTGGAAGAAACTTTATCTTAGATCATTGGGGTAAAGTCCGTTCATTCAGGGTTTTCTCAATTTGGGGGCACCCCCTGCCTCTGCCAAGCTCCCCCTTTTGCAGCAAAGTTCTGTAGCCTGAATGATGTGGTGAAAATACGAATGAGGCAATGCAATTCTCCCAACCATCCAACCCAGAACCCAGCTGCTACTGTTACCATTGTATGGTATTTTTAAAGTTATTTTCTAAGCATAAATGTACAAATACTCGATACCCTTTCGTTATCTACCTTCACAGGTGAAGCAGGTGGCAAATATTGCATGTCAATAACTTATCTTTTGCAGAGTCATTTTAAATGGCTGCCTAGTTGTCTGTTCTCAAAAGGACTACAATTTCTTTTAAGTAATCTCCTATGGTTGGGCATTTAGGTTGGTTCCTAATTTTTGGCCATGATAAACAACTCCATGATGAGCATCCTTGCAGCTAAATCTGTGCAGACTTTCATGATTTTTCCCTTAGGACACATTTCTTAAAGGTAGAATTCCTGGACCCAAACTCTGAGTCTTCTGCTAAAATGTTTGAGAAGGGCAAAGGTGGCTCCCTACAGGGATGGGCTCGCCATACGAAGAGAAAAAAATGCTTCTGATATTCCTGATTGACTTCGCTCTTCAGCTCCTTTTCCTGAAATGTACAGTGAAAGTAGGAGTTGTGGAGGCTGCACAGAGGACAGATTTCGACTCCAGAGCCACAGCCGGTCATCAGTGGGACAGCCGGCTTGGTGGGGAGCGAGCTACCATACCCTGGAGAGGTGGAGTGAAATAAAAATGAGAACAACCGCCCCCACCAGGCCCAGCTGTGTGCCAAGTCCCTGGCTGGCATCATCTCATTGGAGCTTTTCAACAACCCCCTGGAGAAAGTAATCATTAGGCCCATTTGACAGTTGAGGAAACTGAGGCTCAGCATTTCGTGCAATCACCTAAGGGCACCCTTCCCAGGAGATGTGGGGCCGTGGCTCACACGCAGACCCTCCTGACTGCAGATTCGGCACTGCGCTGGGCTAGTTTATTTCATCCTTATCAGACTCCACCAGAGGTAATATGACCCCAGTGGCACAGAGGAGACAGAAGAAGACCCCGCTGGCCAGTGGCAGAGCTGTGATGTGTGTTCAAGGTTGCCAGTGTTTACTGCCCCAGGGAAAGAAAAAGCGTAGGAAGGAGGAAGCAGGTGGCCAGCTCTTTCCCATAGATGAAGTCACCGCTGCAATTGCTGACAGTGAAGACAAAGCAAAAGCTGCTCCCCTGGCTCGGTGCCCTCTGGCAGGGCTGCAGGTCAAGGGAGCTCAGCAGGGCCCATGCCCTGCAGTCTTACAGCCAAAACCATGCACTCTGGAAGGTGCATGCTGTTGGCATCCAGAGGGCCGAGTGAGCAGCCCAGGGGGCTCCAGGTTAGGGTGGGCCCCCGGGGAGAGGGAGAGAAGAGAGAGAGAGCCCTGTAACTCCTGACTCCCAAGTGTGCCCCGGCCCCACCTAGCCACCCCACTCCACCTGCCTACCTGTCAGTGCCCCCTAAGTGACTCGACTGGGAATAAGGGCAGGTTTGTTGTCCTGGTTCAATATTTGTTGTGTAACTATTGTTTTCTGGTCTCTAACCCAGACTGCAACACAGCTTCCTGGAGGTCTTACATCGGACTCCAGTAGAGGACGTCAGTCGCAGTGTTGGTTTTGGAGTCATGTGGTCCAGTGGTAGACCAGGAATCGGGAGACTCTGGGCTTTCCATCTCACTCCAACCGTATTTTCAAGTGATGAGCCACTCGCCTTCTGTGAGCTTCCTGCAAATGGGCTTATCTTACATACTTTGCATCATCTGAAGGCACGACAAGAGAACATTGAAGAATGAAGTCACAGTATCCTGTTTATTGTAGACAGAGGTCCCTGCACAGAAACCAGGATTTGGAGACAGATGGAGCACTCAGGAGGCATGGTTTGGGGAAACTGAGTCAGGAGTCAATGACATGTATTGAATCCTTTTGGTCTCCTGAAAACTCTTATGCTGCATATGTAAGTCACCTCCCCTAGGCTGTCCCCCAGGCTTGCAGGGCCTGCTGGCAAATGGTCGTATATGAGGCTGCTTGCCAGGTGGCTGATGCTGTGCAGGAAGGGAAGGAGTTTGGAGATGGCCAGTGTCTTTGCCTGCCGAGGGACTGGAGACTACTGAAAGCCCGTAATAGGACAGTGGGGCACAAGGCATGCATTTTAACAAACTTTGTCCTGATGGCCTCTTTCAGGGGTCCAAGGAGCTGCCCAAAGGCCCCCAAGGGGCGGGGAAATGGAGGCCAGGTGGCCTGCACTTTGGACTCCCTCCCCAGCCTCAGGTGAGCTGCCTTGGGCTCTGTCTCCTTCAGATGTGGGACTGTGAGTCAAGTGCATGTCAAGAACGTGTTCTGCAGTGAAAAGGAGAAACAAGTTTGAATGCCACTGATTTAAACTAATACAGCAGATAGCATTTAATTCCAGTAAGTGGTTTTTCCCCATCGGTGGTTTTGATATTCTAACAAGCCAATGTGTCTGGAGCTAAGACTCTCAGCTCCTTAATGGGGAAGGAATTCCTGGCAATTTCTCAGCCCTGATGGACGCTCCTGGCTTGACCTCAGTTTCCTTACGTGGAAAATTGGGGTGATCTCGGCTTCACCTTCCACGTGAAGCCATTGTAAGGAGCAGAGGAAGTGAGGAAAAGAGGCAAGTTTTCCAGTTGAAGAGACTGGAGGGGTGGAGCGTGACATGAGAACAAGCCTGCCTGCTGGGGTGTGGTAGGGGTGAAGCCAATTTCACAGCCTGGGCCCAAGAAAGAAACTATAACTTGAAGATAATAGTATTTACACAGGTTGAATCTGTGATATAAAGTTTATGCTTTTTATGGTTTCTTTGGACTGTTCTGGAATATCCAATAAACACTGGGAGTAGAGGAGAGCAGGTGAGGGTTCAAGGCAGAGGTGGGGACCAAACCACCCACCTCTCTTCTCTGGCAGCCCATGGTGTTGGCATGATGTCCAGGATACAGAAGGCACTCAATTAAGGCTTGCTCAACCCAGATCCTGTCGCCTTTTCCTTCTCACTTGTCTTCCCCTGCTCCCCTGCGGGGATGACAGTTGAGAAAACTGTTGCTTTGAAGAGTTAAAAGGCAAAAGCCTGTGAAACCATCCACAATGTAATTTTTGTGGAAGCCTGAGCCCCCTCCAGATCCAAATTGTCAAAAAGCGTGCATTTAACCTTCCCAGTCCAGCCACATAAGCCTCACCATCTAAAGGTTTGTAGAATTGTTAAAGGACGCCAACTAGTGGCTCCAGCAAATTCAGAAAACTCCCAACCACGGTTCCCTGCCTCATGCCTCCCCATCTGCTCCTTCCTTCTCCCTGGGACCAGGCAATGCACCCCCTCTTCAAGTGTGATTCTGAACGTCCCACCTTCTTGGGGAGGGGGCAGGATTTAAATCAAAAGATATTTAATCAGAGTTCTCTCCTCTTGGTAGCTCAAATAAGAAAAACCAAGCAAAGCAAATCCATCTTTTCTATAAAACTTTATTTTGTAATTTTTTTCCAAGAAGTAGTAAGGGGGAAATATTGCAATTATGTAAAGGTAAGGAACAATGACGTATAAAAATAATTTAAGCACACATATTAATAACAAAGCAACTTTTTTTCAAGGAAAACTAGTAGGTCATCTTGCCCAAGATTTTTCCAAAGGTATTAAATATATTTTCGATAACAGTACATACAAATACACATACACAAATATACCACACAGAGACATGTGGACATACATGCACACACACACACACATGCACACACACATATATATATATACAGCTCAAGTATTTTTTTTGGTGTGCATTCTAGCTAATCCACATAGCTAAAGTGAAAAAACACTAAAAAGATCAAATGCCTGAGTAACCTTAAATTTGAACAAACTATGCATTGGATGTGAATTTTTGGAGGCATGCTAAGATTTCCCTTCTCAATTTCATTAGCTACTACCCAGTGTTCTGTGGTTCTTATCCTTAAAAAAATCAAAGTGTGCCTTTCAGATCTGCTCACGGTGTGGTGATGATTATTATGGTGGCGTCAATTTGGGAAAACTTGCCCTCTCTTGCTCCTACTGCACCTTATGGATGGGAAAGGGGAGATTTTAAAGGTAAAGCACTCAGGCACTGATTACATCTGGCTTATTCTTTGCTTCAAGGCAAGGATCTCTCTCTCGATTTCACAGGGGAGGTCAGCATTGACCTGATCCTCCAGATACTTCTCGATGTCTTCCACCTCCTTCTCCCAGAATTCCTTGGAGATGCTGAAGAGCTCCATCACGTTGATGTGCCCCAGGCCTTTCAGGTTCAGGGCATCCTCCTTGGGGATGTAACCTATGGGCGTGAGCTTGGCGCCGGCTTTCCCATCGATCCGGTTGAACATCCACTCCAGCACCCTGGAGTTCTCTCCAAAGCCTGGCCAGAGGAATTTGCCTTCCTTGTCCTTCCGGAACCAGTTGACATGGAAGATCTTGGGCAGTTTGGCTGCCGGGTGCTGGGCCATGCTAAGCCAGTGGGCCAGGTATTTGCCAAAGTTGTAGCCAAAGAAAGGCCGCATGGCAAAGGGGTCATGCATGATGATTTTGCCTGTTAAACAGAGAGGGAGTTCATTAGTAAATGATGCTCTCCTAGGCAAGACTGACCCCATTGATTGTTGACATTAGCATGCTTTGTTCTCCTCTCTCTCTCTCTCTTTCTCTCTCTCCCCACACACAGACACAGACAAGGAGAGAGATATAAGAGTGACGAAGAGTGCTCTAATCCCACTTCTCTGTGGTTTCAAATCAGGACTTTGATTTACCTTTATGTTCTGCAGCTGCTGTGGCCTCTGATCTCATGGCCGCCCCCACAAAGACTCCATGTTGCCAGCTGAGAGCTTCATAGACTAGAGGGACACCTTTAGCAGGAAAAAAAAAAGAGAAATGTTCATTAGAGGCTTTGAAATTCAGCCTCCACAACCAGTGGTGTTATTCACAACATGGAAAGACACAGCAAGACAATAACTTTGTAATCGAGCTAGTTTTGCATTCACCAAGCTAAATTGCAGAAAACTGCTAACTCAAAGTTACATGACGGAGGCCACAAAGTAAAAAGTAAAATTTGATCAAGCTACGGTAGATCAAGGATTCAGAAAGGTTCCAGGTGACCAGAGGGTTGTTTCTACATTTGAACTTGCCAATTATTCTGGCTCTTTGGGAAGGAAGCTCAAGAAAGGAAGTCCCTGGGCACCCTCTGACAAAGTCATGGAAAAGGAGAGATTTCACAGATGCTCTTCGGTACCCAGCACACCCATGTTCCCAGCCTAAATGAAGGAGAGCCTCACCAGCAGGTCTACGGCCTCCAAAGATAATGCCTTCAATGGGAACGCCTTCCGGAGACTCCCAGGCAGCATCAATGATGGGGCACTGGCTGGCAGGGGTGCAGAACCTCGAGTTGGGGTGGGCACAAGGTTCTCCTATAAGACAGAGAAAGGCCCGTGAGTGCCTGGCTCAAACAGGCAGTCCCTGCAGCCCGGCACACCAAGGCCTCTGGCGGGGACGCACCATCCTCTGGGCTCCACTCCTTATTCTTCCAGGAAGTGATGGTGACGCCTGAAGCTAGCGGCTCATCAATGCCTTCCCAGTAAACGCCCCCGTTGCTGGTCTCGGCCACATTGGTAAAGATGGTGTTCTTCTGGATGGTCTTGATGGCATTGGGGTTAGTCTTCACAGAAGTCCCAGGAGCGACACCGAAAAAGCCATTTTCTGGGTTGATAGCCCTTAAATGACCTGGAGAGTTTTAAACCAGAGAAGCAGTAGTGAGTGCCAGACAAAGCAGAACATATACTCTTATATATTGCCGGACTAATTTCTATGCCAGCTTCTCAAATCTTTTTTCCCTCCCTAGAATATACATTTATCTCTTTTCATCCAAGCATCATATGCAACTTTGAGATGTTTACAACTCTTGCTTCCTCCACAATTTTCCACCAATACCATTTAAACAAATGTATGTATATAAACAAACAGCAACATATGGCCCAGTTTCAATCCAGATTGAATATTAAATTGAAGAATTCTTACAGAATACATATTTCTAAGGCTTGGCCAACTCTGGACTAACGGAGTTTAAAAATCCAAACACTGGATTGAGGAGAATGTGAAATGTTTTGAAGGCCAACAATTCACTTGAGTCCAATCGTTACCAAGAGTTGGGTCTAAAAGAGTCACCTTGTGCGTCAAACTTCATCCAGGCAATGTCATCCCCGACGCACTCAACCTTCCACCCGGGGAGGCTGGGGTTCATCATGGCCAGGTTGGTCTTCCCGCAGGCACTGGGAAATGCGGCCGCCAGGTACTTCTTCTCACCCTCAGGGTTGGTTATACCCAGGATCTGTTGGGGACAAGATTCTTTATTGTGATCTTTGTTTCCTTCTCCCCAAGGTTGGTGCTTCAGCCCAGAGGTTGGAATGCAGGCCCTCAAGATCTATTTCTTCAGGTATCAGTGCAAACAAACATTCCCAGAATCATGAAGTCCAAAGGATCTCTACGGTCCCCTGGTGTTTGGGGGCCTTCAAAAGCGACGTATATGTGTGCACTAATCATTACTGGTGGGGTTTCCCGATCTGTCCGGGAACCTGCAGGCTCAGAGAGGCGTGCTGCCAGATGGGAAATATAATGCTGTTTGTTTCTGCCACCCCTCACACCTCTCATCTGCACATCAGGGCTTCCTGCAGACTCACCAGCATGTGCTCTGCCAGCCACCCTTCCTCCTTGGCCAGCCGGCTGGCCATCCTGAGAGCAAAGCACTTCTTCCCGAGCAGCGAGTTCCCGCCGTACCCACTGCCAAAGGAGATGATCTCTCTACGGTCAGGCAGGTGGGCGATGAGCGTCAGCTCCGGGTTGCAGGGCCAGTTGTTGACCAAAGGCTCTGTGAACAAGGGCCCCTCCCATGTCAGTGCACCAGGGCCCTGCTTGGGGGTCCCCCAGGCACTCACTGGGGTTTGCTGTTCGGCTTTCTTTTTTATTTTGACTTTTGCTTCTGAAATAATACACTTACTTTGTAAAGGCAGAGGGCACCCCACAGAATGGAGGCATTTGACAAACTCCCCATCGCCCAGTGCTTCCAGGACAGGCGTGCCCATCCGCGTCATAATCCGCATGCTGGCCACCACGTAGGGTGAATCCGTCAGCTCGATGCCAATCTTCGACAGAGGCGAGCCCAGTGGCCCCATGCTGAATGGAATGACGTACATGGTGCGACCTACAGGGTGCGATGGGTGGGCACTGGTGAGAAATGACCTTGGACTTCGAACATGACCAGCATTGTTTTCCCAGGTAGACCCATTTTCACGGTCTTCCACTAACACCACCACACCCTGCTGGTCACCAGCCCCCTGGGTTAGAAGAGTCCACTGGAAAGTGAACAGCCTGCTGAAATTAAAGAGTTTTCATAAATGTGCAATTGGGTCCCACCAAGCTATTTAAAACCCATATGCATGGAAATAGTTTTCATGTTTGTACAAGACAGTCTGTAAAAGCAGAAGAGGGACGTGCGTTTTCAATACATTGCCAACTTCATGTATGGAACTGAAAGACATCTGAGGTGGTGGGAGCTTCCATTACTGTTTGAATTACCATTAGGATAGATGTACTAAGAAAAGGCTCTCTGCTATTTTGCCCAATCAAATCAATGTTCCGCTCACCTTTCATGCACCCTGGGAACCTGGCATTGAACGCTTTCTCAAAATCCTCCTCTGACATCCAGCGACCGAGCTGGCTGAGGCCTGTTTTGGGGATGGGCACTGTGTCTCTTTGCTCTTGGGTGACGATAACTGTCTTGCTTTCGATCCTGGCCACATCCCTGGGGTCAGTGAGAGCCAACCAGCTGCAAAAATCACAGGCTTCCTTTCAGCCAAGCACCACGGGCAGCAAACCATCTCCTTCAGTACCGTGGCTTTCCACGCCTAGCCGAGTGCTGAGCACGCTAACAACAGTCCATCAGTGTGAACACACAGACCATCTAAGACACGGCCAGGTGGACAGTTACTCAACTAGGAGCTGGTCTGCAGGACAGAGGCTGTCTTTTGTTTTTATCAAGAATCTAGTTGGCAGAGCTTTTGTGCACACCACCTCATTTAAAGCTTGGGCTGGCCCACTAATGTCACAAAATTCAAGTCTGTATGGTTCTGACCATTGCATTCATCTTCTCAAGAGTCTGAAACTCCCCAAAGGCCTTCATTCACCTTTCTCCACCAACTCCCAGGAGACGCAGGGGAGCCCTGCCTGCAGGGGGCTAGGGCAGGCAGCCGGGGCCGAGCTTACCAGTTGTCATACTTCTTCAGCCGCCTGAGGATGCCCTCCTCCTCCATCTGGCCTAGAAGCCTCCCATTCTCCTCCTCAGAGCCGTCACAGATGTGGATGTGATCAGGCTGACACAGCGCAGCGTTATTCTCGAGAAACTCCCTCACTGCCTGGGGCAGGCTGTCCAGGCTTCCTTGGACAACTTTGGCTGAGAGGTTCAGGCCGTTTTGCAGCTGAGGAGGCATTTCTGCAGAGTGCTGCTAAGGGACACGAATGTGAGGTCACCTGAAATAGAAAATGCAAGCATCCTGAACAAAAAAAAACAACAGACACCTTCAAACATGTTCGACGGCCTTTTGCCAGGGATGTGCATTGTGAAATAGTTATTGCTCTCAGGAAAAAAATGAGTTCATCTTTGTAATTTTTCGAAATGTAAATGCAAAGCTCTACCTACCTTTCTTCTCTTTGGACGATCTCGAAGGGAGATCCACAGGTTTCTTTCCGGGTTCTTCCCGCCGGCGAGTTTGTGCTCCCAGTGGGAAGGCCGTGCTTGGTGGCAGAATCTCCCAGCTTTAAATACTGTGGAAAAGAATAGCCCTGCCCCTCGGCTGCACCCAGGGAGGCTCGCCACTGACGTCAGGGGGCAGGTCTCTGGATCACGGCCCAGGTCAGTTATGCTTTGGGCCAACTCACTGCAACACACCCCAGGGAGATAATCATTGAACAGATAGCTGTTAATGAATGCTGGGAGACTTCGAGCCCTCAACCAACCATAGTGAGTTTTGACACAACTTCCAATTGACTAAACCTTGACCCGTTCTACTGCTGATGCAAAACACAACACCCTTTTCTTAATAGGCAGGTGGGGTCGAGGACAAGGCTGGCCAGGGCACCTACTGGACTTCAAGGGCTGCTAGCAGCACATTTTGTGTGCCAAAAGCTGCTGGTTGGCAAAACACCACAGCTGTAAGATGTTACCCCACAGTCAAAGTTCACGGTCAAAGTTCATGGGAAGGATGTACCCTAACTTCGGCAAATATGTGGCTTATTGGCAAAGATTGGAAATGCCTAACCTAACTGGAGGCTAATCACTGTATTGTCTGCTGTGTGCGCTCCCCACCCCCCACCCCAGATGTAAACTCCATGAGGGCAGGGATTTCTCCCTATTTTGTTCATTTTTCCATCTATAGTGCTTGGCATAGAGTAGGCACAGGATGCACACATGCTGAGCACTGTTCTAAGAGCTTGGCATCATTACTACCCTCTGAGGTGGAGGCTATGAACAATCCATGTACAGATAGGGAAACTGAGGCAGAGATTGTGTAGCTACTCCCAGCTGGCTGGTGGGTTGCAGAGTGAGGATCTGAACACAAGCAGGTTGGGCCCTGGAGCACCACATCCCTCCCTGTGAGGTACCACCACCTTTCCAGAACCTTCCCTGTGTCCTCCAGGGAGTTCTGGGCTGAGTGCAGTTACTCCTGCAGTCCACTGGCCACTGTTCACTTCCCTGGCAAGTCTTAGAGTTTAGGGAGCGGAGGGGGCTTGGCAGTTTTGCTAGATTATATGCTTAAGCAATGAAACCTTTATAACAGTTATAAAGAATTTGCTTTGCAAGCCATCAGACCTTCAGTCCAATTTAATGAACTATGGAAGCTGCTTGCTGGAGTTTGGAGAACATGGGGTGAAACGCCAAAAGAACAGGGCTAGGCCCCAACTCCCTACAGCCAGCCCACACTTCCGTGGAAGCCTCTCTACCTAAGATGAGGTCAGGTGGGGACTTGGCCCATCTCCCCACTGGGGTGTGGGATGATCCCTGAGATAACCCCAGGACTGGGCTTAGAAAGAGCTGCTGTGGCAAATGCGAGCCACTATGAATGGCAGCCTCCAACCAAACTCACTTAGAGGACCCTTCTGGGGGCTTGGGTCACACTGTGTGGGTGTGCACGCATCATCAAGTTCCACCAAAATTATCAACCCATTGCTGTTTCATTTATTCAGATTTTATTCAGCCAGTTGTGTCTTTCAGGGTAAATACAATATGAGGTGTTTTTTGTTTCATTTGAAGTTATTCCCCGTTTAGGTCACTGGCATTCGTTATTAGTGGTGCTGTCATCCATACATGAGTTCGTGTTGTGTCTAAACCCAGCAGTGACGTGATGCTCAGTAGCTGAGGCCACTTCCTTAGCATCTGACATCAATGAATTAGCCATCCCGATGCACAACCACAATTCTGTGACACACACATCACTCCCGGCGAGGCTCATCCCACCAAATTGGTAGAAAGTCCCAATTTGCTGATAAAACGGTAACAAGTTTGAGTACCTGAAAGAGCACATAGATTGAAAACAAAAACGGGAAAGCAGAACTTATTTGGAGTCCTAAATGCGACCCATCCATTCAAGGTGCTTATGTTCCGAGACTTCCGGGAGAGAAACAGCTAGTTCAAGTAAAACGTCGGAGCAGTGAGTCACCACCGACCTTCATCCGCTCCTTTCATTACTTGCATCTCTGCTAAAAATACAAACAATTAGCTGGGCATGGTGGTACATGCCTGTAATCCCAGCTACTCAGGCGGCTGAGGCAGGAGAATCACTGGAACCAGCGAGGCAGAGGTTGTGGTGAGCCGAGATCTCACCACTGCATTCCAGCCTGGGTGACAAAGCGAGACTCCATCTCAAAAAAAAAAAAAAAAAAAAAAAAAAGAACAGAAATTCCAAAGACTCTCAACAGCAGTGCTTGGAGGTCATGTAAAGTCAAGGTCCGTGTTTTCCCAACTGGACTCTAAGGGATTTAGGGTGATTCCACTCACCCCTCACAGAGGAGAGAGAAAGGCTGTAGGAGACGGGCTCTAAGCCCTCCTCACCCGTGGCATCTCTGATTTGACCCGTTGTACATTTCCAGCTTCCATATTGGATGTTTGTAGTACAAGGAATTTCACAGCTGGAACATGTTGAAAATCCACACAGCATAACCAAGTTGTGCTGAAGAGTTGAGAACCAGAAACAGCAAAGACATCATTTTCCCAAGCTAAGGCTCTCGAACACACAGCCACAACCTCCTTACTTCACCCTGGCCACCAATGGCAGTGACGGGAACACCCAAGGGATGACCACAAAAATGCCTCTTGGTTCAGGAATCTGAATTTGTAGGAAAGCCTGACTCTTATCTGGCAAAGAAAAAAAGGGACAGTGGTTTTCCTGAAGGTGACGAGAAACACACAGTGTAAATCCCATGTCCTGGGACGAGAGGTATTTACGCACATCCGCCTGGGTCTCTGTTGCCAGGGATACTACTCACTGGGCACCCGACTGGCCCCATCATGAAGCTTCTGACAGCAGGAAAACACCAGTCAGCCCTGTAATGATCAGCCACAAAGTCATCCACCAGGGTGATTCAGGTCATCCACCCCACCTCAATTGTGTTTGTTAGGGACAAATATTTAGAAGTTTCATGTTTGTGGGATTATCTCAATGTCTTTGCAATCTGGAGGGTATCTTTACAGAGTTGAATGAGTCAAGTGCCTATTCTCATGCCATAGAATCATATAATTGAAAAGGTCCTTAAAAGATGACATGACTCCAGCTCAATGGGTTGGGGGGTCTGCTCTGGGAGAAATATTTTGGATCTAGACAGAGGGGCATTACACAACATTGTGAATGTAGTAAATGCCACTAAATTTGCATCTGAAAATGGTTAATTTTATGTTGTGTGAATTTCATCTCCATTTTTTAAAAAGATTATATCGTTCAGTCTTTTATTTTGAAGATGTGGGAACAAGTGGTGGGAGGATGGTATCCAAAGCCCACTTAGGGTGCAGGCAGGTCCCTAACACACCGTTCACCCAGCCCAGGCTTCAACCTAATCGTTCCCACTTTGCTACACGGCCTGTGCTGTTGTAAGACAGCGAGCTTGGGGCTGAATGTACCCAGCAGAGACAATTCATGTCCTCAAAAACTCTTTCCCCAGAAGTGGTGTGATTTTGTTTGTTATGTATTTTTTCCCACAATAAGGAAATAAACATGTATCTAGACTTACACCACTTTGCTTGGTGCCTGTTATTAAAGCATGATTCTTGCTGGAAACCTGTGCCCAGAAGACATGTTAAATATCTAGGTGTTAGAACCTTTGGGAGGGCTGGGTATCTCCTGTTTCAATCACCACTGACCCACAGCAAAGTGACTGTAAAAGCTGGCGTATTTTCTTTGGAGCTTTCTCTGTCAGGTTTATGGGGAGACCTAATGGCGCCCCAGCCATGAGAAACCATGCACGTGCCACAGCCCAACATTACATGCCACCTCCATCCCAGGAAGGATCTCGCCCTTCAGAGAGCGATGTCACCCCTCTGTGATGCTGACCATTCGCTTACATGAAGGCTGCAGCCTGGGGCAATAATAGGAGAATCACCCTCAAAGTCAGGACAAGCAGAATCTAGAGCTACTCTCCTATGTCTAGCACTAGACTTTTGGGGACTTCTTAGAATGTGAGGTAGAAGCATCCCTTGTCATTTAAGCTGTTTGGAGTTGGGTGGCCTTGTTGTTTGCAGCTAAAAGCATCCTAATGAAGACAAGATCCCACAGTCAGTTTACATGGAACAAGACTCAGGAGACCTGGGTTGGTTCCAGTCCCAGCTCCACCAGAAACCTGCCCAGGCCTCATTCTCTTCACTTGGGCGGTGCAGACGTGGATGAGATACGCTCTAAGTTCATTGCCACTGGGGAAGTCCTGCCCCTTTATCACACTGTACACATTCCCTGCCGTAGATCCTGAAGCCCACAGTGGGTTTGATGTCTGCCTTACTCCCCTCTCACCTACGCTGGATGACTGGTGGCCCTATGTCTGCTAAGCGGCCCTTCTTGTTGGAAGCTCAGGAGGTCTTTGCTCCTATGCAGCATGTGCATATAAAAATGGGCTGCTGAAGAAAGCTGGCGGGCAATTTAAGTCCACAGCTACCTTAGGTGGAAAGGGATGACTACAGAGGATAAGATGAAACGCAGTGTGAAACTCAGGCTTGCCCGCATTTTTTATAGGCCTGCCTTAGTTCTCTCCTTCAGTTTGCATATCATAGAGCATATCCAGATTTTTATTAAAATCTTTCCCCATTCCTATTTTTTTCCCAACCTTTGTTTGCTCGTGACTTTTAGAGTTGAAGGCACTAGGTGGCTACATGTGGTCTTTTAAAATGTGTGCACCATCTGTGTTAGACTCCAGAAGGACTGACGGAAGATCTGGCACACAAACAGACGGCTCCATCGTGACACTGCTGGGAACGAGGTGTCCCTTGGGCAGCTCCCTAGGCTTTGGTTTCGGTTTCCTCCTCCCTAAAATGGAGATGGCCCTGGGGATCCACAGTGCCCTTGATTTCAAGTATTACAGAGTAAGCAAGTCCATTCTCCGAGTGAGAACAAATTTGCCACTGAATACTATTTCAAACACACTCACGGAGAAAAGACAGCAGCACAGACAAGGCATGAGCAAGAAGAACTAATTGCATAGTTACCACAAAAACAATCCAATGTGCTTATTTTGCAGTGAGAAAATGGATCCACTTTGCAGTGCAGTAACTCTATTGGAAATAAAGATAATTGCTTGAGAACTGAACACTACCCTTCCCCGGAGCTCCCTGGTAAGTATGCAAATTGTTCCGCTTGCCTGTAATAGTGCAGCGCGGAACAAAAATGTCTTTTCTGATCCACGCTGGGGACAATTCCAAAAACTCAGTAAATCTGAGTCTCCCTGTCAGCTCGTCTACCAAGGAGGGCAGAATTCACATTTGTCAAGGCTTGGGCGATTGGACACATCACCCAGGGTGGGGGTCCAGCCTCAGCATGTCTTGTCAGGGTTGGGGGCCTCTATCTTAGTTATAGAAACGTGAAATGTTTCCAAGTTGAAATATAGTGGAAATTGAGCACCCCCAGGACTGCTGTTCTTATAGCCTGGCGCAGAAGTAAACTCCATCCTCCTGCACACAGAAAACACGATTTGTCTGAAAAATGACCACAGAGTCTGATGAAAAAAGGTGCCAGTCGACAAGTGTCCTTCCCAAAACTAGCCTACATTGCTTTGAAGAAGCAACCTAGCAAGATCAATGGTAACGGGGAAAGAAATGCACATTTTGGTGTTTTGAATATTTAAAAAGCAAAATTGTGACGCAGATGAAAAATCTGCTATGGGATAATAGAATCACAAGCCAACACAGATAGGGAAGACTCATCTTCTCAATAAGTTGGTGGTGTTTCAGATAGGAACCTGGGAAGCAGGGTTCAGGGGCACCTGCACGTTCTCACATATGGTAAGGTCGGTAATTCTTTAACTTTCAATTCCGTGGATTTCCACCTTCCAATTTTCTGCCGAAAGCTGGCCTAGGTTATACAAGTTTTCTTTCCCTGGCTTGGCACAAGGAAGCGATGATGCAAGAGGCCTCTTTCCAAATCCCTCGCTGCCTATCGGGAGCTGACATGGCAGGGCCAGCAGGGTGAGGACACGGCTATCTGTTGCAGGGGCTGGCCTCAGCTCCCAGGCCTTTGGAGCTGTCTCTGTAAGTACCAGAGTCAAGTGCTCATGAATAGGAAGGCAATGGGGGTCCCTGGGCTTTTGGACACTAACTTCTATACAATCTAATCAACCTCACTGAGCAGTTCATCCCACTTGGCCAGTAACAGCATCAGAAGTAAGAATTGGGCCGAGTGTGGTGGCTCATGCCTGTAATGCCAACATTTTGATAGGCTGAGGCGGGAAGATTGGAAGATTGCTTGAGTCCAGGAGTTCAAGACCAGCCTGGGCAACATAGCAAGACCCCATCTCTATGTTAAAAAAAAATCGTTTTTTAGAAGAAGTACAGATTGGCTCAATATTTTTTATCTGTAGGGCCCATGGGGTGGTTTGGGGAGGCAGTGCCATGTAGAGGCCAACAGTGTGGGTTCTGGAGGCAGGTGTTTCCTTTTACATCTTGACTGTGTAGCCCTAGGCCAAGGCATACCGTCTCTACACTTCCCCAGTTTCCTCACCTGCAAAATGAGGATGATTATGGTACCTGCTTCATACGGTAGTTACTTACAATTATTAGAATTGGGAACCCAAATAAACATACTTAACATAGTGCCAGGCACATCTGAGCAGACACTCCTAAATTCTAGAAGGGGGAAATAAAAATCATAGTTCTTTTTGGGTGCAAGTTTTATTTATTTAACAATTGGCTCCTATGGAGTGCTAAGTATGGAGGGGACAAGACAGTCCAAGCACAGTCGCCAACTTCTAGGAGTCTGTGTTCTCACTCCTCTTAGCATCCTCATTGCCCCAAACCGCACCTGGCACATAGTAGGTGCTCAGCAAATGTCTGCTGCCCAGGCCCAGTCAGGAAGACCAGCTCCACACCCGTGGCCGCTGAGCTGCACAAGGCTACGAATGACTAAGCACCACGAGTGTTGTATGGACAGTAAACACACCCACTCCCCAGTACATCTCTAGACATAGAGTCACGGTGATAGCAGCTTGGGTTTTTCTTTAACTTTTTCCATATGCTTTCCTGTCAACTCCCCTTGTCTCTCATTTTTTTGAATCAGATTTATGTTATCATGTGTGTGGAATAAGTGCCTCATTTTTCACTCCCAACGCCGCTGTGCTCCTTGCTTCTTTCCCTCCCCAGTCCCATGCCACCTGGACTTCCTCAAAGCCCCCCACCCCCACGGAGGCATTTTTCTGAACTGCACTGTTAACTTTTCTGGAAGTCCCACTGTGCATCCTCATAAGTGTCAGCATCAAGAGTCACAACACTTAGGCGAATTCAATAACACAGGTACACTAAGTCACCCAAGTCGTTTTCCAAGTCCTCTGAGTTACAGTCAAAGCTCTCATTAGCAGAACTCGGAAGCTCATGGTGAACACTGGTAAACACTTCTGGTGAGAGACCGGTCCTGACAGCTTTGATGAATGGCCAGATTCATTTTCCACCTGGCCCAACTCATTCCAATCGCATGCTGCTGAAAACACCTTTTTCATTTGCCCTTTGATGAGTGCTGAGGCATGAACAAAAGTCCATTCCCTAGCTGGGTACCTAATTTTTATTAATAATATCTTCACTCTATCAATCATTGTTAACTAACGGGAACATTTGAAGAAATTAATTTAAGCCTGCCAAAAGGAAACACGGCAGCCGGTACACACCCTCCCAAGTGGATTCTGAGGCTCCGGCCACATCCCAAATGTGCACAGCAAGTCAGGCTGGCTGGGCCCGATTTTCCCCAACAGAGGACAGCTGTTCCTTCAGCGACAAGGTGCTCTGTACAAGGGGGCTGTGTCAGCAAAGCAATTTCTCAATTGCTTCCCACACCCCACCTCATTCCCCAGAAGCCTGGGCTGGCTGCAGCCCACTCGTGATGTGGAGGACTGGCCCGAGCGTGAGATTGTGCTACTCATTCAAGTCAGCTCTCCACATTTTAACCCAAAGATGGAAAGTAGTAGAAGAGGAAGACGTAGTAGAGGCTAAAGAGCTAAATGAATGACAGGCATGGGAACAGCTGTAAGGGAGCCCCTGACTCCCTT
Organism: Hylobates moloch; assembly: GCF_009828535.3. Taxonomy (NCBI): domain Eukaryota; kingdom Metazoa; phylum Chordata; class Mammalia; order Primates; family Hylobatidae; genus Hylobates; species Hylobates moloch. The sequence continues at coordinate 3,308,298 of NW_026652296.1, forward strand.
GTGTCCCTGAGTATCCATCCCCTAGACCTGCAACATCCATTCAACCTGAGACACTGCAAACCACAAAAAGCCCAGCATTTGTATTCCCAGGTCTGAACAACGTGAGTGGCCATGAACTCATCTTTCGGGGGCTCATACTCATTTCTATTAGGCCAAATTCAACGTCCTAGACACAAGTTTAAGGAGGTGCACAACCACCCCTGTACGTTGAATGCTTCTTTAACCAAACGGAATGTGTGCAGCCACAGAACAGGCCAGTCTGGATTCAATGCACTGCCTCATGGTGGTAAATAAAATGTTCAGGTGCTTTGAGTTAAGCATGTCTTAAAAATACATGTATTTTTCTATATGCGTCAAACACTTCCGTGTTTAGACATTCCTGCAAGCATATTGAATGTGTGAAGCCTACTTAAGCAGCCTTAATGCATTGTTTTTTCATTTCAGGTGAAAATCCCAAGTGTCCTTTATATTAAAATGGGTCTTCACAGCCTCCGCTTGCAGAGAAAGAGAAGGAGAGGGAGAGAGAGAGAGAAACTAAATAATTGCATTTAGTAGGCGACCACATACAAAGTAGCTTGTGTGAATTATTAATGATAAATTCTTTGGAAGAAAAACTTCTTGACTTTTTTTGTTGTACTTTTAACAATTGAATGCAATACTCATCAGATGGCTTCTTGTGAGCTGTCAAATTATTTAAATGAGAGCATATCTGACATTTCCAGAGGAATGTGCTGGGTGAGTACTGAAAAGACAGTGTTCTCTGTGCTGCTTTGATGGGCACTGTTCGGGCTTTTCAAAATAAAGGTTTTGAGCACTTTAATTTTGGAGTGACTTGCCATAGCTCAACACAGAGATTTAAAATGCTCTCAACTACTTTGGGAAAGAATAGAGAAAAAGTTTTGTGCTTCATGACAAACAGATGAACACTCCACAAGTGACATTTGAAAGGCACTGATGGTGGGTAATAACTGCTCAAAATACACTCAGGAAAGCGCAGCTCCCTCATTGTTCTTTATGTATCTAATTATTCCAGGTATTGTCATGTCAAAAAAAAGTTTTATGTGACATGTGTTTTTCCTTAACAAAAAAAAGTCTAAGTCAGAGATGAAATCTAACTCTCCCCGGGAAGCCAAGGCCTGCACGGGCCATCTTGGTGAATGGAGAAAGCTGATCATCTATGGCTACAGACACTTGCATTCTAACAAAAGCATTTAGCCACTTCAGGGCTGTCCACTCCACTCCATTCTGCCTTCTGCAGTGCCGTGACCATTTGTTAACAGGTATCTGAGTGCAGTGTGCAGGCCGGGTACCTTGCCAACAGCTTTGAGGGGTGAGACAGCCAGGGGAAATCACATAGAACAACCAGAGGAATCCTGAACATTCCAGTCCATTGCTTTATTAACCTGTTCCATCTGCTGCTTCTCTCATCTGTCTGAGACCGTGATCCGGCCTTGGAAGCTACAAGGCTCTCCTTTGAACTTCACAATCGGTTTCCCCTTTGTGAGTTGAACTTGATCGCATCCTTGAGCCACCCTCATCCCCAGTTCAAGGCCTTTGCACCTGCTATGCTTCTGCATGGAGCACCCTTCCTGGCCTGCACATGGACGGGTCTTCGTGTCATCTGGGTCTCAGCCTTTCCCAGCTCCTGCAACACATGCCCCTGTTATGTTTCCTTTCTGACAGTTACTATTTAATGTTGCCTTCTTCACTTGTCTAGGGGTTCAACCCCAGAATCTACGACTAACTAGAACATAAGCTCCATGCTCAACAAAGACGTTGTCTGTCTTGGTCACAGCCCTGAAAACAGTCGCTGGACTAGAGTAGGTGCTGACTAATATTTGTTGTATGAGTGAATAATTTCAGTTTCTGTAACCAGCACGTTTTCTTGATTCTCTGGCCCTGAGCCCCTGGGATTGAGCTTTGGTTTCCAAACGCCGTGCAGATCCTGGAGACCAGAAGCTCTTGGAGCCAGCTCAACTCTGGTTTGAGCACAAATCAGCATGTCAGCTTTCTTGTTCTAGACATCACTGTCTTGAGTTTGGTTAAGATGAACATACCTTTGAGAGCAATCTCCTCCCAGGATGTGAAAAGCTGGAGGTCAATAACTCTGGTACCTGGAAAGATCAGGTAGACGTGAGTGTCTCCCCGATGCATTCGGGAGACCTCGGCCAAGGCTCCGCCTCTGTGCACTGCTCTACCTTGTTTGAGCCTCTAAACCCATCATTGAGAAGGTTCTGGGTTTTATTTGCATGGAGTACTTTACCTCTCTATTTTCCTGAGAACTCCCAAGCCTCTTTCTGCAATTATTCTTTATTTAGAAAACAAAATAAAATAAACAAATGTGTCTTGCTAGATTTAAAAACAGCACTAAATTAGATTGATTACAACTTAATCCAAGAGAGACAAATGGGCACTTCGCAGCCTGTGCACATGGCGTCTTTAGAACTTGGCAGAACCTTACTTTCTCAGCACGTTCTCAACCTGAGGCAGAACCCTCATCACCACCTGCCAAGGGGCTGCCTTTGGAAATATATGGGAGTCTGGGGGGTTGTCACAGAATTAGGGGAGCACTACAGGCACATGGTGGGTAGCAAATTCTTCATGTAGTGCAGAATGCTGGACAGGCCATGTCACAGTCCTGCCCTGCGGGGTGTCTCTGCACCTTTAGTCTCGGTGGAGGGCACTGAAGGTGAACCCGGCCCACAAGAGGTACTTTGCATCCTCCTGGCACATGGGATGACCTCCCTCAGGCAGGCAAACCTGCTCCAAGATCCATCTCCTTTCAAGTGCAGTACCATGTGGTGACACCTTAGACATCAAAGCAGGAAGCAAGAGCACACTTTGTATTCGTGATTCAGTTATGTTTTTGAAATTAAACAATAATTTCCCTCATGCTCTGCTCGTTTACATAACCATACCAGTAAAAACTCTTATGAGTCATAAGGAGACGGTTCAGGGGGCTTAAGTTCATCTTTCATCATAAGACAGTCAGCTCCCATCCACCGAATGCCAGCGGAGCATCCCAAACACACACTGTTTTAATGAGACCCTTCTCTGGGCATTGTTAAGTAGTGTATTCATTTATTCATTAAGCCTTTCAGGGCAATTTACCATCTGAAAAGAGAGATGATGGCAGAACTATAGGCTTGTTGCAAAAGGTCTACAGTGCAAGCCTGAATGAGCCAATTTAGAAGATGCTGAAAAGATTTTCAATATTGAAAGTATAAAAATTAATTAAGAAAAGAAAAACAACATTTGTGGTGGTAAATCATAATATGCTAATATATAAGAAAGGCACTTACATGTTCATCATTTTCAGTAAAATGGTTATTATCATAGTATGGTATTATCACAATGACAAGGTTATTTTAAAATAATAGGAAATTTATCTTACCTTTTCTTGCATTAAGATATAATAAAATTATGCTCTGAAAACAAATGATGCCCTCTATTATCCTCATGAAACATTAGCTAGGCATGGACGATACGCTAGGAACATTCTTTATTTTACTGAGTGTTTCTTTTAGTGAAAACCTGGTCAGGAAGTGCCCAGTCCTTGGGTATTCCCTGAGGTCTTGCAGCAGGGAAGACAGGAAGAGCAAAGCAGGACCCTGCATGGGGGTGCAAGAGGCCTGCACTCAGTGTAGTGGCTCTGAGGATGGCATCAATTTCAAAGGAAGCATTCCTTTCTTCATTTGGGTATGACATTTGAAACTAGAGAGAAGCTTCTGGAAGGACAGCGAATCCGTCCACAACCTGCAGAGGCCACTGTGGCTGAGCATGGTTACTGATCTCAACACAGGCTCGAGAGCACATTTGCAGGAGGACCTCCCATCTCTCTAGATCCCACTCTTACCACGATCCCAGAGCTAAGCTGCTTCATGAACTTAAAGTTCATAGAAACTTCAAGTCCACCAGGGCTGGCAAAGCACTGTCAGTGTTTGAGTGTGGTGGAGTTCTCTGTGCACTGTGTTCCCATGACACACCGAGGGTCACGTTTGTGCTTGGGCAATGCAGTATTTTGACTGAGAACCTGATAGAACCATTGCCAATGGAGGAGGGAAAAAAGGCAACCAAATGCCAAAGAAGACAAAATGTTCAGAGTGGCCATGCTGGTTTCCTTTTTGGTGTCAGGACAAAGGAAAGCAATGTCATCCAATCCCAGGTGGGCCCTGAAAATGCCTCCCTGTGGCTGCAAACCACACACCAGCCCTCGTGGGAGATGCACATTCACGGTGATGCAGTGGCTTCAGGAGGCAGCCTGGGCAGGCAGGTGGCAAAGAGGTTGGAAACAAGACTCCTTGCTGCTCATGTGATCTTGAACAAGCTCCTGGCCTCAGTTTTCTCATCTGAACTAGAGGGATAAAACCAGCACCTATTGCATAAGGCCCTGGTGAGAATTCAATGAGAACACCCACATTGGCCCCGGGCCCTTAAGAATGTTAGCCATCTTCTTCCACACTTTTCTTTCTGAACAGAAGAATCAAAGAGATCCAATGAGCCCCCTCACATTCCCTCAGTCTTGCACTTCATTGCCACCTGCAAATGTTGGCAAGTCCTGGCCCTTCCCATGCCAGGTCAGAGCGAGCCACTCACAGGCCCCTACAAGCCATGATCACCTTACCCAGGAGCACCCATCTCAGACTGTCTGATCATGTTTCCAAATGAAAGTACACTTATAATTTGTCTGGCTTCTTAATTTCTCCTAAGACAAAGTGACAGACTCCTCTGCTCTCCCCCTCTGTGTTGGCTTTTATTATTCTCTCTTTATTTTTCCATCTCGCCCACTCCTTTCTGTTGCTCAGCCTCCCTGCTGCACTGCCATTGTCACTTCGGTATTAGCCCACTGTCTGCCTGGCAACCCACTATTATGCACTTATTTTATTACTTGGTTTCCTACCCCGATCTTGTGATTCATTTCTAACCTTTACTGACTGCAACATAACTCCTTTGCCATTCTTTCTTTCCTCCTTACCCCCCTCCTCAACCCTCAACTTTCTGATGTCAGTATCTGTTCACACCTAGTGTCCTCATAGCACAGAAAAAAAGACTTATCGCAGCTCCAAGTGGACAGCCTAGTTTTTCACTCAGAGCTATGAATTTAATCAAATGAAGTGCTGTACTGGGTGTTTTCCTGTTCCTTTGAATAGGAACAGGAGAGATAAACAGGAGTTAACAAGGGAAATGAGGTGATAAATAGGTCCCAAGGGCGGATCCTGGACCCAAGACAAATGTCAAGACACTCCTCTTTTTAACCTGAACTTCATTGCCTGATTGCATAACCAAGTGATTATATAAATGTGGGTTAATGTTCACAATTCAGGCAGTCCATACATGGAGTTTCAGGGTATTTTTAGGATCGTATAGGACAGTTTAAGAATAATTAGGAACATCCTGTGTTAAGGATGTCCCACTCAAAGAAATCCCAATACAGTAAACATCCAAAGTTGTAGAACAAAATAAGTTCTTTTCATGTAAATACTGGAGAGCAGATGTCAGAGTGGGGTTTTCTGGATAGATGCTGGGAAGAAAAATGACTAGAAAAGAATCTTGGAATCACAGGGTACTAAGAGCTGGGAAGGCAGCCAAGAATCTCCCCATTGAACTCCCTACTATTTAGACAAGGAAACTGAGGCCCTAGGAGGTTAGGAGACTTGCCCAAGAACTAGAGCCTGGTCTCTTGACTCCAACACTCAAAGTCTTTCCAGCAGTCACATTTATTTATAAGAGTGAGGTTTAGATTGAGAATTTAGATAAAAATTCAAATCTGGCTGGGTCTGTTGCTGTCTGGCCTTATGAGCTCTCCAGTAGAGCCAGCATATGTGAAAATGAATCAAAATTTCCCTTTAAAATTATTTATTTGCCAATTAAAAATCAACAGATAAAACAGGACACAATTCAAATGGGGTGCCTGGAAGTAAATGATGTGAGGCATCTATAAAAACTGTCATCATACGAACATTGTATATGTCAGAAATGTAGAAGGTTCTGACATTTTGAGTAAGTTCAATAGAATGGAAGTGAGCTAACTAAACCTTCTTAATTCTGGATAACTCTAATTTATAATGATTCTGAAAGAGGCTGGGTGAAAGTTTACCTTTTAAGATCTTAAAGGAAGTCTTTGCTAAGCAAATTAACAGTGTCAATAGGATTTTGGGTGACTGTTGAAGCTACTTAAAACAATAAGTTGTTTTTAAACGTGGTAAGCATGGCGGGAGTTATAAATGAGCATTTCTCAGTGGGTATTGTATATGGCCAAAAAGACAGTCATCAATACAGAGCTTGCAAAACAGAGTTCTGAATCATTCTCATCTGTTTACTTACTGTTTCCCTAAAGAATTTTTTTATCATAGTTTCCTAGTCCCATTCTTGCTGGGTTTGAAAGTCATAAAATATCTCTTTTTTAATTGGAAAATAATTTGAACTTTTACCCATGCAGGCCTTCTCAGACATTATTACAAGGGGATGGGCTATTCTGGTCATGATACAGAGATTTGCAAACCACTGAGTTCTGTTGGTAAAGAAGTTAACATTTTAAATTGGATAGTAATGTAGATAAATACAGGCATAGGGAGAACAGGATCCTCAAAAAACTTAAGTTTAGACACATTACATTAACTTCTGTCCTTAAAAACTGTTATGGTAAACACCAAGAGGTCATGGTGAGGTGCCTCTGCAATTTAGAATAAAGTTATCATCGGAAAGAAGAGAACAGGGGTAAGAGCCTACAGAATCTCAGTTAATCCACTTGCAAGCACTGCTGAAGGGAGCATGTCATTATCCCCATTTTGCATAGAAACTTGAGGTCCAGGGTGGTTAATATGTTCCCCCAAAGTTTTCATGCTAATAAATATTGTCAGCATTTGCACAAGGAAAAAGGCACGCTCTTGGAAGAAGTATTAAGTAATACACTGCAGAGAAGTTCTGCCTTCAGAGAAGGGCTGAGCGGTGGCTTCCCACAGACAGCAGTGTCGTTCGGACAGCTGTGATCTAGTCGACAGCATTGTGCCTCACATAAGGAAGGGCAGTGCTAAAGAAGGGTGTGAAGGGAAAAGGTCTGTGGGGTGTCCCTGAGGGCAGAGGCCAAACCTTATTCTCCCACAGATTATGCCCAGGTGCTTGTTCATAGTAGCCACTCAGTCTTTGTCATCTAATGGACTAAATCTAGGGAAGAGAGAACTGAAGCAAAGCATTGGGCAGGTAGGAGTGTGTGCAGGTGCAGGCACTGGGGCATGCTTTGGAGGACCACAGGCTTCCCCATCATCTCGGTGACGTATTCCCCTAGACCAGTGGTTCTCAGCTGGGATGATTCTGCCCCCTGCCCAAAGACAATGGCAGTGTCCAGAGACGACTTTGGTTGTCACAACTGGGTGGTGCTATTGGCACCTAGCGAGTAGAGGCCAGAGATGCTTCTAAACACCCTACAGTGCATGAGAACAATCTGTCTAGCCCCAAACATCAGTAGTGCCAGGGCTGAGAAGCCCTCTACACAGTTCACCTCCGTTCCGATGACCTGCACCTCCTGACTGCTTGTATTTGTTGCTGGTGGTGCCACAACAGCTGCTACTATTCTACCATCAGAACTATTAATCTTCCCAATAAGAATGAGAGCTCCCATTCATTTGAGCCCTTACTGTGTCTGGGTACCATGATCATCATACTATGTGCTTTCTATAGAGTATCTTATTTGATACAACAACAGCGACAAGCCTACGAAGTAGATAACGTTCTGATCCCAATTTAGTTTGTAGATCCCAAATCTTAGAAATATACAGGAGTTTATTTCAGGCCATGCGATTGGAACAGAAATCCACACACTGGCTCCAGTCTGTACTGTGCATCTGCCTGTCCCAATTAAATGATTCAGTGCTTACTCCTGGACCCAGCAGTTTACATATGTGTTCTCCTTTTAGCTTTCCAACAAGTCCTGTCATAGGAGGCATGATCACCATTTTACACATGAGGAAACTGAGGCTCAGGAAGGTTGAGGCTTCTCTAAGGTCATTAGCGGAACTGGGACAAGTCTTCTATACCAGCTCTACCTTTCCACCCCAGCATGGCTGTCTCTAACCTGTCATGACCGTCTCTAACAGTAGCTGCAAGGAGTGGGGCAACTTGGGTGGCAGATTTGGGGTCCGTCTCCCTATAAAAGTGGTGTTTTGTTGTGAACTAAGACATTGGCCCCCTGATTGACACACTAGTGCTTCTGAGTCTGTCTGGCTCTGCAATAGGGTCCTGACAGCACCAGGTTCCTGGCCTCCAAGTATGCAAACCAGCCCCCAAGCCCAAGCAACAGCTCCCAGGTGACCCCCAGGCTGTGACATTGGTTGCCATGTGACATCAAACGATGACAAGATGCAACACTTAACCAAGCAAAATGTTACACAAACAATTGCCGAAGAAAACACAAAAGCCACCTTATAAATATTACTGTGTATAAGTTTGACATTTTTGCAGATAGCAACTGAAAGGAAAACTTTCACTTACAGATTAAAGTTCCTAAGAAAAAATGTCCCAGTGATATCTTTAGGCATTATTATCTAGAATAGGCGTCAATAGCTATTACATCTTTAACGTTTGTACTGACAATTCAGACTCAGAAGTGTTCCATCAAATGAAGATGAACATTTTGATATTGCTAAGAACGCAGACGTCCTTGAAGCGTGTTCCTTTCATCTGTTCTGCTAGCTTAACTTCCACAGCTAGCCCTGTTTGAACTCCATTCTCAAGCAGCCAAACTCTTCCCAGCACTGTCCCCACATTCGCAAAAGAAGCAGAAAGTTAATTGGTTTTTAAGCTGCTTGTCTCCCTTCATTCATCACCAAGGCACAGGACCAGCTCCTGCTGTAGCGAGGGCTCATTTCTGCTCAGGCAGACTCAGCAGTCTTTTGTCTCAGTTTATTTGACAACTGCTAGTAATTAGAAAATTATCTCTAAATTCATCTTTCAAAAACAACTAAAGTCCAGTCTAATTGCCGAAGGGTAGCTTAGTCTATAACTCCCGGACAGATTGCTGGAAAGAGGCCAGGGGAAAGTCTTGGGAAGAAAGCAGGCCTAGGGTGGCAAAGCCAGCTATAGATAAAAAGTGCATTGGTACACATTAACCACGGAGCCCAGAGCCCTCCGCCTGGTGCCTGTGCATGAGGTCCTGGAATGCCCAGTGCCATGCGGTCCACACGAGCCGAACGCTCGCATGGGGATGATGACTGAGGAGACTGAGGTTAGGGAGTTATGTGTGCTGTGTCTGTGGTTGTCAAGGTCAGAAACACCAGCAGTGCCCTGGCTCCAGTTCACAGCAGGAACTCAAGACTCCAACGTGCGTGTGGCATTTGACTTTCTACGTCCATGCAGCAGATGAGTTCCAGACACTGCTCAAAGCTCTGTAGGAAAATGGAGAGCAAGACAGACAGGGCCCTGCTTTCCTGGGGTCTGCATGCTAAGGGGAAACAACCGACAGGCAAACACATCAACAAGAAAGCAGATAGGAAAGATCTAGAATATGGGATTGTGATAGAAATCGTGTCTGGGGAAGGGGAGTATTTTAGAAAGCAGTTACTTTGGAAAAAGTGCAGTTTGGATGAGAAGGAGCGGGCCACGTGTACATCTCAGGGAAGATCTCCTCTCTCCTCCTCACATGGGACGGAGCTGAGTGTTCTTGAGGAAGGCTGAGGCCGGGGAGGCTGCAGCTCGGGGAAGGCTGAGGCCGGTGAGGCTGCAGCTCAGAGACCAGTGTCGCAGGAAGGGAAGGAGGCGCCAGGCCAAAGGAGCCACTGGCCAGCTGGTGCACACGACCGACATGGTGAGCGCGGGTAAAACGACGCTATCTGAGAAGAAGGAGCCAGCACCTCCTCCTCCTTCTAGATCAAATTTTCAAGGTCACCAAACCAAAGACTAATTCCCTTATGCTTCAGCCCAGGTTATTTAAAACACTAAAGACTAAACAGGTCCCAAGTGGGCATCTCCATTAAGAATAACCTGATAAGAAAAATGTTTCAGTCATAAGAATGTTTGTGTCATTCAGGCCTCGAGATGGGGATCAGCTCAGTCATGTTTGTGACCTTTATAGCTGTAAGAAAACAGTTACAGCCTCCTGACGCAAACGGCAGCCGGCCTGCCCTGTGCTGAGTCACTGCGCTCACTGAATAAAGCACATGCCAGCAACACCCTCAGCACAAGGACACCTCAATCGACGTCTCTCTTGCCCTGACATGAAGATGCCACAGACGTTCCAGCTGCAAAGATCACAACGATAGTGATGAAGTCAAAAGCACCATCCTAGGTACTCTGGAGACAAGATAAGAAAGAACAAGAAAATAATGTTCTAAAATATAAATGCTTTCAGCCAGTCGCAATGGCTCACGCCTGTAATTCCAGCACTTCGGGAGGCCGAGGCAGACAGATCCCTTGAGGTCAGGAGTGAGAGACCAGCCTGGCCAACATGGTGAAACCCTGTCTCTACTAAAAATACAAAAATTAGCTGGGTGTGGTGGTGTGCATCTGTAATCCCAGCTACTCAGGGGCTGAGCCAGGAGAATCGCTTGAACTGGGGAGGTGGAGAGGTTGCAGTGAGCCAAGCTTGTGCCACTGCACTCCAGCCTGGGTGACAGTTTAAGACTCCATCTCAAAAAAAATACATAAAAAATATATAAGTGGTTTAGGGCTTCATGTCATTCCCTTGCTTAAACCCTCCAATGGCTTCCTGGGGAACATAAATAAAGTCAAACTCCTTACCAGGGTCTGTCTACACAGCTCTATGGGAGCTGCCTCTGTCTCTTCCCCAGCCTCATTAGGGGTCTGAACACAGGGAGGAAAGAGAAGAAGGGGCTCAGAAGCTGCCAGTGGGACCCAGAGAGATATAGGGGAAGGGAGATTTGAAGGGGTCATGAAGGATGCTTGGATTAGATTCAGATAAAGAGAGGGGCAAGTGAGAAAACAGCATGGGGAGGAAATGTGTGTCAGTGTATGTATGTGTGTGTGTCTCAGTGTGTGTGTTTCTCCATCTGTGAATGTGTGTGTGTTAGGGACAGATGTCTATAATAAGGTGTGTTTGAAAGAGGTGAGATAAAATTTCCTATGGGAATTAGGTTCTGAACCCAGTCAAAATTACATGTGGTCTAAATTCTACATGAAAATTCCTCAAAAAGCTGCAATAACCTCTCAGTTTCAACGCAACAGGTCCAGCATAGCCAGCTGCTCCTCTGTGTTGGAAACAGACACTATTTCTCTGGCTGGCACCACGGAAGTAATTGACATGTCACTGGGAGCTCTGGCAAGACCCCTGTGGTGCCCTCACACCCTGATTTTGTACGTATCTGTGGTGACAGCTCCACGTGTGTTTAGGCTCCCCAGGCTCCAGTGTGGAGCCCAGAGTATCCTTCTCTGCCTAAGGGCCTTCCTCAGAGTGGGTGTCCCTTTTAATCCATGTGCAAACATAGAAAGTGGGGGGACACCCCAAGAGCATCCCTTGACTGCAAGCATGAGAGGGGGTGGGCGAACACTCCTTGCCGACAGTCCTTCTGGCAGACAATCTGGGAAGCATTCTGGAAGCTTTTCTGGCATTGAAGCATCCATGGACTACAGCAGAGGCCGCAATAATTTGCCCTTATGCAGGCTTTCCCTTCTTCCCTGTGTCATTTCCCTGCTCCCTCACTTCCTTCTGGAATCCTCTCCAAATAAACCACCTGCACCCAAGCCCTGGACTCTTGGTGCTGCTTCCATGGGAGCTCAAGCTAACATGGGGCTAAGACTTGAGGACAGTGCTGAACCCCTCAGATTGACTCACCCTAAGAAGAACATGTATCTGAAACTGACCGAGAGTGAGTTGCTGGTTCATGTCTTCAACTCCACACTCACTTGAGGGAGTGGGCATAGTTGGTGGGGCGGTGGCAGCTGAATTCTCCAGCTTGGGGCCAATTGAGAAGGGTCAGAAATGCCTGGCAAAGAAAACTGAGCTCTGCTGTAGGCACACTGGTTTGGGGAGAGGGAGCCAAAAGAAAAGAGGATTGGGTATGGGATTGAAATAGAGCATGGGATCTGAAGTCAGTTTTGGGTTCAAGTCCTGGTTACACCACCCACCTCCCTGCCTTGAGACCTTAGACAAACTACCCATTCCTCCCTAGGAGGAAAATCAAGGCAGTGTATTCCAACATGACTTTGGTAAGCCTTAGAGCATTATGCAAATATTCATTATTATCATTTCCAGAGCTCTCATTTCAGAAAAGCAATGACTTAATGGGTTAGTAAAGTGCTTACAGGTACTTTCGGGATGATTTCTTCCTTCTGTGTCTTCTTGTTCTGTGACTTAAAAAAAATGAAAGCAAGAAAGAGAGAGAGATATATAGGAAGAAGGAAAGAGAGAGAGAGAAGAAAGAAAGAAAGAAAGAAAGAAAGAAAGAAAGAAAGAAAGAAAGAAAGAAAGAAAGAAAGAAAAAGAAAGAAAGCAAGCAAGAAAGAGGGAGGGAGGGAGGAAGGAAGGAAGGAAGGGAAGAAGAGAACCAGTGAAGAAACATCCAGGTTAAAGGTCACCAGCTGGCAGTGACCAAAACTAGTTCATGCGTATATTTTGTCTGGTTGACGGGAGGATTTGAAATTTCTATTAATTAATTGCCACTGTTTGAAAATCAGGAGAACTTACCTGGGACAGAGGACACCTGTCCCTCTCCAGCTGCCAAAGTCATTGACTTGCCTGGTTCCTGCAGCAAATCACTCTGCAACCTTTGTCCTAGGTTTTAAAATATATCATTTATTCATAATGTAGGAACCTGTGATGTCTCATTTATGCAATCAGTGCCACTGCACTGAGTAGGACTTGGGGCTGCTGAAAAAGGTGAACCCCCTCCATGCTTCACCACCTCCCTGATGCCTTCTTCTCCCTATCCATGGATACCCCTTATGCTCGAGGACCCAGCCTCAGGATGGCTCCTGTGCACCATCCTGCCCCTCACCAGAGACCGTCTACCAATGCAGAAAGGGGTTGGGCACCACTGTTTTTCTGAAATGAGAGGACTTTGAAATGTGAGCTATTCAGGATTAAAATCAATGAATGCCCTTTTCAGTATCATCAACATAGTTCCAGCATTACAGTACAGCAACCCAGATGGCCCTTCATATCCAGATAAGATAGGCATGAACCTCCCATACGAGCCTTGTGGAAAATTCCAACGTCCTTCCCAAGACTTCTGCCAGTTCCCAAAGGGGTTAAATTCTTACAGTCATCTAGGTGGGGTGAGGGAAGAGGGTGGATATGGCTATAAATGGGTAGCTTAAGGGATCCGTGTGGTGATTGGCTGTTTTGCATCCTGATTGTGGTGGTTTCACATGTGATAGACACCACACACACACACACACACACACACACACACACACACAAATGTGTGCAGGGAAAATTGGTGAAAGTCTAAACAAACTCTGGATTGTGCCAATGTCAGTTTCCTGGCTTTGATATTGTACAATAACACATAAGAAGTGCCCATTAGGAGAAATTGAGGGAAGGATACATGGAACTTCCCTGCATACTCTTTTTTTTCTTTTTTCTTTTTTTCTTTTTTTTGCAATATCCTGTGAATCTATAATTATTTTCAAAACAAAAAGTTTTTTTGGAAAAACACAAGCAAAATCCCAGTGGTAGACATTGTGCCCAAGCTCCCCACTATGGGCTGATTCTGTGTGCTGATCACTCTCCCCTTCCCACGATGCTGTCCTGCCCTGCACGTGCTCCCACAGACAGGGAACTATAAGAATTAAAGAAAGTGGAAAGAAACATGAAAGGCAGCTTGATGGTCAAGGCAGGATTATTTTAGAGAAAACAAACCTGAGAGGGGCGTCTGGCCACGTTAGGTCAGAGGCACACTTTCTTACAGACTAAGAGTTTTTAAGGATTTAGGGTGGGAGAGTTTATCAGAGGCTTGGACTCCTTCTGTGTCTCTTTGTTGTGCTTATCTGGGAGGCAGAGTTGTGTGTCTGTTCCCATACAACTTTCTGCAGCTGCAGGCATACCTCCCGAGTCTGCTTGTACATTCCCTATCTTAGTGCACCTGAAGGGAAAGGAATGTGCTTATTAAGGCCCACTGTTTTACTGGAGCCCATGGTATGAGGGTGAAGTTTGGCAGTTACCCAAGAGAGTTTCCCCCACCTCCCCTCTGGGCAGGGGCTGTCTTCTCTGTGTTTTACTGTCTGCTCTTTCTGGCTGCTTGTAGTTAGAAGAGAAGTGATTTCCTTGAAATGCATGAGGCTAGAAAAGGAGCTGGAACTTAAAGTCGCGGTGTTTGTCCGAGATGTCGGTGCTCCTGCTGTCAGGAACCAGCCTCTTTGTTACACCGCACCACAAGCAAACACACAAGAAACCATTCCCCAAGGCTTTTGAGAGCGCTGCAGAGCATGCTGACGGCCTGAAGGAGGCACGCACAACCAGTCTTTTAGTAAGATACATCTTTAAACGATATTTCGGCCATTTCACAGGACGGTTTGGTCATCCCCTTTCCCCACTTCCTCTCTGTGCTTTTCACATCCCACCCCTTTGAAATCACACACACAAAAAAACAAAAAGCAAAAGTGAGGAGTTCTCTCTTTCTAACGCGGAGTCCTTTGGTTTTCTCCCTTCGTGTCTTGATCGGGGTCTTTCCTTCCACTCTCAGGTAAACAGTCAAGGTGATTTCCTGAATCAGGACAGTTCTGCTGTCAAGAGAAGAATAGGGCAAGCTGCACCAAACAACGTCCTGTCTCCTGGTCCCTGGCTCTGAGAGCGTGCCTCTCCACTGGTCCCTGGCTCTGAGAGTGTGTTTCTGGCCGGAGCTGCACCCTTTGGGAGTCCAGCTTTATTAGCCTTCTCCAGCCTCCCTCTGACCCATGGTGGGCTGCTTGTTCACTGCCAATCTGCTCTGTCGTTCTTTCTTTCCTTCGCTTTGCAGATACTTGGTCAGCCTCTCCCCAGGGCAGCCCTGAAGACCCAGAATTGAGGAGGAGCCCCTCAGCATATGGAAGACAAAGCAGTCTCTTCACATGAGTTCTCTTATCAACCTAAATGTAGCCCTTGTTCCAAATGAAAATTGTCCCTTCCCTGTCCAGGGCAATGATTCTGAATTTTAATTCTGGAGAAAATATGTTTTGGAAACTGTATCAAGAAGAAGCCAGAGGTAGTTAGAGCAGGAAAGGTAAACCGTGAATATATTTTCAGCTCCAGTTTGGGGATTCTGTTTTACATTGTTTTATTATAGTAAACAGCCTTCATGATTTCTATAAACAGAGATGTTAAAGAAGTGCTAAGGTGCATATTATGTTAAACTTAAATATAGACAACTAATCTTAGAGATAAACCAAACCCACTGCAAATTTATTTTGAACACTCAGCTCTTAGAACCAGGTAAGCTTATTGCACAATTATACGTTCAGGTTCATTCATTCAACAGACATCTGTTGATTGACTTCCATGTGCCGTGCACTGATCTGGTATTGGGGAGAGAACCACAGCAGAAAGAACCCTCACCTTGTCCTAGGCACGTTGTACATTTTAATTACATTTATCCATAGCAGACCACGAACACCCAATTTTTGGAGGAGATATCAGCAACTTTTTTTTTTTTTTTTTTGAGACAAGGTCTTACAGTTTCACCCAGGTTGGAATGCAGTGGTGTCATCATGGCTCACTGCAGCCTCTGTCTCCCGGGCTCAAGCCATCCTCCCACATCAGCCTCCCGAGTAACTTGAACACTGTCATGCATCACTACACCCAGCTAATTTTTGCTTTTTTTTTTTTTTTGGTAGCGATGGAGTTTTGCTATGTTGCCCAGGATGGTCAACCCATGGGCTCAAGTGATCCGCCCACCTCAGCCTCCCAAAGTGCTGGGATTACAGAAGTGAGCCACTGTGCCTGGCCCCAGCAACTTTTAATCCTGGGGAAAATAAAGAAGACAAGGAAAACTGGGGTTGCAATTTTTTACTTTTTTTTTTAAGACAGGGTCTCATTATCTTGCCCAGACCAGAGTTCAGTGGCACAATCAGCTCACTGCAGCCTCGACCTCTTGGGCTCAAGCAATCCTCCTGTGGTTGTAATTTTTAATAGGGAGGACTGGGAAGGCCTCAGAGACACAGCAGTTGAACAAAGACTTGCAGAAAGTGGAAGAACAAGTATTGCTACTGGGGGGAAGAGCATCCCCACGGAAGGAACATCAAATGCCAAGTCTCTGGGTTATCAGCCAGCTTGGGGTGTCTGAGCAACAGCAAGAGGCCACAAGGTGGGAGCAGGTGGAAGATAGGGTGGCCCACTGTGATGTCTGTGAAGAGAAGGGCACCATGGAAGGGTCCTGCTTGGGTGTGGTGGCATTGGGCGTGGTGGTGTTTGGAGTGGTGGCATTTGAAGTGGTGGCGTTTGGAGTAGTGGCGTGATAGACGGATCAGGGTGGGGGCCAGGAGGTAAGGAGAGGTGGCCAGATTCTGAAGACACTTTTGAGGTAGATGCATTTGCTGATGGAATAGATTCATCTGTGAGACAAAGAGGAACCTCTAAGGTGTTCAGCCAGAGCATCTGGAAGGATCCCCATTAGCCGTGATGGGAAGACTAGGTAAAACAGCATTCAGGTGGAGGGAGCAAGTGTTCTGCTTTGGACAAGCTACGTTTGCCTATTTTGACAGGGATGATGGGGGCAGATGGGTCCCAGGGTCTGGAGTCAGGGAAGCAGTCCCCATTGGAGAGGGGAAGCCATCATGCATACACAGTTCACTGAAAACATCGAAACTGGATAAGATCCCCAAGGGAGAGAGTGGGGAGAGGAAAGATCCAAGGGCTGTGTCTGGGTTACCCCATCTCTTCTTGAGAGGCCAGGAGGAGAAATCGGAAGCAGCTCCGAGATGAGGGGGTAGCCGTGAGGAGGGAGAAGCAGAGGTGTGGGGCATCCTGGATGCAGGAAACTCCTGTACGAGTTTCCCCCAGCTGCTGTAATAAATGACCACAGACTGAGTGGCTTAAAGTTTTGGAGGTCAGAAGTCTAAAATGGGTCAGCAGAGCTGTGTCCCTTTTGGAGGCTCTAGGGGAAAATCTCTTTCTTTGCCTTTTCCAGCTTCTAGAGGCCACCACCATTCCTCCATCTCAAAGCCAGCTGCCTCTGATCTTCTAATCTGTCTCTCTGCTTCCTTTTCACATCTCCTTCTGACTCGGATTCTCCTGCCTCCCTTTTATCAACCCTTGGGATGACATTAGGCCCACCCAAAGAATCCAGGATAATCTTCCCACCTCAAGATTCTTACCTTTCTCTTTGCACTATTAATGTGTACTTTTTAAAGCAATTATGCAAAGGAGAAAAAGTCGTCCTTCACATCAGTGCCTTCACCATCTGCCACCCAAATGACCATTTACGGGTTAAAATGCACTTTCCAGATTCTTCTCCCCCAAGATGCTTGCTTTCAGACCCCATTTAATGTGGGCAGAAAGAGGACCTCCAGCTGAGTATGCTAAGCACGTGACATGAGTTACTTCTCAAATGTTCCAGAAAGTCCTATGGGGGGCGGTATCATAATCCCCTTTTCACGGAGAAAGAAATAGAAAGTTTAAGAAGCTTGCTCAAGGCCAGGCAGGGTGACTCAAACCTGCAATCCAAGGAGGGAAGGTAGGAAGGTAATAAAGCTTTTATTTGCTTATTTACCAAATGCTTCTTCATGGATAAGTAGGAGAAGGAAGAGGTTTTAATGATAAAGTTCTGGGAAGTTCCAGAACACCTGGAGCACTTGTACAGTCGAATTCCCATTCTTCACTCCACCTCTTCCCCTTCACAAACATTACAAACAGTCTTAAAAATTCTCTCTTGGGCTTCATGTGTCCCAAAACTACTCACCTCTGTGGCCAATTCCATGAGCAAAGCTGAACTGCTTGTTCAATAAGGGTACACCCTCTCTGTGTTCATATCAAAGTTCAAAGTATAGTGCTCTGTATATAAACAACATTTGCCCAACAGGTTAACTGACATGCTCTGAAATGGACACTCCTTTGCCATTCATTGGTTGAAATCAGGTGAAAGAGAACTAAACTGTTTATGTACTTTTGTGGTACAAATTATCTTTATAACACTAAGAGAAGCCAGACACCACGTAAGCATGGATAAAATAACAGTTTACATTCCAGCTGCTGGTCAGGCTTCAGAGTGATAATAAATAAATACAGAAGAATCAACTGTGCAGAAGAAAAACTTGGTGTCTACCCTCTAGTTCTGCCATTTGATAAGGTAGCAACCCACTCCCAGCTGTTTTTCCTGAGAATTGAGCTGATTATAGTAATGCATGCAGTTGAGGCAGTACTAATAAATCTTAACACTAAGACCTATTTCCTGGCCTGGTATGTGTTAAATTCCCTTTGCCTTAATGCAGGTCCATAGTGTATCTAGGGGAACTGACACACAAAGTGTCAAAGCTGGAAATTCTGGGCACCGGATTCCATTTCAGAAAAGACTTCTGGGCTGGGTGCGGTGGCTCATGCCTGTAATCCCAGCACTTTGGGAGGCCAAGGTGGGTGGATCACTTGAGGTCAGGAGTTTGAGACCAGCCTGGCCAACATGATGAGACCCCATGTCTCTACTAAAAATATAAAAATTAGCCGGGCATGGTGGCATGCACCTGTAATCCCAGCTACTTGGGAGGCTGAGGCAGGAGAATCACTTGAAACCAGGAGGCGGAGGTTGCAGTGAGCCGAGATCATGCCACTGCACTCCAGCCTGGGCGACACAGCGAGACTCCATCTCAGAAAAAAAAAAAGAAAAGAAAAAGAAAAAGAAAAGCTTGCTGAGAACCCTGTTTCTCCACAATATAGATATCACAGTTCATTATAAATACCTATGGCACGAATAGACAACTGCTGAATGAAGTAAAAAGTTCTTGAAAGGTTTCTTAAAATGAAGAGGTCAGAGACATCATTAAATTGTCCAGGTAAATATCACTGCAGAACAACAAGAGAAAACTCATCATGACATTTATTTGTGTAAGGCTGTGGGATATAAAACTCAGATTCACCCTTCATGTATGCCAGAGGGGCTGTAAAAAAGAGTGGTCGAAGGCCAATGGAGTCCAACACTCAGTTATTCCACAAATTGTTGTCAAGGGTCCTGTCCCAGGCACTTTGGATACAACAGTTAACAAAACTCACAAAGATCCCTACCCATGTTGAGCTTTCTTACCATATATATTACGTAGCATATATATGGGGAACGTATGTAGAAATATGTATTTAATATATAAGTATATATAATATACATTTAAAAACATAAACATATATATAATTTCCCATGTGGAAATTAACAAGAAGCATAATAAATAACAAATTATAAAGTATTTAAGACAAAGATCCCTGAATCACTGTTTCCACCACTTGAGCAAGTTTTTATTTTTTACTTTTTTGGTTTTTTTGTTTTTGTAGAAATTGAGTCTCGCTATGTTGCCCAGGCTGGTCTCAAACTCCTGTCCTCGAGTGATCCTCTGGCCTCAGCCTCCCAAAGCACTGGGATTGCAGGTGTGAGCCACCATGCCTGGCCTTGAGCAAGTTTCTTAACCTTTCTATTTCTTTCTCTGTGAAAAGGGTATTATGATACTGCCCCCTCATAGGGCTTTCTAGAAGATTTGAGAGATAACTCATGTGACTTGCTTGACATACTCAGCTGGAGGCCCCCTTCCTACCCAGACTTTAGGGCAATTCCAGCCTTCACTCACCATTTCACTATCGAGCTCTTTTATCCCTTGGGTACTTCAAATACTTATGTGCTTACCAAGTGCCTCATAAAGATTTTACAGTCAACTTAGGGGAGCCAGGGAACAACTAAGCAATAAACCTCAGGACACTTACTTTGAAAGCAGTGAACATGGTATTTTTTAAAGACAATGACAGCACTCAGTGGCCTGTCTCGTCCACTGCTGCCTCATAGAATTTTTTTTTGAAATATTTTTACATTTCTGATTTGTCCATCTCTATTTGAATCTATGCCAGTTCCAAATAATGCTCTAGAGCTCATCTGTCCCCATGCCCACCCGGTCAGGCACACATGCTGGGGATAATTCTTAGCCCAAAGGGCTAAGTGGAATACGTTTTCCAACATCTGCTTTCAGCAGCCATGCAGTAGCACAGCCTCCCACACTCAGTCCCATTTGCATGGTGTGAGCCTGCATTGGTGTGAGCCTGCACTGGTGTGTGCCTGCATTGGTTTGAGACTGTCCTGGTGTGTGCCTGCACTGTGTGAGCCTGCACTGGTGTGAGCTTGCACTGGTGTGAGCCTGTCCTGGTGTGTACCTGCACTAGTGTGCTAGAGCTGCCGTAACAAAACACCACAGACTGAGTGGCTAAGAAAACAAACATTTATTTCTCATAGTTCTGGAGGCTGGAAGTACAAGAGCAAGGTGTTGGCAAGTTTGGTTCTCCCGAGGCCCCCTTCTTGGCTCACACAAAGCCATCTTCTTGCTGCTCTCAGGCAGCCTTTCCTCTGTGTGTGCCCTTCTCTGGTGTCTTCTCTTCTTATAAGGACCTCAGCCAGGTAGGCTTGGGACCCCATCCTCTTGCCATCATTTTAATAATCACCTCTTTGGAGGCCCTAACACAGTCAAGTGGCTTAGTTCTCCCCCATCCCTACTGCCCCCAGTGGCCTTTGTTCAAACTGAATTACCTCTTTAAAGGTCCTACCTCTAAATATCGTGACATTGTGTACCCCCAGGTACTGGGGGTTGGGACTTCAACATATGAATTTGGGGGGACACAGTAATATGTGTATAGCCCCTACCTGTGCCACATACTTTACAAGGCCTTCCTTTCCTTTGAGCACATTGCCCGATAAGCTCATAGTGTGGACCCACCATGAAGCAATACCACCTGCAAAACATGTGCACTACAGCCGCAGCTGGGAGAGCAAAGCTCACCTGTCCACTACATGGAAGTCCCCAAACATCAGGTACAAAAGGCATAATAAATATCATTGTCACCCAGCGGATGCAAGTGACTGAGCTCCACAGCAGGCACTGGGGAAACCCATGGCTGGCCTGTCACCACACCTGGGCATCTGTAAGAGACCGAATGGCATTTGCTACGAGGAGGGCCTGGGTCTCAGCAGGTTTGGATGCAAGGAACAAGACACACTCCGTCCCCTTACATCCACTCCTAGCACAGCCCCTGAGGATAAGGAGGAGATGGGTCTGGATGGAGCAGAGACAGAACTCTGTAGATGAAAAGGCTGGACAGGTGCACAGCATTGGTTAAAGGGGGAACTGAAGCCCATCTGAGGAATTGAGACTTGACAAGGAGGATGTGGGCCCAGGAGTCCACTGTTCTTTTCATCTGAGACTAAATGCAAGCACCTTGCCTTGCAGTCTATCTTGATCCCCTAAAAAAGAGATGGAAGGTTTACCTGGTAGAAACTGCTCCACACACTCAGGATACAAATAGGATCCTACCTCCTACTTTTCTAAACAGTTTCCTGGGCCGCACAGGCCTATGAGCAGGAAACCCAGCAGGTCTGGCTTGGAGTGCCTCCCCGCAAATATTATCCAAGAACGCGGGGAAGGAGCAAAGTTTAGCAACTGCAGGCCTGCCTCCCCTGCCTGCTTGGCTCTCTCTCCTCCTCCTCATCCCTCCCTTTCCATCTCTTTCTCTTTTTAAACCCCTTTGTCCCCTTCAAATTTAACTCAGTTTCCCCTTTCTCTATCCCTCCTCCCACTGGCTTTATATCTCCTTTTAAAAAATTCCTTTTAAATTGGTATTTGAAATTTTCTAAACATGATTCTATAATACAAACTCTGAAAAACTTCCTAGCAGCATGAGTGTCACAGCCATCACGCAAAATTACCCAAGAAGGCACTAAATAGGTGCTGATTGCTCAAGCAGAAAAACTCATTTAAATGATTTAAAATAAGTCATTATAGCACATTACTTTCCCAGCGACCTTCAAATATTTTCTTTGTATAGTACATATACTGTGACAGAAATCCCAGACACCACGCAGAAACTAGGGAGCCAAGAAAGTCACTGGTAAGTGTACCATGTACCCACTGGTACATGGGTGTCTTTCAAAGCCGAATTTAGTTCTATCTTTTATACTACTGAAAATGAAAACAATATTTGATTATATACTATTCGCGAATGACAAAGAGGGATCTGTGGAGAGCGGGCAAACATAGAAAGCACTTTGATGGATACAGAAAGTTCTCTGGCTATGGATGGAGGGAAATCCATCCCCAGGACTGGAAGATATGTTTAAACAAAAGAAGGCCAAGAGAAAGCCATTTCTTCATCCAGGTCAATTTTCGTCACTCCAGGAGTTTTGGAGTCCAATCTCCAGTCTCCTGTTTGCCATACTTTCTCCTTTGAGCTGTTGGTTTTTGATTTGCTTTTCGCAGCATACAAATATTTACTCACAATCAGCAAACAAAATGCCATTAAGATTTTGAAACAAAAGCGAAAACAAATAGAACAGTTTCTGGAATGTTGTAAGCTGTGCCTTAAAAGAAATCAGTGAGGTACAAATTATTTCATTCACTCGTTGGCCCCAAATTTGCATTTTTAAAATCTGGTTGCAGGTATCAACCCAACTTCTTCTGGAGACCATCAATATGATTAATTTCCATTAAAAGTAATTGATTGAAGTCAAAACACAAGTAACGAAATGAACCACTTTAGAGTGAACAGTTCAGTGGGCTTCAGTCCGTTCACAGTGTTGCCGCCCCTCCAAGTCCCCCGCCCTCCCACCTGCCTTAAATGAGCTCCTGGGAAGTACGCATGAACTCCGATGCACCCCTGCTCCATTGGCTGCCTCCTCTCCCTTTCCAGCCCCCACATGCCCGCCCTTTCTTTGCTCAACTCCCCAGTCTTCTCCCTCGGACGCTCATTCTCCTCCACACCCGCCTACGTTCTCCCTTTTTTGCGCTCGTCGTCCCCTCTCTTCCTCGTTCCTCGAGCTCCCTCTGCTCCCTCGAGGGTACTCAGGACCCGGCAACTCTGCACACCTCAGTGCCCCGGAGCCCTCGGAGTTCCTCCCCTTTCCCACCATGAAGCCTCTTTTTTTCCATTTATTTCTATCCCCATTTCCCGACCCCCATGTCTGGGGTCCCTGTCAATCTCCATCACCCCTGCCGCCTTATCTCCCCCTCCTTCCACGTCTCCTTTCCTGCACATTCCCAGCCCCCACCTAGCTCCTGCTCAGGTCTCCATGGCTCACAGAGGGCCCTCCTCACCCTCCGCTCTGCCCTGTCCAGCCCACCCCAACCCATCTCCTGGAACCCTTGTAAGGTCTCTCCCTGCCCAGTCCCCGCTGCGTCCATTTTCCACCCAAGTCTCTAGGCACCCCGTTCCCCATCCTCTCCCATTGCCCCCCCTTATCCTCCCCTGACCCCAGGTCTCCCGGCTCCCCCTGCAAGGCCCTCCTTCCCTCCTTACCCATTCCCCACCCCTGCCCCGCCCAGGTCTCCCAGCACCCCCTGCAGGCCCTCCTCCCCTTCTTATCCAAGCCCCCCAGGTTCCCCAGCGCCCCCTGCAGGCCCTCCTCCCTCCTTACCCATTCCCCTCCAGCTCTCAGTGCCCCCTGCAGGCCCTTCTTCCCTCCTTATCCATTCCCCCCACCCCCGCCCAAGTCTCCCAGCGCCCCCTACAGGCCCTCCTCCCTCCTTATCCATTCCCCTCCAGGTCTCCCAGCGCCCCTTGCAGGCCCCCCTCCACTCCTTATCCATTCCCCGCCAATGTCTCCCAGCGCCCCCTGCGGCCATCCTCCCCTCCTTATCCATTCCCCCTTCAGGTCTCCCAGAGCCCCCTGCGGGCCCTCCTCCTCTCCTTATCCATTCCCCCTCAGGTCTCCCAGGCGCCCTGCAGGCCCTCGTGCCCTCCTTAGTTCCCCCCCAGGTCTCCCAGCGCCCCCTGCGGGGCCCTCCTCCCTTCCTCATCCACTTCAACCCCGAGGTATTTCCGTGCCCCCTGCAGGACCCTCCTCCCCTCCTTAGGCCCCCCCGCCCCGGGTCTTCCAGTGCCCCCTGCAAGCTCTCCTCCCCTCCTTATCCATCCCCCCCAGGTCTCCCAGTGCCCTGTATGGGACCCTCCTCCCCTCCTCATCCACCCCCCCAGGTCCACCAGTGTTCCCTGCGGGGTCCTCCTCCTCTGTGATCCCCCTCCCCCCTGCCCCCACAGTACATCACCCCTCCCCCAACCCTGCCTGGCTCCGCCCCCTTCACGCTCCCTCTTTTCCGCTCCGCGCCTGCGCACTGCCACCCTCCACTCTCGCGCCAGCCCTGCGGCGGCCGGCTGCGGGCTGCAGCACGCGGTGCACGAGGCAGAGCCCACAAGCTAAAGATGGAGTGGGCCGGGCACTCCGGCCACGCCTTCCGCGGTGAGGGGCCAGTCCTGGGCAGGGTCAAGCCCACCTGCTCTCCTCCAAGAGCATGAGCTGTTCTGGGCGTGGGCGGAGGGAGGGGTTGGCCGGAAAGGCCCAAGGGCGGGCGGCAGACGCTGAGGGGCTGCCCGGGGGAGAGTCGGGGCGGGTCAGGGCGGGGCGTGGGGGGCAGGGTAAAGCAGGGGCACTGCCAGGCCTCCGAAGGAGTGTGCTTGGCCTGGCCGAGGGCTGCTTGGCCAAGTCTGGGTGGGCTCGAGGCCACTAGGCCCAAAGCCTGCCTGGCTCTGAGGGTGCTAGGTCTAGAATCGTGCACGAGGGGAATGCCTGCTCGGGCCCAAACCTCGCTAGGCGCAGGTTGTGCACTGGCCCAGGGCCTGCTTGGACCTGAAACTGGCTAGGCCCAGGATGTGCACCGGCCCAAGGCCTGCTCGGGCCCGAACCTCGCTAGGCCCAGGTTGTGCACTGGCCGAGAGCCTGCTGGGCCCAAACCTTACTAGGCACAGGATGTTCACTGACTGGACCTGCTCAGGCCTAACCTTGCCAGGCCCAGGATATGCACTGGCCCAGAGCGTGCTCAGGCGGAACCTTGCCAGGCCCAGGATGTGTGCTGGCCCTAAGCCTGCTGAGGCCCAAACCTGTTCGTTCTAGGGTTTTGTACAAAATCCTGCTTTAGCCTAAATCCTGCTTAGCCTTGACCCCCTCCTAGACCCAGGCCAGATCAGCATTGTTCTGACACTACTAGGTCCAAAGCCTTTTGAGGCCAGACCTTGTTTCAACTCCAAAGCCTGCTAGGTCCAAGCATCCCCCATCCCTACTCATACCACCCCCTTCTCCCCCTATGAAAACCGCTTGCCTATTTTTCAAACAGGCCAAGTCATCATGGCAGCCACTGAGATCTCTGTCCTTTCTGAGCAATTCACCAAAATCAAAGAACTCGAGTTGATGCCGGAAAAAGGCCTGAAGGAGGAGGAAAAAGACGGAGCATGCAGAGAGAAAGACCATCGGAGCCCTAGTGAGTTGGAGGCCGAGCGTACCTCTGGGGCCTTCCAGGACAGCGTCCTGGAGGAAGAAGTGGAGCTGGTGCTGGCCCCCTCGGAGGAGAGCGAGGAGCACATCCTGACCCTGCAGACGGTGCACTTCACTTCTGAAGCTGTGGAGTTGCAGGATATGAGCTTGCTGAGCATACAGCAGCAAGAAGGGGTGCAGGTGATGGTGCAGCAGCCTGGCCCTGGGTTGCTGTGGCTTGAGGAAGGGCCCCGGCAGAGCCTGCAGCAGTATGTGGCCATTAGTATCCAGCAAGAGCTGTACTCCCTGCAAGAGATGGAGGTGTTGCAGTTCCACGCTCTAGAGGAGAATGTGATGGTGGCCAGTGAAGACAGTAAGTTAGCGGTGAGCCTGGCTGAAAGTGCTGGACTGATTAAGGTACAGTTGGTTTTAATAAACAACCCCTTACATGAAAAAGAAAAAATTCAAGTCGGCTTTTATGCAATATTATGTCTGGACAGGGTATTTTGCAGTTGCAAATTAAAGACAGTAAAAATACTTCCCAGGAAAATCTTGAGAGTTCTTAGGTTCTTTTTTTAAAAAGAGTTTTAAAAGTTGTGCTAATTGGAATAGTGTAAGGTGCATTATGTTTTAAAAAGAAGTGTTAAGTTTCACTGCCACAACCCTGATGCCAAATAATTAACATTGTGATGCATAATCTTCAACTTTTGCTTTTCTTTTTGTATTCTGTGGTTCATCCAGGCAAAAATCTAATTATGTTGAAATTAATAGTATCATAGTTGTTTGAATATTTGTTGTTGTTTATTAGCTCCAGGAAGGGCAGGAGAAGAACCAGTTATTGGCTGAAAGAAGATTGGCTGAAAGAACAAAGGAGCAGCTCTTTTTTGTGGAAACAATGTCAGGAGATGAAAGAAGTGACGAAATTGTTCTCACAATTTCAAATTTAAATGTGGAAGAACAAGAGGATCAACCTACAGCTGGTCAAGCAGATGCTGAAAAGGCCAAATCTACAAAAAATCAAAGAAAGACAAAGGGTAGGCCAGTTCATCTCATAGAATACACTCCATAAAACTGGGCTGCTGTTTTTCTTTATGGGGAGGTGATGGTAATTGAAGTTTTAAGTGGTTGACTTACTTTCAAAATGTCAGGAAATGGGAGAAATTTTAAACTAATGTTCTGTATTGTGAATCAAATCCAGAAGGGTTTTGCACTTTGCACACAAACGTTTTGAAAGCACAGTAAAAATGTTCCCGCAAAGCCTTGTGCACGTAAGCATAGAAGACCAAGCCCTGGTCTCTGCTGCCTAGTTTGCAGCCCCAGAGGGATATGGGGGACAAGTCATTACAGGACAGGTGGTGAGGCCTCGTGTGCTTCAGGGCCAAGAGAAGGAGGGTGCCTTCTAAGGGAGGTGATATTTAGGTCAGTCCAGGACAAAGAGGCCATTAAGATGCGGATCAGGATTCCAAGTACTAGGAAGTGGTCTGGGTGCGTAGCTCCGGAAGTATTTACTTTGTATGTGAGGGTGGAGAGCTTTACTGTGTCTGTAGAGCTGGGTGGGTGCTCAGAGAGGTGGATGGGTCCAGATTAGGAAGACCCTGAAGCAATATTAAAGCCATATTAAACTGAGATTGCATTCCAGCAGCCCACAGGATGAATTTGTCCTATGAAAATGATTTGTTTGGCTTATTTTTTTAAAATATTAGTTTCTCACTTATTTAAATCAACATATTTCACCCCCAAAATTTCAATTTCTAGCTCTTTTAAATTATATCTGGCAACATTTGGCACAGTTTTCCTTCCTCCTGGCATCAGGTGCCTGGGGTTGGAAGGTGACTCAGTTTAGAAAAAGAGAATGCCGCCCAAACACACTGCCACCACCACCCCATTCTTACATGTGGTCAGGGCCCTTCACTTAGGTTTCTTGCCTCTGCCTTCCATAGGTGGTTGAGTTTGCAGCCTTTTGGTATATGGTAGTTTCTCATATGTTTAAATCAAGAGCTTTGCGCCCCAAGTTTTACAATTTCTAGCTCATTTTTAGGTTTTTGATGTATTCACAAATTTGTAGACCCATCAACACTGTCTAAATTCCAGAATATTTTTATCACCCCAATAAGAGGCCTGTACTGATTAGGCAGTCACTTCCTACTCTGTTCCCCTTAGCCCCTGGCTACCACTAATCTACTTTTTATTTCCATAGATTTTCCTGTTCTGCACATTTTCCAGAAGTTGAATCATATATGTATACCATGTGCCTTTCGTGTCTAGATTCTTGAGCTTAGCATCATGTTTGCAGGGTTTGTTGATATTGTAGCATGTGTCAGCGCTTCATTCGTTTTTAATGGCTAAGTAATAATCCCTATATGGGTATTGCACATTGTATTTATCCATTCATTCATTGATACACACTGCAATTGTGTCCACCTTTCAGCAAGTGTGATTGGTGCTGTTATGACCATCTGTGTACAAGTTTTTTGTTTAAGAACCTGTTTCCAATCCTTTTGAGTATATACTTAGGAGTGGAATTGCTGGATGGTGTGGTTACTCTATGTTTAATTTTTTTGAGCAGCTACCACACTGTTTTCCATAGCAGCTGCACCAATTTGAATTTGCACCAGCAGTGTGTTTAACTTCCAGTTTCTCCACATCCTCACCAATGCTTACTTTCCATTTGTTATTATTGTTTAATTATAGCCATCCTAGCAGGTGTGAAGAGGTATCTCGTTGTAGTTTTGGTTTCCATTTCTCTAATGACTAAGGGTCTTGAGTATCTCTTCATGTGTTCATTGGCCACTTATGTATCCTCTTTGGAAAAAATGGCTATTCAAATCTTTGGCCCATTTTTAACTGGCACTGTGTTAGCTTCCCAGGGATGTCATGACAAAGCACCACAAACTGAGTGGCTTCAAACAACAGAAACATACCTCTCACAGTTATGGAAGCTACGAGTGTGAAATCAAGGTGTTGGCAAAGCCGTGCTCTCTTGGAAGGCTGTCGGGGAGAATATATTTCATGCCTTTCTCTTAGCTTCTGGTATTGCCAGCAGTCATGCCATTCATTGGCTTGCAGATGCATTACTCCAATCTCTGCCCCTGTGATCACATGGAATTATTCCTGTGTGTCTCTATATCTCTTTTCCTCTTCTTATAAGGACACCAGTCATATTGGCTTATGACCCATCTTCATCCAGTAGGACCTCAGCTTAACTTGATTGCATCTGCAAAGACCCTTTCTGCACATAAGATCTCATTCACAGGTATCTGGCATGAGGACTTCACGTATTTTTGCAGGGGTCACAACTCAACCCATAAACCTTCTATTCCAAGTTTGTTGAGTATTTTATCAAGAAAACGGTGTTGGATTATATGAAATGCTTTTTCTGCATCTATTGAGATGATCATGTGTTGTTGTTTTTTTCTTCATTCTGTTAATATAGTATATTACACTGATTGATTCTCATATGTTGAACCACCCTTTTATTCCTGCAGAAAATCTCAACTTGCTTATGGTATATAATCCTTTTAATATGCTGCTGGATTTGGTTTGCTAGTGTTCTGAAGATTTTTGCATCTGTATTCATTAGGAATATTGGTCTGTAGTCTTCTTTTGATGTCTTTGTCTGGCTTTAGTATTTAAGTAATACTAGCCTCATGTAATGGATTGGGAAGAAGTGTTTCCTCCCTTTTTTGAAGATTTAGAGGATTAATATTTAAGTATTTTGTAGACTTAATCGGTGAAGCGATTTGGTTCTGGGGTTTTCTTTCTTGGAAGTGTTGATTAATGACTCACTGTCTACTGATACAGGTCTATTCCAATTTTCTGTTTCTTCTTAAATCAGTTTTAGTAGTTTGTGTGTTTCTAGGAATTTTCTATTTCATCTGTATTATCTAATTTGTTGGCACATAATTGTTCATAGTATTCTATTATAAACATTTTTATTTCTGTGAGATTGGTAAGAATGTTCCCACTTTCCTTCCTGATTTTAGTAATTTGAGTATTCTCTTTTTTACCCCCTCGGTCACAAGTCTAGATAAAGGTTTGTCAGTGTTGATCTTTTCAAAGAACCAACTTTTGGTGGTTTTGTTGGTTTTCTCTAATTTTTTTCTCTCTAATCTTAATATTTTCTTCTTTCTACTAGCTTTGGGTTTAGATTCATCTTCTTTTTCTAGTTCCTCAGAGTGTAAAGTTAGGTTATTGATTTGAAATATTTCTTCTTTTTTAATGTAAGTGTTTATAGCTAAAAATTTCCCTCTGAGCACTGCTTTAGGTGCATTCTATAACTCTTGGTATCTCATGTTTTCACTTTCGTTCACCTCAAAGTACTTAATAATTTTCTTGTGATTTCTTCTTTGACCCATTTGTCATTTTGGAGTGTGTTTTTTAACTTCCATGTATATATGAATTTTCCAAATTTCCCTTGGTATTAATTTCTAATTTCATTTTATTATGGTCAGAGAACATAGAACATCTTTTGATTTTGTTTTTTTTTGTTTTGTTTTAGAGACAGGATCTTGCTCTGTTGCCCAGGCTGGAGTGCAGTGTTACAGTCATAGCTCACTGTAACCTTGAACCCCTGGACTCCAGCAGTCCCCCTACTTCAGCCTCACAAGTAGCTAGGACAAGAGGCACACACTACCACACGCAGCTAATTTAAAAAAAAAAAGTTGTACAGATGGGGTCTCTATGTTGCCTGGGCTAGTCTTGAACTTTTGGCCTCACGCGATCCTCCCATCTCAGCCTCCCAAAGTGCTGGATTACAGGCATGAGCCACTGTGCCTGGCTCAATTTGTCTTTTTAAATTTATTAAGATATGTGTGTCTCAATATGTTTGTAACTTCACATGTGGTCTATCCTGGAGACTCTTCCCTACGCACCTCAGAAGAACGTCTACTCCAGTGTTACTGGGTGGGATGTTCTATAGATGTCTGTTTTGTCTACTTGGTTTGTAGTGTGATTTAAGCCTCTGTTTCCTCGCTGACCTTGTCTAGTTCTCTCCATTGTTTAAAGTGAGGTCTCCAACTATTAATGAATTGCCTGTTTCTAACTTCAATTTTGTTCCTTTTGCTTCAAGTATTTTGGGACTGTTATTAGGTGCATATGTATATGTATATATATATATATATATTTTTTTTTTTTTTTTGGTTGGTTGGGTTGTTTTGAGATGGAGTCTCACTTTGTCGCCAGGCTGGAGTGCAGGGGCACAGTCTTGGCTCACTGCAACCTCTGTCTCCCGGGTTCAAGCAATTCTCCTGCCTCAGCCACCTGAGTAGCTGGGATTATAGATATGCACGACCACACTCAGCTAATTTTTGTATTTTTAGTAGAGATGAGATTTCACCATGTTGTCCAGGCTGGTCTTGAACTCTTGACCTCAAATGATCTGCCTGCCTCAGCCTTCCAAGTGCTGGGATTACAGGTATGAGCCACATATGCGCCTGGCCACATATATGTTTATAATTGTTGTATCTTTATGATGGATTGACCTTTCATTATTATATAACGTCCTTTTGTCTTTTATAACAATTTTGTCTTAAAGAGAATATAGTCTGACATTTGTATAGCCACCCTAGCACTCTTTTGGTTACTGTTTGTATGGAGTATCTTTCTCCATCTTTTTACTTTCAGCCTATTTGTCTTTGAATCTAAAATGAGTCTTTTGTAAAGGACAAATAATTGCATCTTGTATAGTGTCCTTTCTGCCAATCCCGACCTTTGCACGGAGCGTTTAATCTCCTTGCTGATAAAAAAGGACTTACTTTCTTATTTCTGTATTTGTTTTTTAGATGTCACATCTTTTATTCCTCAGTTCTTTTATTACTGCTTTCTTTTGTGTTGAATAGCCACTGCCAAGTGTATCATTTTAATTCTTTTATTATTTATTTTACTATATATTTTTGAGTTATTTTCTTTAGTTGTCCTTGGTGTTACATTTAACATCTCAATTCATAATAATCTGGTTTAGATTAATGCCAATTTAATTTCAATAGTATGTAAAAAACTTTGCTCCTATATAATTCCATTCCCCACTCCACTTCCTGTTGTTACTGCCACAGAGTGTATCTTTATAAATTATATGCCATCAACATCAATTTATAATTATTGCTTTATGCTGTCTTTGAGTCAGATAGAAAAAAAGAGGATTACAAGTAAAAAAATGCATGAATATTGTCTTTTATATTTGCATATGTTGTTACTTTATCACTGTCTTTATTTTTTCATATGGATTTGAGTTATTGTTTGGTGTCCTTTCATTTCAGCCTGTTGGAATCTCTTTAGCATTTTTGTAGGATAGATCTGCCGATGACAGACTTGCTCAGTTTCTATTTTTCTGGGAATGTCTTAATTTCTCCTTCATTTTTGGAGGGTGGTTTTGTCAGACAGAATTTTTGTTTGACTTTTTTTTCTTACAGCACATTGAATGTCATTCCACTGCTTTCTGGCCTCCATGGTTTCTGATGATAAATCAGCCATTAATCTTATTGACAATTCCATGTATGTGATAAGGCATGTCTGTCTTTCTTGCTGCTTTCAAGATTCATTTTTTGTCTTTCAGCAATCTGATTATGATGTGTCTTGATGTGAATCTCTTTGACTTTATCCTACTTGAAATTTATTAAGCTTTTGGATGTGTAGATTTTTTTTTCAAATTTGGGGAGTTTTTGGCAATCATTTCTTCAAATACTCTCTTCTCCTGTGTCACCTTGGGTCTCCCATTGTGCATATGTTGATGTGCTTGATCATGTCCCACAGATCTCTTAGTCTCTGCTCATTTTTCTTTGTTCGTTTTTTTCTTTCTTTCCCTCAAACTGAATAATCTCAATTGACCTGTCTTTAGGTTCACTGATTCTTCCTTCTTTTTGCTCAGCTCTGCTGTTGAGTCCCTCTGTTGAATTTTTCATTTTGCTTATTATATTTTTCAATTCCAGAAGTTCTCATTTTTTTAAATAAATTTTATCTATTGGTTTTCTCAATTTGATGAAGCATCATTTTCATGCTTTTTTCTTTTTTGAGACAGGGTTTCACTCTGTCACTTAGTTGAAGTGCAGGGGCACAATCATAGCTCACTACAGCCTCAAACTTTTGGCCTAAAACAAGCCTCCTGCCTCAGCCTCCTGAGTAGCTGGGACTACAGGCTTACCCCATTACACCTGCCGATTTTTTAAATTTTTGATAGAGACAGGGTCTCACTATGTTGCCCAGGCTGGTCTCAAGCAGTCATCCCACCTTGGCCTCACAAAGCTTTAGAATTGTAGATGTAAGCCACCATGCCTGGCCTTTCATTTAGTCCTTTAGACTCAGTTTTCTTTAGTCTTGGAAAATATTTTAGATAACTGATTAAAGTCTTTGTCTAGTATGCCCAATCCCTGGACTTCCTCAAGGAAGATTCTATTATTTTTTTTCTCTGAATGGGCTACTATATTTTTTTGTTTCTTTGCATGCCTTATAATTTTTTACTGAAAACTGGCCATCTGGAACATTATAATGTGGCAACTGTGTAAATCAGATTCTTTCCCTCCCCAGGGTTAGCTGTTGCTGCTGGTTGTATTGATTGTTTGGTAACTTTTCTGAACTAACTTTGTGAAGTCTGTATTCTCTGCTTTGTGTAGCTACTGAAGTCTCTGCTAATGACTGGACAAAGATTTCCTTAAACACCTGAACCAAAAAAAAATTTTTTTTTAAATCCCTCAGTCTTTGCTGAAGAGCACTGTGTGTTTACTAAAGCTGGCCTTTCCAACATTCATCCAGCTTTGTCTTAGCCTTCACTTCCTACTTCCTGAGAGCATTGAGGTGAGCCAGCGATGAGCACCTGGGGCCTTAACAGCCTTCTCAGCTTGTTCCTAAGCCAGGGGCATACTCATGGTCTTCTCTATTCCAAGGAATATGTTAGAGCTTGTCTGTGCCCTTATTCCCCAAAGCATCTCATTCCCCAGCCTTTCCTCCCAAGGTTTTGTTTGTTATTTGCCCTAACTGTTATCCATTACCTGTAAACGTTTTCACCAAATATCCCTCCACTCACCTCACTCCAGGTAGCCTCTTTAGCACTGGGCAAGTTCCATGTTAGGCAAGATAAAGGCAAGCCTTTTGACGTGATCTTCTAGGATGCCACTGGACAGGTCAAAGCAAAGAATTATAATTTTTGTGAATGAAGTCCATTCTGCTCTTCTCTGGTACTGAAACTGTGTATTTGGGCTGTTATTTTCTTTTTTATTATTATTATATTTTATGTTTAAAAAAATAGAGATGAGGTCTTGCTGTGTCCCCCAGGCTGGTCTTGAACTCCTAGCCTCAAGTGATCCCCCCACCTCATCCTCCCAAAGTGCTAGGATTGCAGGCATG
This sequence comes from Hylobates moloch, assembly GCF_009828535.3. Classification (NCBI taxonomy): domain Eukaryota; kingdom Metazoa; phylum Chordata; class Mammalia; order Primates; family Hylobatidae; genus Hylobates; species Hylobates moloch. Next base: position 3,341,966 of record NW_026652296.1, read on the forward strand.
AGCCACCACACCTAGCTTGGATTGTTATTTTCAAGGCCACCCCTGAGCTAAGGAGCAGAGAATGGAACCAGAATAAGTTAGAATTCCACCAAGCTCTCTTTTTTACTGAGAAGCAGCTAGATTTTTTTAATTGTTTCTCCTGGTTGCTGGAAGCTTCCAGTTAAGTTTCCAGTGTCCTGAAAAAGTTGCTTGTGACATTTTTTTCACAGTTGTTTTCATTGCTTTTATGGAGGGATGGATTTTGAGAATAACAACTCAGCTATATTCTGTATTTGATGATTCCAACATCAGAAGTCTTTGTAGGTCTGAGTCTTCTGTTTGTTTCCGCTGCCCTTGCACTGGCATCTTGTTTGTCACCGTGAGCCGATTGGTTCTTTTTACTGTTATCTGTGGGAATCCCTTGAAGCCTGGGGTGAAAGTGAGTTCTTTGAGGGATGGTATATATTAATTTCTGCCAGGCAGTGATGGTCAAAAACTGTCTTAAACCAGATCCCCCAAGGGTTACTGTTAGAACCACCCAGGACATGCTCACTTGGGCCACCTTCCCTCTTTGGAGCCATCTTCTTAGGGGGAATTTTTTCACCTCTCCATCAGTGCTAGACCAGCATCATCCAAGAGGACTTTCTTTGCTGATGGAAATGGTCTTTATCTGCCCTGTCCAGTATGGTGGCCACTATCTCCATGTGGTCTTCGGGCAGTTGAAATGCGGCTTACAACAGAGGAACTAAATGTTTAATTATATTTAATTTTAATTAGTTTAAGTCCACATTTAAGAGTCACACATGACTTATGGCTATGGTTTTGGATGGCACCATTCTAGATGGTTTTTCTTGCAGTCCCCTGGCTAGAGAGAAGGATGCAGAGATGGGGTGGGTTATCTTTAGTTCACCCTACAGAGAATGCAGGGCCACATTTTTATAGGAGAATCTCTTCTTGGGCGCCCCACTTTAGGTAGGCGTTGTGCCTTCTCTCTTGTCTCCTTAGGTCTACAAGACATTCTGAAATGTTCAGGCGTCTCCTCCCTAGCATTTTTTTTCTCAGCAAGAAGGATGAGCAGAGTACCTAGTCCACTCTGTGCCCAGAAACAGACATCGGCCCATCTTGAAACAGCGAAAATGCGTTGCTCGTTATCCAGGAACATGGTGTCCTGAATTGCTTCAATCAGCTTATGAATATAAATAGCATGTTCTATTGTTCAGTTCCCACATTAGTTGAAAAGACGATGTGCTGATTTACTTTCAAGTGTTTAAATGGAATTTGAACCTCTAACAAATAAACTATTTCCTGCTTATAGGAGCAAAACGAACCTTCCACTGTGATGTCTGCATGTTCACCTCTTCTAGAATGTCGAGTTTTAATCGTCATATGAAAACTCACACCAATGAGAAGCCTCACCTGTGTCACCTCTGCCTGAAAACCTTCCGTACGGTCACTCTGCTGCGTAACCATGTTAACATCCACACAGGTAAAACTGCTGGGAAGGCTGTTTCTCTGGAATAATGTGTGTTAAGGCTTATGTTAAGAATGTGAATCCACCTATTTCTACAGTAGAATCATGTAACATTTTATACTTTAGTTTTGTCTTTTTTTTTTGAATTTCCATTAAAAATACTGTTACAAAGATTTTTCTCACATGTATCTATGGTATTTATAGTTTAAAGAGCCTCTTCTTAATTTTTAAAGCATTTTTGAGACTAAGTGTAATTAAAAAGCCATGAATTCCTTGGAATTTTTCTGGTTAAGTCTTGTTTTGAAAGTATGAACTATGTGATTTTACAGGAAACAGGCCCTATAAATGTAACGACTGCAACATGGCATTTGTCACCAGTGGAGAACTCGTCCGACACAGGCGCTATAAACATACTCATGAGAAACCCTTTAAATGTTCCATGTGCAAGTATGCCAGTGTGGAGGTAAAGTCATTCTTGGACTTGAAGCTTCATGACATCTTAGTAGAGGCTGCTGTAGAAGTTATGCCAAGTGTAACTAACAGTAGAATCTGTTACAAACAGGCCTTTTATTATTCGTATAAAATTTATGCAGGAAATAATATGCATTCTCTTTTATGAAGTTAAAATAGAAAATTGATTTCTTTGTTTCTTTGATTACTAATTAGTGAAAACAGTATGTAAAGGTGTACAAATTACAAATAAACTACTTGTGGTCAAGAAATAAGTCCCAGACGTGTTTAAAAGTTCTGCAATTTATCTAGCACTCAGGGCCACAAAATCAAAATATATTTGCTCTAACGTAGAATGCAGATCCAATTTCAATGTTGGCTGAAATTTTTGAGCTTGATTAGATACAAAGCAGCTTGCTTGAAGATTTAAGCATAGACGTTTCTGTTCTTAATTACAGAGAGACCACCCTTTTCAAACTTTAGCTGTGCTGTAGTCACTTTAATTAATTTGCTTTATTTGTACCTTCTAACAGGTTTGGCGGTACTCACGTGAAACAGGCAGAGCACTGCTTTTACTAGTCAGTGCCAGTTTCCACCAGTTAATTGTCAGGGTCCCACTGTGTGCCGGGAAATAGGCTGAGGCCCAGTTTTGAGCCTGGTCGAGACTGAGTCAACAGTACACTCAAATGGAACTAAGTTAAAGGGAACAGCTGAAGATTAAATATAGTAACAATGCAGCCGGGTTTCACAAATTGGAAAATTTCATGGTTAGGGTCAGAATTTGATTCCAAGAACTTTTTTCTGCTGTTACTATTTTTAAAAAAATTATTTCTCATCTGTGTTAAAGGTTGTGATTGTAGTATGAGAATGCAAAATGGAGGGTGAACAGAGTCACCTGGGGATCCTAAACCTGGAGTGGACTTTTTGTTGGTGTCCTGCCAGTGCTTGGTACAAACTTCCTAGGTCCCCGAAACCCTCCTCCAGTGCCAGCGGTCTGCACGCAGCCTGAGGGAGGTGGCCTCAGCACAGGGGTCTCTACTGGTGCCATAGCCCCCCATTTTTGCAGTCTCCTCAAGTCTTGCCATGCTTGTTTATTCCCTCATCCCATCCCGTGACAAAAATGCTAGCAGGAACGTATCAGAACTGTGGTGCAGATGTGCCCCTTTTTTAAAAAACCTTTTGAATTGGCTAGGTGTGGTGGTTCACGCCTGTAATCCCAGCACTTTGGGAGGCTAGTGGAGCAGATTGCTTGAGGTCAGGAGTTCAAAACCAGCCTGGCCAACATGGTGAAACCTGTCTCTACTAAAAATACAAAAAAATTAGCCAGGTGTGGTGGCACATGCCTGTAGTCCTAGCTACTTGGGAGGCTGAGGCAGGAAAATCACTTGAACCTGGGAGGCAGAGGTTGCAGTGAGCCAAGATCACGCACTCCAGTCTGGACGAGAGTGAGACACCATCTCAAAAAAAAAAAAAAAAGCTTTTGAACTCCCCTTGTCATCCCATCCCACCTTTAAGAGTCATCCAGAGTCTTATTTAATGGCCTTCTTTGCTCATTCACACCACTTATCCTCCTCAAAACTTTCATGCTATACGGTTTTTAAAATTCTTTTTGATTTGCTTTCTAATATACTTGAAGGCATTCACTTTTCTTCTGAAAATCTAAGTGAAATTTTTTGGCTTGGCTATTGTTTTCCATTCTAAGCCTTCTTTTGTTCTCGAGTGTTCCTTAGGCTTCTGTGCGCTCATCACTTACTGGGGAGGCAGGTGGAGTGTGGCATCCCTGGGTCACCAGCAGGACTGATGCAGCTTCCTGATTTCTGTAGTCCTTGTGTAGCTGATGGCCCCATTTCCTGCTGGCAGTAGATAAGGGCCTGCGATACACGAATGCAGAATAAGAATACTTCTAGAAGGCAAAAAACGAGTCAGGCAGTGAATGCTCAAATGGGAGGTATTATGTTGTTTGCTATTTAACTGATTGCCTGGGATACATAATTATTCAAATTAGAATTTAATTTCTTCTACTTAAAACTTAATTCTTCTTAGGAACCCGCTGTCACATGGCGCCAATGCTGAATAGCCAGGGACGCCTTCCTCCACTCACACTGTTACCCTGGGGCCAGCCAGGGTGGAGTCTGCAGGACTTGTGACCGTGAGGCGACACATACAGCTGTTCTCCATTAAAGAGCTAGGGTTTCATTTTTATTTTTATTTTTATTTTTTTGAGACATGGTCTCACTCTGTTACCCTGTTTGGAGTACAGTGGCGTGATCTTGGCTCATTGCAACCTCAGCCTCCCAGGCTCAAACAGTCCTGCCACCTCAGCCTCTCGAGTAGCTGGGACCATAGGCGTGTGCCACCATGCCCAGCTCATTTTTAATTTTTGGTAGAGATAGGGTTTTGCTATGTTGCCCAGGCTGGTCTCAAACTCTTGAGCTCAGGTGATCCACCCCTCACAGCCTCCCAAAGTGCTGGGTTTACAGGCGTGAGCCACCATACCTGACAAGAGCTAGAGTTTCAAGATTTTCACTTCATGCAGGGAAAAAAAAAATGTTTGCCTTTGTGCTTTTACAGTGTAATCTAAATTTTGTAACTATTGAGCATATATTGCCTTAGAAATGAAAATAAAATCTTGCATGGCATTCGGCAGGTAGGCTTAAAGTGTAGGTGAATGCGAAAGCCTCTCAGAACTGCTGCTCATTTTCCCTAAAGGAGCTTATACACACACACATCAAATGAAATAAAATCACCCATAACAGATGATCAAAAGTAATGACTTTTTCATGTTTTTTCAGTGAGTGAAATATGCTCTGGTGCTCTGATGTTAAAATATGATTCATTTAAATCTCTTTTATAATGCTGATTAATGGAAGACTCTGCCATTTTTTAGTTTCTATTGCAACGAACATCATTTATGTATTTATTAGGCAAGTAAATTGAAGCGCCATGTCCGATCCCACACTGGGGAGCGCCCCTTTCAGTGTTGCCAGTGCAGCTACGCCAGCAGAGACACCTACAAGCTGAAACGCCACATGAGAACGCACTCAGGTAAGGGCTCTGATGCTGAGGGCCTGATACCTACAGTGTTAACTCTTAAAGCAAGCTTTAAAAAATTACTTTTTATTGGCACAATTAAAGTTTAAAGGTAAAAGTGGATTTTTGCGTGCCTTCATGATACGAGAATCTTCATCTGTACCTTTACCTTTACTTAGCAGTAAGAGAGTCTACATAGATACTGTGCCACAACCCCACTGTTTGGAGTAAAACACAAAGTATTTGCTTCCATAGATTTTTTAGGTATTTAAAACTCAACTCCTGGCCAGGGATGGTGGCTCAAATCTCAGCACTTTGGGAGGCTGAGGCAGGAGGATCCCTTGAGTCCAGGAGTTTGAGACCAGCCTGGTCAAAATAGGGAGACCCTGTCTCTATGAGTAATTTAAAAATTAGCCGGGCCTGGTGGCGCACACCTGTGGTCCCAGCTACTTGGGAGGCTGAAGCAGGAGAGTCACTTGAACCCGGGAGGTTGAGGCTGCAGTGAGCCGGGATTGCGCCACTACACTCCAGCCTGGGTGACAGAGTGAGAACCTGTCTCAAAAAAAAAGTAAATAAAAATAAATGAAAGTCAACTCCTTAATTCGTTCTTCAACTTTAAGGCAAAACATAAAGTGTGCTGGTTTTGTAACAGAGGTACTTGATGTCTTGTGTTAAGAATACATTTATGTGTACTTCTTGGTTCTTCGTACAGCCCCACGGATGTGAACCGCCTTGAACTCTTGTGTAGCCACCAGATAGATGCGGGGAAGTCATGTCTCTGGTCCATCGTGGACACAGCTGTACTTGACATAAGCTGTCTGGGCTTGATTTGGGAGTCTCATACTAATTGGGGGTTGTCCGGTGAGAAGGGGGTTGATAAAGGAGGCTTGGGGCAAAAGAAACACTTTCAGTACAGGTGGCCTTTGGCAAGGATCAGGCCTGGAGGGGGAATCACTTTGTTGTCTGCATCTCAGGTGAGAAGCCTTACGAATGCCACATCTGCCACGCCCGCTTCACCCAGAACGGGACCATGAAAATACATATTCTGCAGAAACATAGCGAAAATGTCCCCAAATACCAGTGTCCCCATTGTGCCGCCATCATTGCACGGAAAAGCGACCTACGTGAGTGGTTTAGTGATCTTTCTTTTACTACAGCATTTGCTGGCTCTTTGGAGCGAGGCCCTTATATAAACCTGCAAAGTACTGGCCCTGATACTGGGAGGCCCGGTCTGCGGGAACTTGGCCCTGGGACGAGTTTTCTTCCAGAAGCCCTGTCGCACCATCTGGTGGTTGGATCTCATAAGTGCATTTTATAGCATGTTTTTAGAATCCGGGCCCAGGCCTGTTCCATATGCACATGATAAGACCTTTCACAGATGGGTGGTATTTCATTCCACATTGGGCCTATTTTTCAGATGAGGACACTGGGGATCAGAGACATAGAGTAACCTGCCTGGGAGTCACATGAACCAAGGGTGCTAGGAGGTGGCTGGATTCTGGGTTCCTATTTATCAGTGCTCTATCTGTGACACCCAGCAAGCTTTTGTTAAATCCTGGCTGTGGGCCTAAGAAGTTTTGGAAGCAAAAGTTTCAAAAGACACAGTTTTCCCCTTAAGACAGTCACTTCGGGAAAGGAGGCGGGCCTGTAACATGTAATCCGCATCTACCATGGTGAACCTTTTAACTGTCACACCCTGCGGAGTGGGAGAGGGAAACCAGAGGGTCTTGGGACAGCATGCCTAGGAGCTGGGATTTTCTACTGCCTGTGGGGAAGCCAGCCATTGTTGAGCAATGGCAGGGAGGGTGTGGGAAGCGTGAGTGAATGAGCCTCTTTGTTTCAGGATTCCTGGGCCTCCCTTTTCCATGATCTTATTTCTCTTTCCAAAAAATATGACACTGTGATACACAAAATATGTTAGCAAAACAAAAAAATTGACCCTTTTGCCCAAAGAAATTCTGGAGATGAAGTGAACTTTTTTGAAAACCTTTCTGAAAGGTGAAAGGTGTTCCACAAAGTCTTAACTTTTATTTTTCATCTGGACCATTCTGTCATTGTTGCCATAGATACCAACACATCACAAAACACAGTCCAGTGGGGCTTGGTGGGACACAAGTCTAGCCAGTTGCTGAACTTTTTTGACACCATGGTAAAGTAACATGATTTATATCCATCTCATGCCTGTGGGTGATACACTCCACATAGCCGTGTAAGATGCTTTATAAACACACTAATTCTTCCTTCCTATGACTATATGAGAAATGAAGCTCTCTAAATATCTGAGTCACTGTGGGTAAGGTGGAATAGCTCCATCACATAGCTGTCCATTGTCATTTGGCTTCTTACACAAGTATCACAAGACCATCATGCTTTAGACTTAATTGAGCAAACCCAGCCAGACCTTACCATGTGTCTCAGGTTAATTTCAACATAGGAAATAACAGGGCACTGACTTCTAACAACGAGTGGATTATTTAAGGTAAAATAAAGATGTTATATCTTTTTATATAAAACCACCTTAACATCATCCTAAAATTCACCTACCCCATAATAGTTCTCAAAGTGCTTTGTTAAATGAACATTTTAAGTCCAGTGTGACATACCTTATATAACATTTAACTCCATATTGAAAGAGTATTAAAATGATATTTCAGCATTCTGTTCGTTTAAAGCAGCGGTTCTCAACTGAGAATGATTTTACTGCCCAGAAGACAGGTGATGATGTCTAGAGGTATTTTGGCTTTCACAACCGGGGAGAAAGAGGTGCTGCTGGCATCTGGTAGACAGACACCAGGAATGCTGCTTAACATCCTACGATGCACAGGATAGCCCACCCTACCCTGCCCAGGAAGGAACTAGCATGTTCCAGCGCCAAGGCTGAGAAACCCCAGTTTAGAGGAGAGGGGAAGCAGGCTTACAGAAAACAACACTCTTGAAGTATATAACGTTCTGTAACCATTTTAGGTGTGCATATGCGCAACTTGCATGCTTACAGCGCTGCAGAGCTGAAATGCCGCTACTGTTCTGCTGTCTTCCATGAACGCTATGCCCTCATGCAGCACCAGAAAACTCATAAAAATGAGAAGAGGTTCAAGTGCGAACACTGCAGTTACGCCTGCAAGCAGGTATTATACTTTACTTAATTTGGAGAGGCAGTGGTGTGTGGAAGAATGAAGGGCTAGGGTGGGATTCTCTACCACCTTGAAAATATTGAGAAAAGTCATACTTTTAGTAGAGTAGCCTATTCAGAATAACCAGAAAGCAACTGTGAGCCAGTCGTTCAAAACAACAGTTTTTAAAGTATGTTCACGTACCCCCAGAGCTCCCTGTGACCAACTAGGGCCCCACAAGAGCCAAGCCTTTGTTACGATAATGGAAAGGTGTCATTTGCCCTTTTGAGACATTGACATTTGCACTTTTGGTGCCAAAGTAGTGGTGGTCCTTAGGCCGGATCAAGGCAGTGACACCCAGTGGAACTGGTCGTTGTGGTATTCTTCACCTTCACACACTGGCAGCATTGGGTGTTGGTGGACTTTTTTTAAAAAAACGAACAATATAGGCCAAGTGCGGTGGCTCACACCTGTAATCCCAGCACTTTGGGAGGCCGAGGCGTGTGGATCACTTGAGGTCAGGAGTTTGAGACCAGCCTGGCCAATATGGTGAAACCCCATCTCTACTAAAAAGTACAAAAATTAGCTGGGCATTGGTGGCGCGCACCTGTAGTCCCAGCTACTCAGGAGGCTGAGGCAGGAGAATTGCTTGAACCCGGGAGACGGAGGTTGCAGTGAGCCGAGATCGGCCACTGCACTCCAGCCTGGGCGACAGAGCAAAACTCCATCTCAAAAAAAATAAATAAGAAAGATTGGAGTGATTTTTTAAAGCAATTTTTATATTGTGTAATGAAATATGTCAGCATTTAGAAGACCTGCATAACTCAGTGAACTAATACTTTCCAAATGACCAATCCATGATGTTACAGACTCACACACAGGTAAAAGATCCATTCAAAGTAAAAGATAGAACAAGAGGTTTTAACGTCGCAGAGGAGAACAAGTTCCTTGGCAGGGTTTCAGATTCCACATTGCAACCCATGGGTAAAAAATTACCATGGCCGGACACACTGGCTCACACCTATAGTCCCAACACTTTGGGAGGCCAAGATGGACAGAACTCTTGAGCTCAGGAATTCAAGACCAACCTGGGCAACATAATGAGACCCTGTCTCTACAAAAAAATACAAAAATTAGCTGTGTGTGGTGGTGCACATCTGTCCCAGCTACTGGGGCGGCTGAGGTTGGAAGATCACTTAAGCCCAGGAGGCTGAGGCTGCAATAAGCTGTGTTCATACCACTGCACTCCAGCCCAGACAACTGAGACCCTAAAAAAAGAAATTACTAGTAACTGAATTTTAGTGTAATAGCAGAGAAGAATGCCCACAGTTATTTGGAAGAGCTAGTAAAACGTTTCTGTCTTTTCAAACTACATGTCTATGAGACCAAATTTTCTTTATCACTTAACATACTCCAGTGGACTGAGGGAAGAGCAGAAATAGGAATCCATCTGAATTCCTTTTTTTTTTTTTTTTTTAAGATGGAATCTCGCTCTGTCGCCCAGGCTAGAGTGCAGTGGTGCGATCACTGCAAGCTCCACCTCCCGGGTTCACGCCATTCTCCTGCCTCAGCCTCCCGAGTAGCTGGGACTACAGGTGGCCGCCACCACACCCAGCTTATTTTTTGTATTTTTAGTGAGACGGGGTTTCACCATGTTAGCCAGGATGGTCTCGATGTCCTGACCTCATGATCTGCCCACCTCAGCCTCCCAAAGTGCTGGGATTACAGGCGTGAGCCACCGTGCCTGGCCCTGAATGCTTTTAATAGAGTTGTCAGACTTAGCAAATAAAAATACAGCACACTTAGTGACATTTGAATTTCAGACAAATAACAAATAGTTTTATATACAAGTAGTTGCAGCCTATATTTTAACTGGCAACCTTATCTATTAAGACAGACATTAGGTTATTTTTGTTTTGAAAAATAGGTAATTTTACAGAAATAATAGGTAGTTGGTTTGTTGTTATTTTTAAATGAGTTAATAAATTGTTTTATTTTAAAAAATACTTAAGAATTCCTCAGTTTTGCTTTCTAAGAAAGTAAATACTAATACACGCCACCTGTATAAATAAAAGCTCTTCAGAGGCCACAGTAATTTTTAAAAGTATAAAAGGCCCTCAGACTAGAAGTTTGAAAACCAAACCACTGCTTTGAAGCATTGCACACTGTTGGTTACCAAAGGTGAAAATCAGTGCTTACTGTGTTTTGAAGTGTGGGCTGTAAACTGTAAATGCTTTGAATAAAGGAAAAGGAGTTTTTCTGGTAGATTTTGAACAAAGAATATTCTGAGGCCCCAGGCTCATATTTATTCAAATGAACTAGGAGGGCTTCCTGAAAGATGGATAGGACTTGGAAAGGATGAGGGGGCCCTGGAGCAGGCATACAGCGGGTATGTGGGAGCAGAGAGCAGCCAGGCAGGCCGTGGCCGTGGGCAGAGGCTTGGAGCACTGCTGGGTGCGCCTGGCTGCCGCGGTCCTGGAGAGTCGGGCTCCCAGCGGGGAGAGCCAGAGATGCTGTCCCAAAGGAGGGTGATGAGGTGAAAGCTGTGCGTGGAAGACCATGTTTAGTGAATTGGGTGAGAGAAAGATTAGAAGAAAGACCATCAGTTAGGCCACTGACAGTAATGCAGAAATGGCCGAATGTATATTTAATCCAAATAATCATCACATTTTGAATAAAACAAAATGTGTACTTTTGCTTGACTTCATACATATTTTTGTCCTGATTTCCCAAATTATTTTCTCCTTTCTAAGATAAAATCTCTATTTAGGCCAGGTACGATGGCTCACACCTATAATCCCAGCACTTTGGGAGGCTAAGGCAGGAGAATTGCTTGAGGCTAGGAGTTTGAGACCAGCCTGGGCAACATAGTGAGACCCTATCTCTACAAAAAATACAAATTGAGCCGAGCATAGTGGCACGCGTCCACAGTCCCAGCTACTCAGGAGGCTGAGGCAGGAGGATCACTTGGGCCCAGGAGTTTGAGATTGCAGTCAGCTATGATTGTTCCATTGTACTCCAGCCTGGGTGACAGAGTGAGACCCTGTCTCAAAAAAAAAAAAAAAAAAAAGTCAGTATTAAGATCTGTTACGATACTATTGGGAAGTAAATGGAAAAATGTTGATACTTAACGTACTTGCAACCCCAAAGGTCTGCTGAATTTAAACTGTGACATTTGACTTTCAAGTTTGCAGGTTCTATTTGCCCTTTGTAAATTCAGTTAATTGTAAGTAGTTGTATAGAAGGAAGACTCCCAGTAACGAGGGGTCAAAGGACCATCCTGTCACGCCCTGCGGTGTGTACTCCCACATCCCAACAGGACAGGACAGCCAGCAAGGAATCCACTGCAAGACCTTTGTCACTTGCTGCTGCATACGAGTTTGTTTCCTCGGCGGCCACTTACTGAGAGTGAATGCTGCCTTGTTCAGAATGTGTTTGCAGTGATTCTGCTTAATAGTGGACTCATCTTTGGGGAGGGAAATAAAAGGTATTGTACGATAAACAATGTCTAATTCAAGAAAACCCTTTGAACTAGACAAGCTGCTTTCTTCCCCTTCCCTCTTAGGAACGTCATATGACCGCTCACATTCGTACCCACACTGGAGAGAAACCATTCACCTGCCTTTCTTGCAATAAGTGTTTCCGACAGAAGCAACTTCTAAACGCTCATTTCAGGAAATACCACGATGCAAATTTCATCCCGACTGTTTACAAATGCTCCAAGTGTGGCAAAGGCTTTTCCCGCTGGGTAAGCTTACTTAAGTCACAGTAAATTCCCCATGGAAAGATCCTTCTATCTCAGGAGGACAGTGTCACACCAGGAGAGTTTAAACCCGATTATAGAAACGTGCCAGGACTTCAGGAGCATCTGTCATGCCTTAGGAAAGTGGGTATTAGTTTTTTAAAATCACAAAATTCTTGAAGAATCCTATGAAAGTGTGGTCTCCTCATCCCCTAAAAAAAAAAAAAAAAAAGGACAATCCAACACACAAAATCTTACAATAGAGAGTTATCACACTCCCCAAAGAACCCCAGCTTTTAGTGTAATATTTTCAAACAGTGAACTAGATTTAGGCTACTTGACAGAGAGAATGCAGTTTTCACACATCTTTTCAGATGTCCCTAGAATAGTGTTATTGGTGTCTATAATCCCAGCTACTTGAGAGGCCAAGGCGGGAGGATTACTTGAGGCCAGGAGTTTGAGATCAGCCTGGGCAACATAGAGAGACCCCCATCCCTCCAAAAAAATTAGCTGGTTGTGGTGGTGCACCCCTATAGGCCTAGCTGCTCAGGAGGCTGAGACAGGAGGACCACTTGAACCCAGGAGTTGGAGGCTACAGTGAGTCACAATCGCACCACTGCACTCTGGCCTCAAAGACAGAGTGAGACCCTGTCTCTAAAATAATTTTTTTAATAAAAAAAAAAGAATAGTGCTGTTGGTACTGGACTAAGCAATACATTTATGGTTTTATTCTTTTAGGTGTTGTATTAGTTACCTATTTCTGCATGACAGATTACCTCAAAATGGAGTGACTTAAAACCACAAACATTTATCACCTGACAGATTCTGTGGGTTGGGAACTCAGAAGTGGCTGAACTGGGTGGTCCTGGCTCAGGATCACTCCTGAGGCTGCAGTCAGGATGTCCGCCAGGGCTGCATCATCTGAAGGCTGGACTGGGGTCAGAGGATCTGCTTCCAGGACAGCTCCACCACACAACTGCCGGCACCGGCCTCAGTTCCTTGCCACAGGGACCTCTCTGCAGGGCTGCTTGAGTGTCCTCCTGACTCAGAGCAAGTGAGAGAGTGCAAGTAGGAAGGCACGGTGCCTTTTGCAGTCTAGTCTTAAAAGTGGCACAACAGCCAGGTGTGGGGGCTCACACCTGTAATCCCAGTACTTTGGAAGGCGAAGGCAGGTGGATAATTTGAGGCCAGGAGCTCGAGACCAGCCTGGCCAACATGGTGAAACCCTGTCTCTACTTAAAAAACAAAACAAAACAAAACAAAACTAGGTAGGCGTGGTAGTGCACACTTATAATCCCAGCTACTTGAGTGGTTGGGACGGGAGGATCACGAACCCAGGAGACAGAGGTTGCAGTGAGCTGAAATCGCACCACTGGCCTCCAGCCTGGGCGACAGAGCAAGACTCTGTCTCAAAAAAAAAAAAAAAAAAAAAAAAAAAAGTGGCACATTACTTCTAGTCACAAGAAATGAACCATGAAGTCTCACCCACACTCAAGGAGTGGGGAATGAAGTTTCTTTTGAAAGGAACAACATCAAAGAATTTCAGGACATTTAAAAACCACTGCACATGGCTAGCTAGGTCACTGGACCATGTAGGCTTCAGCCTAACTTTATAAAAGTTTTGTAAAAGTTGAATTTCCTAAAGCTGACTATTTTTTTTAAATATTTCTTCTGAAAACAGTAGTGTAGTTGTGTTTTTCTGAGTAGCACAGTGGGATAGTTCTGGAATGTCAACCCTATTAGTTTAAAATTTCAAATAAAAGCTGTGGCAGTGCTCCCAAAACACCATTGCTCATGCAAAAATTGTAAAGAGTTAAAATTAACGAGTAGAATTCTAAAGAGAAAAAACTGCTCTTTGGTGCAAGAAATAAAAAATGTAGAGAAAAGAACAAGTCTGCCTCATGCAGTCCCTCAGAACATAAAATTTTTGAAATTCCTATTCAAGAAAGCATATTTGGACTTGTGTCCAAAATATCAAAAGAACTCTTATAACTCAGTAAATCATACCCAATGAAAAACAGGTAAAGTATCTAGGCCAGGCGTGGTGGCTCACGCCTGTAATCCCAGCACTTTGGGAGGCTGAGGCAGGTGGATCACAAGGTCAGGAGTTCGAGACCAGCCTGGCTAAAATGGTGAAACCCCATCTCTACTACAAATACAAAAATTAGCCAGGTGTGGTGGCACATGCCTGTAATCCTAGCTACTCAGGAGGCTGAGGCAGGAGAATTGGTTGAACCCAGGAGGTGGAGGTTGCAGTGAGCTGAGATTGTGCCACTGCAGTCCAGCCTGGGCAACAGAGCGAGACTGTCTCAGGAAAAAACAAAACAAAACAGTTAAAGTATCTAAATAGACCTTTCTCCAAAGAAAACGTACAGGTGGCCAGTAAGCGCAGCGTCATTAATCACCAGGGCAATGCAAATCAGTTTCTGCCACGACTTCTTGAGTCTGCCCTTGTGTCATGGAAGCAGCTGTGGATGCAGTGTGTAAATGAATAGACGTGGCTGTGTTCCAGTAAAACTTGCTTTCACAAACAGTTGGCAGCCAGATTTGACCGACTGGTTGTCGTTTGCCAACCGCAGTGTCTAAGCATAAAATGGAAGAAGTTTAAACAACCTGTTACATCACCCCCATTATGTGTAAATTCTTCCTCCTTCCGTCATAAACGCAGACAGTCCTATTAAGCACAGTGGGAAAGTCAAAATGGGAATCAGGCGGGATGTTTCATACAATTTGCAAATTTAAACACCTGTTACCAGTTTTTTACTTTTGCCTGGGACCTTTTCAAAAAGTGAAAATTTTCTAACTTAAGATTATCCTAAGTGTTCGTTAGATGAGAATATGTCACGGGTAGGCTTGACTAGGGGAAGTCTTTGACTGTTATTCCTGAATGTTGTATACAGTTTCATAACTGCCACCCATGACCTCTGCTCAGTAGCTTCAAGAGAGAAGCTAACAGAAAAGTGAAATCTTTATGGTATGTAGTTGATGGTTATAAAATTGACCGATGTATTGAATTTTTGGTTCAACATCAGTCTTTACTTTAGAGAGTAGAAACATTCTAGAAAAATAAATTTTGTCTTCTCATTGATTTCTATTATTAAAAAAAATACTTAAAGCAAGCTAGCTTTTGGCTAGACCTAAACACAACAGAAAGGTTCACCTTTAAAAAGTCATCATTTTTGTACAAGATTATCAAGGGTCCATGCTACCCACAGTTTTCCCAAAGCCCATCTCTTTAACTGTGCGTTTTTCAGTGCCTTTGGGGAAGCCGACTCTTGTTATAGAACCAAACTGAGGTCTGCTTGCCTGGTGCAGTAAGACCAGATATCCACACCACAGTTTGCAGCAGGAGTTTATTTGCAGGGTGCCAAGGAAGCAGAAGCTACAGACAAAATTATAAATCAGCATATGGAGGATACCTTGCCCTAAAAGGGCAAGCAACCCTCCCTCCTTGGCCTCCTGAAGTACTGGGATTACATATGTGAGTCACAGTGCCTGGCTTCCTATTACCTTCTTGCTTATCAAATTGCTTATTTACTTCTTAGGGCTAGCGAGGTGCGTGGAATTTCCCTCGAAAGAACTCAGGATTTTCCTTTCTTTCCATGCTTGGGGTCCCCACAGGCCCCTGAGAGGGGTCCCTGCCCCATCTCACTTGCCTTGTGTGTTCTGTGTCAATTCTCCAACAGAGTAACGTGCACAGACATTCGGAGAAGTGTGGTTCAGGGGAAGCAAAGTCGGCTGCTTCAGGAAAAGGAAGAAGAACAGGAAAGAGGAAGCAGACCATCCTGAAGGAAGCCACGAAGGGTCAGAAGGAAGCTGCGAAGGGATGGAAGGAAGCCGCGAACAGAGACGGTACTGATTTTATGCAGATTTGTTTTTACCGCCTCAGTAATTTTCTGGTTGTTGACTATCCTGGATAGCAAGTGTTACTGTCCAGGGGATGTGTCCAGAGCCCCTATTCGTCCACCAGTCGGTCTTGCGAGGTGGCTTATGCCAGGTCTCTCAGAATGGCGGTGAGCATAGCGTGAGAAAGTCAGTGTGAGAGCCCCACACAGGTCCACGTGTGGCCCCCACCCCCAGGAGCCCTCTTCCATCGCATTGGACTGTCGCCTGCAGCTACAGGGACTGTCCTGGGCTGTTGCAATAGATGACCACAAGCTGGGTAGCTTGGGACAAGAGAAATTGATTTTCAAATAGGTCTAGAGGCCAGAAATCCTCAATCCAGGTGTGGGCAGGGCCGCCCTCCCTCTGGGGACCTAGGGGACGGTCCCTCCTAGCCTCTTGCAGCTCTGGTGGCGCCACCATTCCTCAGTTTGTGGCCACATCCTCCAGTCTCTGCCTCTGTCTTTTCCTAGCTCTCTCCTCTCTTCTGTGTCTGGGCCTTCTCTTCTGCCTCTTACAAAGACATTTGTCATTTAGGATTCAGGACTTCTTTTGAAAAAAGGAGGTCAGCTATGGGGCTTAGGATATGGACACATCCTTTTAGGGGTCACCATTCAGCCCCCACAGCCATCACAGTCTTCGTCCTCTGGCCTCTGGGAGCTAAAGTGAGTTCCCAGGTTGGCCGAAGCTGGGCCCCGTCCTGTGTGTCCTGTGAATGGCTCTGCTGTAAGAGGGGCCGACCTGACACCTGCACAGGCGAACACCTGCACTGTTGACCTTCTCCATTCCTTTCCTCTGAGAAACTTAGAACCGTAGATGAGTGGAAACCATCCAGCCTTTTACGGCACAAGCAAATACCCCATGTTCTGATTCCAGACTCAGTCCCTGCCTTGCGAATGTTCCCACAGATGACGGTCACCCTCCATCTGCCTTTCCTCAAGAGTTACCATATCAGATAGAGGATGCCCAGCTCAATCTGAATTTCAGATACACAGTGAATCATTGTTTAAATGTGTCCCATGCACTATTTGGGATATACTTATACTAAAAAAAGTGTTCCTCATGTATCTGAAACTCAGGTAGAAGCGGGCATCCTGCAGTCCTTCCCACTCCCTCTGTGCGGAATCGGTTCTGGGTCCCTGGTTCCAGTCGCTCTGTCCACAGGCAGCACTCCCCCACTCTTTCTCTGTGTCTCACCATCTGGCAAAGCCCTAAGCCTGGGTATGCCCTAGGCCTGCCTTTCCCATGCCTGCGTCACACAGCCAGGCCCTGCCTGGCAGGGAACTGGTGAGACTGAGAGGTCCCAGGCAGTGCCCCATCGCTCAGCTCAGTTGGAACTCTCCAGAATTGTGCACGCTGCCCATGCACGGAGCACCCTCCTTTCTCCTCCAGGCATCAGCAATTACCACTGAGCTCATGCAAGTCCCTTCTTATCATGACCACAGGCCTCTGCAGGGGGCACTGTCATCCATCTGGCAGGGAGAGCGCTCCATCGCAGGGTGGGGACGAGCCTGCCCAGGTGCCCAGAGCCCTCATTCTGAACCTCAGCACCAACAGCTTTTCCACTGATTTCCAGTGAGCACCTTCATCCCAAACTCCCAGCCCCTGCCTCCCTCCCTCTGGGTGGAGGCCTCGCTGACTCTGCACCAGCAGATGGGCTCTGCTGCCCGCTGCCCTGGCATTCCTGTGTCGTCCCACTCCCAGCTGGAGTTCCTGCCATCCTCCACCAGCTCCTGGGGCTTCTCCATCAGGCCCCGCAGGGCACAGGGCTGTCCACAGTGCTCCTGGGGCAGATCAGAAGAAAAATCAGTGTCACACTGATGGGTATTAAGCAATGAATGCAGCCTGGATTCCATTTGGAGTCCTTCATACCAATGATGTTGTAAAATATCATTTTTCACATTTTTTAACGGAGGAAGGGGCTGGAGGAGCCACCCCTCCCATCTAAGGCCCCTTCTGACTCTGAGTCTGGAACCCACCCCCCAGATCAGCAGCTTTATGTCCCCCGCCCACCCTCCTCAGCCAACTCACCCCTCCTGGCCTGCTCTTTCCTATCAGCCTTAAACATGCTCCATGTCTTCAGAAAAATAAAAGCACTTTGTGCGACCACCCACCTGGTCCTGTGCTGCCCCTCCTGTGCACTTCACGCTTCTTTGATTCTTTAATAAGTGCTGGATTCCCACATGCAGCGCACTGCAGGCTCCTCCAAGGTGGGCCTGGCCCATCGGGTCCGTCCCCAGCTCCTGGCACTAGGCCTGGCCTTAGCATTGCTCGTTAAGTCACCACTTGTTGAATGAACAAGTGAATAATAAGCACAGTCCTTTATTGGAGAAGACAGACCGGTGAAATTTGACCCACAATTCATCAGCCCGCATTGTAGAAACCCGAGGCCGGGCTACTGGCCGCCTCAGGTCTGAGTTTAAGTCAAATCCTAAAGGGTCCCTGGAAAAATGTGACTTCCCCACTAATTCCGCACCTAAAGGGCACTTCTGCAATTCTCCACATCTTGACACGTAAATGTAGTGGTTTTGTTTTGGTTTGGTTTTTGGTTTGTTGTTGTTGTTGTTGTTAATTATCTCTTAAACCTCTGGAAGACCAAATGATTTGGGGTGAATTTTGAACATGTCACCCTCAGTCGGTGACATTTTTGCTGTGGAGAAGAGTTGAGAAGGTTCCTATAGGCTTAAAAACTGATGATAGGAATTGTACATATACAAACTTTTTTCATATTTTTGATGGTCAGCGGTCATATCCAAAGCAAGTGTGAATTAAGGCAAATAACCTGGCAAAAAAATATGACTTAATCTGCATTTCAGGGTCTTTGTAGCCTGTGTTATCCAGATAATCGTCTCACTTCTGTGTCTGCTCTGCCGGTACACCAGCACGCAGCACCTCTCCAGTTCATTGATAGATCTCGACGAGTGACTATCTGATGGCACCAGTTTTTGTTTTTGTTTTTTTAAGACAGAGTTTCACTTTATAGCCCAGGTGTGATCTCAGCTCACCACAACCTCTGCCTCCTGGGTTCAAGTGATTCTCATGCCTCAGTCTCCCAAGGAGCTGGGATTACAGATGCCCACCACCACGCCTGGCTAATTGTTCTATTATTTTTAGTAGAGACGGGGTTTCACCATGTCTCAAACTCCTGACCTCAAGTGATCTGCCCACCTCGGCCTCCCAAAGTGCTGGGATTACAGGCATGAGCCCCCGTGCCTGGCCTGATCGCACCAGTTTTGTGGATCTCAGTGTTTCTTTTCATATCTAAGAACTGGGTGTTCTTGTCTCCCTCCATCCACCCAAAAAAAAAAAAAAATACTTGAAGGAAGCATGGACAAAAATATCCTCAGACAGGTTAGAACTAACATGAGGCAGTCACGTTCTTCAGTGTGGCGCTCTGTGGATGTTTGGGGAAATAATTTGGAAAATGAGTAGAGCAGGGCTCCCCGACCCCCAGCCCGTGGACCTGTGGGCTGTTAGGAACTGGGCCTCGCAGCAGGAGGTGAGCAGCGGGTGAGGGAGCGAAGCTTTGTATTTACAGCCGCTCCCCAACTCCCACGTCACCGCCTGAGCTCCGCCTTCTGTCAGATCAGCGGCAGCATTAGATTCTCATGCGTGCGAACCCTGTTGTGAACTGCACATGCAAGGGATCTAGGCTGCACACTCCTTACGAGAATCTAATGCCCGACGATCTGTCACTGTCTCCCATCACCCCCAGATGGGACAATCTAGTTGCAGGAAAACAAGCTCAGGGCTCCCACTCATTCTACATTACGGTGAGTTGTATAATTATTTCATTATATATCACAATGTAATAATAAAAATAAAGTACATAATAAACGTAATGTGCTTTAACCATCCCAAAACCAACCCCCGCCCCCCAACCAGTCCATGGAAAAATTGTCTTCCACAACAGTGTTCCCTGGTACTGAAAAGGTTGGGGACAGTAGAGGGTTGAATATGGGTCGGCTCACAGTGGTCTGTTTTAAACCCACTAAGTTGTGCAGACTGGCTCCAGAGCTGCTGGAGGGGGAGCAGGTTATGGATACAAGCCTGGCGTTGGCCCCAGCATCCCTAGCAGAACGTGCAACCCAGAATCAGTACTCAGTGTATGTCATTTGGCCAAAGGGACAAATGTCCTGCAGGCAGCTGGCTTTCTTCATGTAGGCAGCATCATTACACGGGTACTGAGACAAGACTTAGGTGAGCAGCTCAGCCACGATATAAATCTCTTAAGATCCGCCTCGATGTAAATCTGTAAGATCCACATTCACTTACAGCGGCTGATGCCAGCTGGGAATGCCTGTGTCCTCCCCTTGTCACCTTCAGGGGACACTGGCAGTGTCTGGAGACATTTTTATGGTTTTTGCAGCTGGAGAGGAGGGTGCTACTGGCATCTAGTGGTAGAGGCCAGGGTCGCTGCTAACATCCTACAGTGCCCAGAACAGCGCCCAGCCCCCAGCAGACAGCTCTCTGGCCCCTAACATCTGTAGCGCTGAGGCTGAGAAGCCCTGACTTAAGGCAGTAGTTGAGATCAGAATAGTACCATCTTATCAATCAGATTGCTTTCTAACGTGCTTGCTGCCGTGTTCAAATTTAAGTGATGGTTTCCAAAATATATTTGCACAGTTTATAAATTCCAATTCCTTGGCTTTCTGATAAATTTGCTCATCCTGGACTTTTTCTCAAGAAGCTACTGCTGAGGAGGCTTCCACCACGAAGGGAGAACAGTTCCCAGGAGAGATGTTTCCTGTCGCCTGCGGAGAAACCACAGCCAGAGTCAAAGAGGAAGTGGATGAAGGCGTGACCTGTGAAATGCTCCTCAACATGATGTATAAGTGAGAGGGATTCAGGTTGCATGTTCACTGCCCCCAATTCCTAAAGCAAGTTAGAAGTTTTTAGCATTTAAGGCATGAAATGCTCCTCAACACGATGGATAAGTGAGGGAGAGTCAGGTTGCATGTTCACTGCCCCTAATTCCTGAAGCAAGTTAGAAATTTTTAGCATTTTCTTTGAAACAATTAAGTTCATGACAATGGATGACACAAGTTTGAGGTAGTGTCTAGAATTGTTCTCCTGTTTGTAGCTGGATATTTCAAAGAAACTTTGCAGGTATTTTATAAAAGTTTTAAACCTTGAATAAGAGGGTAACACCTCAAACCTATGAATTCATTCAGTTGATATTGGCAAGGTGGCCCACAATGAGTGAGTAGTGATTTTGGGATATTTCAAAATAGTCTAGACCAGCTAGTGCTTCCACAGTCAAAGCTGGAAATTTTTATGTTGCATTATATACACCCATGATATTTCTAATAATATATGGTTTTAAACATTAAAGACAAATATTTTTATACAAATGAATTTTCTACAAAATTTAAAGCTACCATAATGCTTTTAATTAGTTCTAAATTCAACCAAAAAATGTTTTAATCTTATACAAAGGAAAACTGAGTAGGAAATGAAAAACTAGATTAGACTAGAAAATAAGGAATAAATCTATTTTACGTTGGTATAGGAGCAAGGTTCACCTTAAGATTTTTGTATTCTCTTTTAATTATGTTCCTTGGCATGTATGAAATTGCCCTGGTTACATTCCATTATTGCTTATTAGTATTTCACTCCATAACCCTTTTTTCTGCTAAAACTACTTTTTTTATATTTTTAAAATAATTGGCAGAGTGAGAAGAAACATAAAATCAGATAATGCAAATGTGTACCTGTAAGGAATTTGTACTTTTTCATAATGCCCAGTGATTAGTATTTCTTTTTTGCCAGTTGACAAGATTTTTCCACCCTCGAGCAGCATGAAAGATGCCTCTTTAACACTTGAAATTAATTTCTATCTGTATACAGAGCCAGATTTTTCTTCGTTGCTTAGTTGAGCAGTTTCTTTTGCTGAAAACCTGTCTCCACCCCTGTATTTCAAGATCATTGGTAAGCCCTAAATTCAGATTCTTAAGATGTGGACCTTTTACTGAAAATATCACAAGTTCAGAAGCCCTATACAATGTGAATATGTGGAAATAATTTCCCAACAGGAAGAGCATTATACTCTCTTTGTACCAGCAAATTAATCAACTCAACTCACATGAGATTTAAATTCTGTGGGCTGTAGTATGCCATCATTGTGACTGAATTTGTGCAATGGTTTCTTAATTTTACTGTTATTTAAAGATGTTTTACATAATTCAATAAAATGAAATGACTTAAAATTGCTATATTTGTTATATGTCAGTATCGGTCTTTAAAAACGTCTTCTTCATCTGGAGACAATATGGAGAAATTGGAACCGTTGTGCACTGTTGGTGGGAATGTTAAATGGTGCAGCCACTGTGGAAAGCAGTATGGCAGTTTCTCAAAAAAAAAAAATGAAAATAGAATTCGTATCTGACCCACCAATCCCACTTCCAGATATACTGTATACCCAGAAGAACTAAAAGCAGGGTCTGAAAGAGGAATTTGCACACCTGTGTTCATAGCAGCATTTTTCAAAATAGTCAAAGATGGAAACAACCCAAATTCCATGGACAGGTGAATGGGTCAACAAAATGTGGTATATACATGCAGTGGAATATTATGTAGCCTTCAAAAGGAGGGAGACCCTCACACATGCTACAACGTGGGGGAACCTTGAGGACGTTATGCTGAGTGAAATCAGCTAGTCACAAAAGGACAAGTATTATATGCTCTTACTTATAGGAGGTATCTAGAATAGTCAGATTCATAGAGACAGACGGTAAAGTGATGTTTGCCAGGCACTGAGGGGTGAGGGAGAATGGAGAGTTAGTGTTTAATGGACACAGAGTTTATTTGGGATGAAGAAAGAGTTCTGGAGATCAGTCATGGTGATGGCCACACAACAGTGTGAATCTACCTAATCATTCCACTGAACCATACATTTAAAAATAGCTAAAATGGTAAATTTTATGTTGTATTAGTCCTTTCTCACATTGCTATAAAGAAATACCTGAAACTGGGTAATTTATAAAGAAAAGAGTTTTAATTGACTCATAGTTCCGCAGGCTGTACAGGAAGAATGACGTTGGTATCTGCCCGGCTTCTGGGGAGGCCTCAGGAAACTTACCATCAAGGCGGAAGGCGAAGAGGGAGTAGGCGAGTCACATGGTGAAAGCAGGAGGGAGAGAGGGGAAGGTGCTGCACTCTTCTGAATGATCAGATTCCTTGAGAACTGCCGCTGTCACGAGGACAGCACGAAGGGGATGGTGCTAAATCATTCCTAAGAAATCGCCCCCGTGATCCAGTCACCTCCTACCAGGCCCCACCTCCAACATTGGGGATTACAATTCAACATGAGCTTTGGCCAGGGACAAATATCCAAACTATATCATGTATTTTACTATGACCAAATGTATTTTAATTTCAAAAACAGATAACAAACATGTTTGAAAATGCAAGCCAAGTTGGTATCTAAACACTGTTTTAAATAAATAAATAAAACTCCTAGGCCGGGCGCAGTGGCTCACTCCTGTAATCCCAGCACTATGGGAGGACGAGGCAGGTGGGTGACCTGAGGTCAGGAGTTTGAGACCAGCTTGGCCAACATAGTGAAATCCCATCTCTGTTAAAAATACAAAAATTAGCCAGACGTGATGGCAGGCACCTGTAATCCCAGCTACTTGGGGGGCGGAGGCAGGAGAATCACTTGAACCCGGGAGGCGAAGGTTGCAGTGAGCCGAGATCGCACCACTGCACTCCAGCCTGGGCAATAGAGTGAGACCCCGTCCCAAGATGAAAGCTCCTATAAACACACTTTTATAAATAGTTGCAGTTTCATGTGTGTAACACCTGTTGAGATGTAGAACAAAATTCAGATGAGATGATCAATACCTACTCAGTTACGTGCGTGACTTTCACCCACACCTGGCAAGAAGGGGAAACACCTGGTCCTCAAGTGCAGTTAGTGCCTTTGATACCAAAATAGATGAAGTGACAATAGTGCCCGCAAGAGGGCAGTCGCTTCTGTCTTTTCCAATATTGAGACGGGTTCACTATTCGGAAGTAATAAGCACGGAAAGTTATAGCAAAGTCTTGCAATTTTATTAATTCCGTGATACAGAAAGAGAAAAATTTTTCATTGCCAAGGAAGAGAAGGGACCTTTGCGAAACCTGGGAGTGAGGACACTAGTTGGCTCTGAGTTCGTGAATGCTTGGTGAGTGACATGCTTTTGCTTAAAATAGTTTTGAGATCCAGCAAGAAATAATTCCGGAATGTACACCTCTTGCACAGTTTAACATCTCTGTTTTGCAGGGAGGGGGTGTTTAAATTACAACATTGTTTGACAACAGTTTTACTATATAAAGGATGGCTTTTAAACAAACCTAAGACCTGGCTGATGCATGTTAACAGCCTCTATTGTTTGAGATCAGTCACTGAAAAGGCTGGATAGGGGTGATGAAACTGAAGTCATTTTATATAATAAAGTTTGACAGCCTACCTTTTGAAAATGGCAAGATATTTTCCAGATATTATTTCCAGTATAAATGTTTAATTTTTTTCTGATAACCATTGAATAGTCCCTGTAAATGCATTCTTTATGACTATTAGTCACTAAAGGGCATTGTTAGTTCTGCTTAAATATGTTCCATTCAATTCTTGGGACATTTGGCTTATCAAATCGACTTTCCGCATCTCCTCATGCTTTCGTTGCAGTTTATTTTTGATTGACAGTATCAGATAAACACAGATTTTAAGTGGCAGCCTAGTTTATGCTATTTTTAGTAACTTTTGAACCATTTCCAAGGCATGGGTGTGATTACGAACCTGGTTACTGTAAATCATTATCTTTTAAAGTATGCACAATTTAGCATTTTAAGATGCATATGTTTATTTTTCTGTGCATGGCAGATAGAGTACTATATGGGATGCTTACTGCGCTTTGTCAGGACAAAAAGTGCCATCAACAAACTTAATTAGGCTGGGCCTGGTGGCTCATGCCTGTAATCCCAGCACGTTGGAAGACCAAGGCAGGCAGGGTTGCTTGAGTCCAGGAGTTAAAGACCAGTCTGGGCAACATGGTGAAACCATGTCTTTACAAAAAAAAAAAAATATATATATATATATATATGTATATATGTACATATGTGTATATATATGTACATATATGTGTATATATGTACATATATACGTACATATACACGTATATATGTACATATATACGTGTATATGTACTATATATGTACATATATACACACACATATATATATACAAAAATTAGCCGGATGTGGTGGTATGCACCTATAGTCCTAGCTACTCAGGAGGCTGAGGTGGGAGGATCACCTGAGCCAGGGAGGTTGAGGCTGCAGTGAGCCTTAATGACCTCACTGCACGTCAACCTGGGCCGCAGAATGAGACCCTGTCTCAAAAAAATAAAAAATCGTAATTGAGAGCAGGCGCCCAGCACTTTGGGAGCAGAGGCAGGAGGATGACGAGCCCAGGAGCTCAAGACCAACATGGGCAACATAGGGACACCCCATTGCTACAGAAAATACAAATTTTAAAAATCAGCTGGGTGCAGTGGCAAGTGACTGTGGTCCCAACTACTCAGGAGGCTGAGATGGGAGGATCACTTGATCCCAGGAAGTTGAGGCTGCAGTGCCTGAGGCTGCTTGCACCACTGCGCTCCAGCCTGAGTGACACAGCAAGACCTTGTCTCAAACAAGGAATTATTTCTTGCTGGATCTCAAAACTATTTTAAGCAAAATAGTTTGTCTCAAACTCTTTAATTGCACCCAGTGGATGAAAGCTGGCTGCAGAGTTCATATAGAAAGACTGCTAATAGCTCCTCTCAGGAGCAACTGTGAACCTAAACACACGCTCCTAACGTTCTCCTTAATAAAGTATGACCTTGTGTACATGAGTCCAAGGGTTGCTGATTAAAAGACTCATTCTGGTCATTGCTATAATCATAACCTAAGGCCTGAACTATCAGAAGCAGTAAAATGGCAGAAAATAACATACTAGACAATGAATTACTTTTTTTTTTTTTTTTTTTTTTTGATCCAAGGTCTTGCTTTGTTACCGAGGGTGGAGTACAGTGTTTGCAATCTTGGCTCACTGCAACCTCTGCCTCCTGGGCTCAAGCGATCCTCCCACCTCAGCCTCCTGAGTAGCTGGGACTACAGGTGCACACCACCACACCTGGCTAATTTTTGTATTTTTTGTAGAGATGGGGTCTCACCATGTTCTCAGCCTGGTCTCAAACTCCTGGGCTCAAGCAGTTGGCCTGCCTCGGCATCCCAAAGTGCTGGGATTACAGGTGTGAGACACCGTGCCTGGCAACAATGAATTACTTTAAATCAGTCCCCATGGGTCACTAGATTCCACAGAAAAAGATGTGTTTTCTCTTGCTTTTCCAGGGTAGCCCCTTCACCTAATGGCTATGTGACAAACACATACTTGTGTATGGAAAGAAGTCCATCCAGCATTTTCACAGCGTGAGAACCGCTTACCCCGCAACAGGGAGAGTAATATGCTTGCGGCGCTAAAATTATCTGTGAATATGACAAAATTTTAAGAGGGAGCCAAGGATTTTTCTGTTAGATAAAAAAACAATCATTGTGTCAGTTAAATAATTTTTCTTAAGCAGAAAACAAAACCGTTGTTACACAGGCATGCCCAGATTTACCGATCATATAGAAGGAGTTAGATCCAGCTGCCCTGGAGTTCAAAAACTGATTTAAAATGGATACAGAAACAAATATGCCTGTTCTGTCTCTGCGGCAGAGCGTCAGTAAGTAGTCTGCAGCCTCCTGCTTGCAACCCCTGACAAGAAGCTGATATTTGAAAGTCTTCTTCCGATGAGGCGGAAGGAGTCAAGAGAGTTTCATCCATGTATGTACCCAATTGAGCCGCCAGCTCCCTGGCACATTCACTCCCAGGACAAACACCAGAGGCCCCAGGGTCAGCCCCACGTGACTTCGAGCTCAGCAGCCTCCCCGAAACGTGGCCATGATTGCTGACCTCACTCTGTTTTGACTTTGGGTGCCTGCAATTTTAGAATGTGATCCCAAGGATGTTGATACACAATATCCTATATACAGCCTCATGTTACAGTTGATTACTAACATCCGATTGCCTCAGAGACGCTGGAAGTAAAACGCAAGTGATTTTTTTTTTTTTTTTTTTTTTTGTTATGAGACGGAGTCTCGCTCTGTCGCCGAGGCTGGAGTGCAGTGGCGTGATCTCGGCTCACTGCAACCTCCACCTTCTGGGTTCACGCCATTCTCCTGCCTCAGCCTCCCGAGTAGCTGGGAATACAGGTGCGTGTCTGACTAATTTTTTGTATTTTTAGTACAGATGGGGTTTCACCATGTTAGCCAGGATGGTCTCGATCTCCTGACCTTGTGATCTGCCCGCCTCGGCCTCCCAAAGTGCTGGAATTACAGGCGTGAGCCACTGCGCCCGGCCAAAATGCAAGCAATTTTTAAGGAAAGGGTGAGAAGCACAGTAGGGTATGGAGGTGCTTTTGCTGAAAGGCGCATGGTGTTGGGGGGCGTGAGATGCCTTCCAGGACAGAACGCAGTTGCTGCAGCTGCTGTCGGGCAGCTGTGGATGGAGGGAGAGCCTGGCTTTTGACTGGAACACGTGGGGATCCACCTCCGTGCACCTATGAGTGGCACCCAGTCCCTATGGGGGTGCTTCCCACTAGAGGCAGCCTGGGCAGAGTCCCTGGATCCTCTCACTTGGTTGTGCGCTTCTCGCTCGGTCACCAGTGGCTCCATCTGCCTGGGCCAAGGTGCTCCTTCCTCCTGCCACGTGGCCCTGCTCAAGTTTTGACATGTGACATCCCTGGCCTTCCTTTGATCCCACCATCTGGAGGTGCAAGCCCAGCTCCCCCACCCGACATTCAAGGCCCTCGACCACAGTGGCTCATACATTTCTTTGGGCCTAGGGATCACCTAGGGAGCTTGTAAAAAGTACAGATTCAGGAACACTCCCTCCCCTACCCACAGACCCCCAGAAACAGGATCTCGGGAGTGGCACGGGAGCACCGGCCCCAGAGGCCACCTGCTCTCCAGTGTGTGTTGCTTTCCTGCTTTCACAGATGTTCGAAAAACTGGAGATTCCCTCAGTAGCCAGGCCCTTAGCATTTTATTCTGGGTGGTTCAACCCAAAAGAGCAATTCAGCATCTCTCTGCTGGCCTGTCACCCGGTCTTTGTTCCAGAGCCTCTGGAAGTGACACATGACCCATGCTGTGGAATTTGCCAGGCCTCCACGGAGTGACCGGCACAATTGCATGCCCAGGTGACATGGGAGGGGAGCCGAGACCCCAGTTTTGCGGTGGCCAGGCAAGGCCCAGGGAATGGGAGGGAGGCAGCAAGAAGACTCGGGGTCTGACCACACAGTTTCCTCTTCCACCTGGAGGCAGATGGGGTCACGTGGAGCATGGGCAGGATTCATCAACTCATCTGTCTGACTCTGCGAGTTTGTTTGGAGCTTGTTTGGTCTTATATCTGGGTGATATTCCACCCTTGGTGATATGGACCCATTTCCAAATAAGTGCAACTGATGCTTTTTAAAAATTATCCTTAGCATGTATTGCCATGTGTAGGATGACTTCAGACGTTTGGATGGATGGATGCAGACAGGTAGATAGTTCCTGATAGATACATTTTTTTAATTCCATAAAGAATCAGAAATCAGTCGTGAGAAGGTGAGACCTCCACTTGGGCAAATGGAAGTGAGTTTCCTCACACAGCTTTTGAGCTCAGTGAAGTGCAAAGCAGAATTCTTCTTAGTGCAATTTTCCAACAATGCATTGTTTTACATATTTTTAAGTCTTTAAAAAACTTTTCTGAGGTATAACTTACATACAGTAAAATTCCCCCTTTTAAGTATCTATGAGTTTTGACGAATGGTCATGTAATCACCACTTCAACCAAGACACAGGGCACCTCCATCACCCCAGGCATCCCACTGTGCTCCCAAAGTTAGAACAGGGATCCCCTTTTTAGGGGCCTGTGGACCCCACACATAAAAAGCCCTGAGTTCCTTCAAAAAGAAATCCAGACACCTAGCTAGCCCCGAAAGTAAAGAACTTACTAAAACAAAATAATAACCTAAGACAATAACTAAAAAAGTTAAAGCCCCCCAAATGTCTACTTTCCCTGTAAAACTCAAAGACACATCTTAACGTATGTTACTGAGTCGTTCAAAACCTCAGAACCCCTCCAAGATCTCCCATCAGAGAGATCCAGACACATAAACCTCAAATTTAAGAAAAGTAAAAACTAAACTTTAATCATCATCCTTTGTTCTAAGCGGTCACTCCCCCTAGCCAGTGAACATTTTTCTACTGACCCCAGATCATTAAACAAAGCTTCTCTTCCTTAACCAATTGCAAATCAGAAAATCTTTGAATCTGTCTACAACCTGTAAGCCTGCACTTGAAGACATCCTGGCCCTTTTAAGTCTAAGCCAACCAACAATAGAACCTTCTATATTAATTTATAATTTTGCCTGTAACTGTTACTTTCCACCCACCTTTAAAAATCCTTACCTGCAAGTCATCGGAGAGGTCAGAATTTAAACATTCAGCTGCCTAGTTCTCCATACTCGACTCCCTACACTAAAAACCTTTCTTCCTATCACTGGAAACCTTGGTGTAAATGTCCAGTTTGACTATGGCAAACAGACCCCAGTTTGGTTCTGTAATACTCCTTTGTAATCAAGCACTATCCCTACTCCCAGCTCCCAGCACCGGATTTTGTCCTATATAGTTTTGTCTTTTTCAGAATGTCACACAGCTGGAATCCTATACTCTATATTTGAGTGTGGCTTCTTTCATTCAACAAATGACTTCAAGATTCTTCCTGCTGTTTAGTGTCTCACTGTTCCTTTCTTTTGATTGTTGAGCGATATTCCATTGTCTGATCGCTCCACAATTGCTTTATCATTCACCAGTTCAAGGATGTTGGCTTTCTTTCCAATTTGAGAGGTTTATGAATTAAGCCATTATAAACAATTGCATACAGGTTTTGTGTAAACAGACATTTTTCTTTCCCTTGGGCAAATACCTAGGGGTGAGATTTCTAAGTCACTAGGTCGATGTATGTTTATAAGAAATTGCCAAACCATCTTCTGACGTGAATGCACCACTCTGCACTCCTACCAGCAAGATCCAAGCATGCCCACAGCCCCATCAGAAATATTCGCCACCACTTGGCATTGTCAGGCTTTTTTTTTTTTTTTTTTTTTGTCAGAGTCTCATTCTGTCACCCAGGCTGGAGTGCAGTGGCGTGATCTCTGCTGGCTGCAACCTCTGCCTCCCGGGTTCAAGCAATTCTCCTGCCTCAGCCTCCCGAGTAGCAGGGACTACAGATGTGTGCCACCACGCCCAGCCACGCCCAGCCAATTTTTGTATTTTTAGTAGAGACAGGGTTTCACCATGTTGGCCAGGCTGGTCCTGAACTCCTGATCTCAAGTAATCTACCCGCCTCGGCCTCCCAAAGTGCTGGGATTACAGGCTTGAGCCACCGCGCCCGGCCTATTTTTTTAATTTATTTATTTTTGAGACAGAGTCTCGCTCTGTCTCCCAGGCTGGAGTGCAGTGGCCGCGATCTCGGCTCACTGCAAGCTCCGCCTCCCAGGTTCACGCCATTCTCCTGCCTCAGCCTCCGGAGCAGCTGGGACCACAGGAGCCTGCCACCACTCCGGCTAATTTTTTTTGTGTATGTGTGTATTTTTAGTAGAGACGAGGTTTCACTGTGTTAGCCAGGATGGTCTCGATCTCCTGACCTTGTGATCTGCCGGCCTCCCAAAGTGCTGGGATTACAGGCGTGAGCCACCGCGCCTGGCCTTGTTTTCGTTTTTAATTTTAGCCTTTCTACTACACATGTAGTGACATCTCACTGCAGTTTTAATTTGCATTTCACTAATAGCCAATGATTTGGAAAATCTTTTCACATGCTTATTTACCATCTGCAGATGGTTTCTGGTGAGGTGCCTGTTCATAGCTTTTGACATTTTATACTCTGGGTTGTTTGAGAGTTATTTATGTATTCTGGACACAAGTTCTTTATCAGACATATGTTTTGTAAATATTTTCTCCCAGTCTGTGTCTTGTGTTTTCATTCACTTAACAGTGTCTTTCAAACAGTACAATTTTTTTCAATTTTGATGAAGTCTAATTTATCTGCTGTTTTTCTTTGATGAATCATTTTTTTTCTTCTTTTTTTTTTTTTTTTTTTTTTTTGAAACAGAGTCTTGCTCTGTCACCCAGGCTGGAGTGCACTGGCGCGATCTCGGCTCACTGCAAGCTCCGCTTCCCGGGTTCACGCCATTCTCCTGCCTCAGCCTCCCGAATAGCTGAGACTACTGGTGCCCGCCACCGCACCAGCCACCATGCCCGGCTAATTTCTTGTATTTTTAGTAGAGAAAAGGTTTCACCGTGTTAGCCAGGATGGTCTCGATCTCCTGATCTTGTGATCCACCTGCCTCGGCCTCCCAAAGTGCTGGGATTACAGGCGTGAGCCACCATGCCCGGCCAGTGAATCATTCTTTTGATGTCATATCTAAGAAATCTTTTGCATAACTCAAGGTCACGAAGGTCTTTTCCTAGGTTTACTTCTGGAAGTTTTATAATGCTATGTTTTACATTTAAGTCTGTGATCCATTTTGAACCACATAGCGCTTATGACCCAAGGTGTGGATCAAGGTTCGCTTTTCCGCACATGGTTGATGTATTGTTTTAGCACCATTTATTTTATTTTATTTTATTTTATTTTTTATTTTTATTTTTTTTTGAGACAGTCTCCCTGTCGCCCAGGCTGGAGTGCAGTGGCGTGATCTCGGCTCACTGCAGGCTCCGCCCCCTGGGGTTCACGCCATTCTCCTGCCTCAGCCTCCCGCGTAGCTGGGACTATAGGCGCCCGCCACCTTGCCCGGC
Organism: Hylobates moloch; assembly: GCF_009828535.3. NCBI lineage: Eukaryota > Metazoa > Chordata > Mammalia > Primates > Hylobatidae > Hylobates > Hylobates moloch. The sequence continues at coordinate 3,373,536 of NW_026652296.1, forward strand.
TAATTTTTTGTATTTTTAGTAGAGACAGGGTTTCACTGTGTTAGCCAGGATGGTCTCGATCTCCTGATCTCATGATCCACCCACCTCGGCCTCCCGAAGTGCTGGGATTACAGGCGTGAGCCACCTCGCCCGGCCATTAGCACCATTTATTTTAAAAACTATCCTTTGTCCCTTGACTTCTCTTTGCAGCTGTGTTAAAATGTATTGACAGGCACAATGGCTTATGCCTGTAATCCCAGCACTTCGAGAGGCTGAGGAGGACAGATCGCCTGAGCTCAGGAGTTTGAGACCACCCTGGGCAACATGGTGAAACCTCATCTCTACTAAAATACAAAAAATTAGCTGGGTGTGGTGGTGCACACCTGTAGTCCCTGCTACTCAGAGGCTGAGGCACGAGAATGGCTTGAGCCATGGAGACGGAGGTTGTTGTGAGCCAAGATCATGCCACTGCACTCCAGCTTGGGCTACAGTGAGACTTTGTCTCAAAAAAAAAAAAAAAAAAAGTATTGGCCACATGTGTGGGTGTTTTAGCTCCATTCTTTCCCAAGCTAGTCCTTCATCAGAACCAGGCTGTCTTGATGATGACAGCGTATAGTCAGCCTCAAACTCAGATAATGCAAGTCCTCCAGCTTTGTTCTTCTTTTCTAAAGTTGTTTTTGGTGATTCTGAATCCTTTGCCTTTCCATCTAAATTTTCAAGTCCACTTGTGAATTTATGCAAAAAGAAAATGTTGCTGAGATCTTTGGGGGAATGAATTTATAGATCAAATTGGAAAGAATTTTACACTTTAACAATACTGAGTCTCCCAATCCGTGAACAGAAGAGTGTATCCCTCCAATCATTTAGGCCTTCTTTGATTTCTTTCATCATAGTTTTATATCTATCGTAGACATCTTGCACAGATGTTGGATCTGTATCAAAGTTTGTCATGGATTTTCCTTCGGGGAGAGTGCCATTATAAATCGTACTGTTAGCCATTGCAGTACACTGAGCTCCACGGAGACAGCGCCGGGGCAAGTGAGAGCTGGACGTGCACTGGGCGACTCTGTGCCTCGCTGCGGAAAAATAGCTAAACATGGGCAAAGGAGATCCTAAAAAGCCGAGAGGCAAAATGTCATCGTATGCATTTTTTTGTGCAAATTTGTCGGGAGGAGCATAAGAAGAAGCACCCAGATGCTTCAGTCAACTTCTCAGAGTTTTCTAAGAAGTGCTCAGAGAGGTGGAAGACCATATCTGCTAAAGAGAAAGGAAAATGTGAGGATATGGCAAAGGCGGACAAGGCCTATTATGAAAGAGAAATGAAAACTTATATCCCTCCCAAAGGGGAGACAAAAAAAGAAGTTCAAGGATCCCAATGCACCCAAGAGGACTCCTTCGGCCTTCTTCCTGTTCTGCTCTGAGTATCGCCCAAAAATCAAAGGAGAACATCCTGGCCTGTCCATTGGTGATGCTGCGAAGAAACTGGGAGAGATGTGGAATAACACTGCTGCAGCTGACAAGCAGCCTTAGGAAAAGAAGGCTGTGAAGCTGAAGGAAAAATACGAAAAGGATATTGCTGCATATCGAGCTAAAGGAAAGCCTGATGCAGCAAAAAGGGAGTTGTCAAGGCTGAAAAAAGCAAGAAAAGGAAGAGGAGGAAGATGAGGAAGATGAAGAGGATGAGGAGGAGGAGGAAGATGAAGATGAAGAAGATGATGATGATAAATAAGTTGGTTCTAGCACAGTTTTTTTTTCTTGTCTATAAAGCATTTAACCCCCCTGTACACAACTCACTGCTTTTAAAGAAAAAAACTGAAATGTAAGGCTGTGTAAGGTTTGTTTTTATACTGTACAGTGTCTTTTTTTGTATGGTTAACACACTACCAAATGTGTCTTTAGATAGCCCTGTCCTGGTGGTATTTTCAATAGCCACTAACCTTGTCTGTTACAGTATGGGGGTTGTAAATTGGCGTGGAAATTTAAAGCAGGTTCTTGTTGGTACACAGCACAAATTAGTTATATATGGGGATGGTAGTTTTTCATCTTCAGCTGTCTCTGATGCAGCTTATATGAAATAATTGTTGTTCTGTTAACTGAATACCACTCTGTAATTGCAAAAAAAAAAAAAAAGTTGCAGCTGTTTTGTTGACATTCTGAATGCTTCTAAGTAAATACAATTTTTTATTAAAAAAATAAAAATAAAAAAATAAATCGTACTGTTTTTGCAATTTCAATTTCCAATTTTTTGGTGCTAGTATAGTTAATTTTTGTTCATTGACCTTGTAACCTGCAGCCTGGCTAAACTCACATGTGAGTTGAAATTGTTTATTTGTAGATTCCTTAGGGTTTTCTATATAGATAATCATGCCATCTGCAAATAGAGACTATTTTATTTTCCCGTTTCCAAACTGTATGTTTCTGTTTTAATTTTCTTGCCATATGGCACTTGCTAGGACCTTGGATATGATGTTGAATAGGAGTGCTGTGAGCGGACGTCTTTGCCTTGTTTACAGTTGAGAGGAAGATCATTGAGTTTTTTGCCATTAAGTATGATGCTAGCTGTAAGTTTTTGTAGGTACTCTTTTTTACATTTTATTTCAAGAGTTTTTGGGGAACAGGTGATTTTTGGTTTCATGGATTAGCTCTTTGGTGGTGATTTCTGAGATTTCGGTGCACCTATCACCTGAGCAGTATACACTGTACACAATATAGAGTCCTTTATCCCTCACCCCTCTTCCACCCTTCCCCCCGACCGAGTCCCCAAAGACCATTGTATCATTCTTACGCCTTTGTGTCCTCATAGCTTAGCTTCCACTTATAAGTGAGAACATACAATATTTGGTTTTCCATTCCTGAGTTACTTCACTTAGAATAATGGCCTCCAACTCCATCCGTGTTGCTGTGAATGCCATTATTTCATTCCTTTTAATGGCTGAGTAGTATTCCATGGTATATATATACTACATTTTCTTTATTCACTCATTGCTTGATGGGCATTTAGGCCAGTCCTATATTTTTGTAGTTGCAAATTGTGCTGCTGTTAACATGTATGTGTAAGTGTCTTTTTTACATAATGACTTCTTTTCCTCTGGGTAGATACCCAGCAGTGGGATTGCTGGATCAAATGGTAGTTCTACTTTTAGTTCTTTAAGGATTCTCCATACTAGTTATACTAGTTTACATTCCCACCAGCAGTAAAAGTGTTCCCTTTTTACCACATCTACACCAACATCTATTTTTTTTATTTTTTTAATGATGGCCATTCTTGCAGGAGTGAGGTGGTATCTCATTGTGGTTTCAATTTGTATTTCTCTGATAATTAGCGATGTTGAGCATTTTGTCATCTGTTTGTTGGCCATTTGTATATTTTTTTGAGAATTGTCTATTTATGTTCTTTACCCACTTTTTGATGGGCTCATTTGTTTTTTTCTTGCTGATTTGTTTGAGTTCCTTGTAGATTCTGAATATTAGTCCTTTGTCACACGCATAGTTTACAAATATTTTCTCCCACTGTGTGGGTTGCCTGTTTACTCTGCTGATTATTTATTTTTCTGTACAGAAACTTATTTATTTTTGTTTTTGTTGCATTTGCTTTTGGGTTCTTGGTTATGAACTCTTTGCCCAACCCAATGTCTAGAAGAGTTTTTCCAATATTGTCTTCTAGAATTGTTATGGTTTCAGGTCTTAGATTTAAGTCTTTGATCCATCTTGAGTTGATTTTTGTATAAGGTGAGAGGTGAGGGTCCAGTTTCATTCTTCTACATGTGTCTTGCCAATTATCCGGGCACCATTTGTTGAATAGGGTGTCCTTTCCCCACTTTATGTTTTCATTTGATTTGTCAAATATCAGTTGGCTTTAAGTATTGGACTTTATTTCTGGATTCTCTATTATATTACATTGGCCTACATACCTGTTTTTATACCAGAATCATGCTGTTTTGATAAGGATGGCCTTGTAGTATAGTTTGAAGACTGTGTAATGTGTGCCTCCAGAGTTGTTCTTTTTGCTTAGTATTGCTTTGGCTATGCAGGTTCTTCTTGAATGTAAATGGCCTAAATACTCCACTTAAAAGATACAGAATGGCAGACTGGCTAAAAATCTACCAACCAAGTATCTGCTGTCTTCAAGAGACTCACCTAACACATAGGACTTAAGGTAGAGGGGTGGAAAAAGATATGCCATGCAAATGGAAGCCAAAAGTAAGCAGGAGTAGCTATTCTTATGTCAGACAAAACAGACTTAAAAACAACAACAGTGGGGAGAAAAAAGACAAAGAGGGACATTATATAATGGTAAAAGGATGAGTCCAACAGGAAAAATATCACAATTCTAAATATATATGCACCTAACACTGGAGCTCCCAAATTCATAAAACAATTTACTACTAGACCTAAGAAATGAGATCAGTGGCAACACAAAATAGTAGTGGGGGACTTCAGTACTCCACTGACAGCACTAGACGTGTCATCAAGAAAGAAAGTCAGCAAAGAAACAATGGACTTAAACTATACTCCAGAACAAATGGACTTAACAGCTATTTACAGGACACTCTACCCAACAACTGCAGAATATACACCGTCTTCACCAGCACATGGAACATTCTCCAGGACAGACCATATGATAGGCCACAAAACAAGTCTCAATAAATTGAAGAAAATCTAAATCATATCAAGTACCCTTGTAGGTACTCTTTATCAGATTGAGGACATGTTTTAAAATTTCTATTTCTTTATTCTATTTATTTTCTCTTTACTCTCTATATACTTATATTTACTTATTTCTATTTTATTTAAATGACATATCTTCATATTTAAAATGGGTGTTTATTATTTATACAGTTTCTTTTTCATCCAGTCCAACCATCTTTGTGTTTCAATTGGTATATTTGGACCACTTACATGTAATGTTATTATTTCTGTAGTTGTATTATTTTCTCTTGTTCCTTGCCACTTTTTGGATTTTTGTTTTATGGCCGTCAGAGCCTCGGCTGTCTGCTGCTCCCCAGGAGTGACCACGGGCTGTCCTCTGTGGCTGTGGTAAGAATGGGAGTACAGTGCTTCACACAGCCTGGCACAGCAGTCAGCAGAGGTGGGCCGCTGGTAAGTGCTCTCTTCCAATAACCCGCTAACAGTGGACTTTCAGCTACTCTGTACTCTGTCGGGGGAAGCAACTCCAGGCCATGATGAACATCAGAGCCCAGAGCAGGCTGCAGGACTGAAGTCAGTGGGGTCTTTTGTTAGGACCCAGCACACTGGCAAACAGACTTCCACTGCTCTTGATTGTATCACTTTTGTAAGTGGTAGGAAGATACGCATAAAATTTGCCATCTTATCGGGCACGGTGGCTCAAACCTGTAATCCCAGCACTTTGGGAGGCCGAGGCGGGCAGATCACGAGGTCAGGAGATAGAGACCATCCTGGCTAATACATTGAAACCCCGTCTCTACTAAAAGAAAAAAAAAAAAAAAAATTAGCTGGGTGTGGTGGTGGGTGCCTGTAGTCCTAGCTACTCAGGAGGCCGAGGCAGGAGAATGGCAAGAACCTAGGAGGTGGAGCTTGCGGTGAGCCCAGATCACGCCACTGCACTCCAGCCTGGGTGACAGAGCAAGACTCCGTCTTAAAAAAAAAAAAAAAAAAATTGGCCATCTTAGCCATGATAAGCACAGTTCATGGGTGTTAGGCACATTCCCCTTGTTGTACTCCCATCTCCAGAACTCTTTTCATCTTGCCAAACTGAAACTCTGCCCCCATTAAACATTAACTCCCTGTCCCCCTCCACCCAGCCCCTGGAGACCTCCATTCTCCTTCCCATCCCTCATGAATTTCACTATTCTATGTGCCTGGGTTATTTCACTGAGCATAATTCATTGAGGTTCATCCATGCTGTAGCCTGTGTCAGAATTGTTTTACCTTTTTAAGGGCGAATAATTTTCCTTTGCATGAGGGGGATTACATTTTGTTTATCTGTTTATCTATTGATGGATACTTGGGTTGGACAGTTCTCATTTTTAAAACTCGAAGTTTAATTAAATGAGAATGAATCAACACTGGAGGGAGAAAGAATCTCCTCAGAGGGGAGCGAAAAGCCCCCCACTCCCAGTGCACATGCCCCAAGGACCACAGCACTGTTGAGAGGTCGCCAGAACATGACAGAAGACAAACTGAAAGCATGGCAGTGCCTCTCCCCTGTTTCCAGGGTGGGGCTCTGTATTTGTGTTGACCAGCAGAGGGTCATCCAGGGGCCCAGCTCTGAGAATGTTCCCGACCTGTCTGGAGCCACGCCCCCTCCTGCTCTGCTCCATCCTTCCGCAAAGCAGCAGCCGAATGAAACAAAGCTCATGTTTCACCAGGCCCCGTGGTAAATGCTGATGGAACCCCCAAAAGTTTTCTGAAGACTGGTTTTGTTCTTATTACTTAAGGTTGATCTAATCCATCCCAAGACTTGCATTGCTGAAACAGAGTGTAGCAGAAACACATGATTCTCACCCATTTAGGGATTGTTTGCCTGTCCAGACACATGACATTTAGTGTATCAGTCGGTTTTCACACTACTGATAAAGATATACCCGAGACGGAAAGTAAAAGTGGTTTAATTGGACTTACAGTTCCACATGGCTGGGGAGGCCTCAGAATCATGGCGCGAGGTGAAAGGCACTTCTTACATGGCGGTGGCAAGAGAAAATAAGGAAGATGCAAAAGCAGAAACCCCTCATCAAACCATCAGATCTCATGAGACTTATTCACTACCATGAGAACAGTATGGGGGAAACTGCCCCCATGATTCAAATGATCTCCCACCAGGTCCCTCCCACAACACACGGGAATTATGGGAGTATAATTCAAGATGAGATTTGGGTGGGGACACAGAGCTAAAGCATACCAGTTAGTAAATGACAGCAGAGAAGCCCACTTTCCCATAAGTCAGCGAGCCTGTCTTTATAAATGGCTCAAAGCTTTCCTTCTAACTAAAAAAAGGGGAGAAAAAAAGGGTCCCTTTTGTCCCTGACATATGAAAGCCAGCATTTTCTGAGGCAGCTGCATTCCCTGAGTGGGGCTGAGGGCCGGACCCTGGGCTCCTCCCTTCCTTGACCCTCCCTGCCCACACCAGGCCTCGGGTTCTCTGGGAAATTGAATTGGACCCTGGTTTCCCATCAAATCCAACAACTGCCCATCAGCTCAGGATGCCTTCCATAACTATCTGTAGCATTTGCTCCCCAAATGTACTTAAATAATTTTAAAAGAAAACTCCGTTACCAAAAATGGAAAATCATTTTCTTAATAAGTAGGAGGGATCCCCCAAAATGAATGTATTGAACCCTCCTCATGTCTTTAACTTCTGTTGGAGACTGGGACACAGGAGGCTGCCGGTGGAGCCTGCTCAAGTGTGAAAGTCAGGCTCACCCCTAAATAAGAAACCTCTTTGTAATCACAAGGATTGGAAAATAACTGGAAAGGGCAGACCTGCCTCAACTCGGGACTCTATGTTTTTAAGTACTGTGCCCATGCACTTCCACAACTCATCTTGGAAGGTTGCAAGCCACTTAGAAATGAGTGCTCAAAACAGAAGCCTTGAACGTGAGGGATGCGGGCTACAGGGTGTTTCTGTCCAGCCACCGGCAGGGCCTTCATTCAGCTGAGGTGTCCATGAGCACTGCACAAGAAGCGCCAATTACAAGGCCAGTCCAGGGCTCCGGAGTCAAATTAAAACTGTCCCAGTTCCTGCCCCACCGCTAGGTGACCTTAAGCAAGGCCATAGACTTCTGGGACCCTGACTTTCTCAAGCCAATCAATACATGTTAATTGAATGCCTTTCCTAGCTACCAGGGAAATGGGAAGAGAAAACGTGGTTCTCACCATAAGGATGCCAAAGACCTCTCCTCCCCCTCTCCTCCCCCTCTCCTCCCCCTCTCCTCCCCCTCCTGTTTGTAGCCTTTGCCCATTTCCATGCTGGCAGATTTCCTGCTATCCAGAGGATGCACAGGAATGCGCGTCTGGACCTAAAGCATTTCCTTCCCCAAAATGCAGCAGAGGTGGCAGCCCCAAGAGCCTGGGGAATGGTGAAGTGCAGTATGCTAATTAGGAAGTGGTGAAGTGCAGTATGCTAATTAGGGAGTGATGTGTCCTGAAGAGCTATTATCTCTGTTTTTAATATAATTCCTTTAATTACATGTTTGTATCATTTAATTTTAATATTGGCCATATTTAACAACACATATGCAAATAATCTAGCCATCAGCGTTTGTGTGTTCATTGGTGGGAGCCGGGTGGCGCACACCGCGGCCTGCTGAGCCTGGAGAGACAGAAAGTTCCACAGTAGCTCCCCCGACACAGCCCAGGGCAGGGGCTCAGGCAGCGCCTGCACTCTGCGTTCTCCCTACCTGCTCTTGGTTGCGCCTTCCGGTGTCACTCCAGTCTTAGTGGGGCTCTCCTCTCCTGGTGGCACAGAGGTGGACAACAGTCCCAGGGGGTCCCAGGGGATCCTTGGGGATCCCAGCTGAAGGTCTCTGGCCTCTGGGTCCCAGCGATGTCCTGAACCAGGGGCCATACAGTGCTCGGCTTGGCCGGCCCTGGCCACTCGCCTCCCCTGGGTCTGGAGGGGGAGGGCAGCATTGTGTGGACCAGACCTGGGGGCAGGTGTCCCAGGGAACATCTGGTGGCATTAGGGAAGAGAGGGCTGTGACTGTCCAGCAGTCAGAAACATGGAGGGTCCGCCACAACCTCAGAAGCTCCTGGTCAACTGTGCAATCCCGTTTCAGCATTCTGTCAGAGGCTTTACAGTCTTGAGATATTTTTAAGCCTTTTGGTGCTTGGGGTTGTCAGATTTCGGAAGTAATACACACTTGTTTAACAGGGGAAACGGTAATATTCAGCCCTGCATGAGAGTGAGGTAATCACCTCCACAGCCCCTTCCTCCCCCACTTGCAGGGGGCTCCTTCCATGCCCTGCTGCTGGCTGTGCTGACTCAGACACACGTGCACGGTGCAGGGGTTGCTTTGCGTTTGCTGACGTAGACCCAAAACACACACAGGATTTGCACCTGGCTTTTATTCACTGCACAGTAAAGCTTGGGGTTCCCTACCAGAGACAGCCCTGCAAACAGGAGGGTTTGCTCTCGCTAAACTGGAGGCTGGGAGACTTTTCATTCATTGCTCCTTCTGAAGGGCGTAGAAAAGCAAAGATCTCTAGAGATTTCTAAATTTGGTAAGAGTGTACAGGGCCGTGCAGGGTGCCTGTGTGCTAAAAATACCAGCCCGGGTCTGGGGTGAAGGCTGCGTGCTCAGAGAAGGGGCTGTGGGGAAGATGGCTGGAGGCGCACCCGGGGTCCCAGACAAGGCTGCCTCAGCCTCCTCCAAGGGACTGGGCCTCCCCACACTGACATCCATGCTACCAGCCACGCATGTGGCACAATCATGGCTTAGGGAAGCTGCCCCAAATTGAGTAACCCTTCACCTGAGGTCCTACACCCAGGGGTTGGACACCACCTCGGGATTGGGATCCTATCTAGGATTCACCTGCACCGATATTTACTTATTTCCAACTGACTTTTTAAAATCAAATGCATTTATTTTAAAATAAAATATCACAGTGCTACAGTACATGGGAAACCCATATCACTTGTCTTAAATGGTAATGATAGGTAGATATCATATATCTCATATATAAAATTATAATAGACCAGGCGCAGTGGCTGACACCTATAATCCCAGCACTTTGAGAGGCCGAGGTGGGCAGATCACCTGAGGTCAGGAGTTCGAGACCAGCCTGTCCAACATGGTGAAACCCCGTCTCTACTAAAAATACAAAAATTAGCCGGGCATGGTGGCAGGTGCCTGTAATCGCAGGTAATCGGGAGGCTGAGGCAGGAGAATTGCTGGAACTCGGGAAGCAGAGGTTGCAGTGAGCCGAGAGCACAACATTGCACTCCAGCCCAGGCGACAACAGCGAGGCTCCGTCTCAAAAAAAAAAAAAAATACAAAAATACAAAAATTATTTGGGCGTGATGGTGCACACCTGTAATCCCAGCTACTTGGGAGGCTGAGGCAGGAGAATCCCTTGAACCCAGGAGGTGGAGGTTACAATGAGCCGAGATCATGCCACTGCACTCCAGCCTGGGTGATACAGCGAGACTCCATCTCAAAAAAAATAAAATAAAATAATAAATATTCTTATTACTGTTATTAACATTTTTGAGTGTTCGCTCTGGGTAGGTACTGTTCTGATACACTAGCGTGTTAACTGGTTTAATCCTTGCCACAGTCCCTCGGGGAGGCCCAGCGTTGCCGCTCCCTAATAGCCTCATTTTAGGAAAGTAGTTTAGGGCCTCAAAAAGACACATCACTACTAAACCAAAGACAGGGACCACTGAAATCATAGCGAAACACCTCTGGTGGATTTTGAATCTGAATTTACTTCTGCATTTGCTTTATTCATTCATTCACTGATTCCCTCATTCATTTGTTCAGCAAGTGTCTGCTGAGAACCCACTCTGGGCCCCACACTGGGAAGGCGGGAGAGTGGGTCCCGTCCCAGCCCTCCTTAGTAGGACTGCAATGGGGAAGGCTGCATTAACCAACAGGCATGGTGTGGTGGGCACTTCGGAGCTACAAGATAGGTGAGGAACAGGGTGTTCACCAGCCTAGGCTAGAAGGGTGCTGCTGGGTCAAGTTTCTAAACTTTTAAAGATGAAAATAGGTGAAATTAGGGAAGAAAGGAGGAGGATATGGGTGAAAAAATGAAAAAATGGGTGAAGCAAGTTTCATGTCTTCATTGGATACCCCTATTGTTAACATACTGGAAGAAGAATTTAACCTCATTTTCTTTATCTGTAAAATGGAAACAATGGTACCAGCTTCAAAGAATAACGTCAGATTTTTGTTTTGTTTTGTTTTCTGAAACAGTCTTGCTCTGTTGCCCAGGTTGGAGTGCAGTGGCGCGATCTCGGCTCACTGCAACCTCGGCCTTCTGGGTTCCAAGCGATTTTCCTGCCTCAGCCTCCCAAGTAGCTGGGATTACAGGTGTGGACCACCGTGCCCGGCTAATTTGGATAACATCAGTTTTAAAGCATTACAGCTGTGCCTGCCACAGAGTTAAATGCTCAAAATGTGTGACTAATCATAATCATTATTTTTATTACTGTCGTTGGCAAATGATCGTGTTTTCCATTTACCATAGCTACGTTATAAAGTTTACTGTTTTCATATATTTGATGTTTTAAAGTGAGTTGGCAGTGGCAGGCTCTCAGAGAGTTTAAGCTCTTATCCGTGCGACCATCTTTGCCCTCATTTGCATGCGTCCTGGAATTTTATGAGCACACCGAAAAATTAACCTGCAATTTCCCCATGTCCCTTTTGTCTTCCTGAGGCTTTATTTAGAAAGAAGTGGAAATCAAGACCATTCTTGTAAACTACTAGCAATTCATTTATTTGATGGGGGATTTAAATTCCTTACCAAATTGTTAAAAGCAACCCAATAACCGGCAATTTTTCTAAGCAGCACAATTCACAGCATGGGGCGTCCTACCTCTGATTTAGACGGCAGAACATTTATCTTTCATGACCAAAGTCCCTCCTAGAGAAGCAAGGTGGTTTTGCAAGATCCTCTACCCAGAGTAACCAGACTCAACTCGAAAAAGTTTAATTTTGCCTCATCTCTGTCCACCTCCAAATGTGCCCAGCACATGTGGAAATTGTAACGTTAAGGAGGAAGCGTCTGCTTGGGGAAAATTAAAACTCCAGAATGCCGTTTAAATCCAGTGACAGAAGTTAGAGCTGGACTCTGAGTCAGGCCAGCCTGGCCTATTCCAGCCACCACCTCCCATTTGTAAGGAACACCAAGCTAGTCACTGTCTCCCAGCTTCATTTCCTCATCCTCTCTCTGTGCCTCAGTTACTGTCTCTGGAAACAGGCTGCCTCTGTGACCCCGGAGATCTTGAAATGAGATAATACAGGGACGCCTGCTTAGTACAGACCCTCGTATTTAATTAGTGGTAAGTAAATGTTTCCTATCATCATTGTTACTAATACTATTATGACTATTGCCGTCTATAGAATGGGGACAAGCTCACTGTGGCTGCAAGGTGACCTGGGAATACAGGGAGCAACACTGGGTGGCAGCTACCCTTTAAAAGCAGCTCTAGAAATCTGGACTGAGCTGTGAACAGGCATCTAGGGTGCAGCGGGGAGTGAATGAAACGCTGAAGAAGAGACATCTCAGAAGGGCTGTAAAAGGAAAAGCGAAGGGAGGCTGAGGAGGGCGGAGCACTTGAGGTCAGGAGTTCGAGACCATCCTGGCCAACATGGTGAAACCCTGTCTCTACTAAAAATACAAAAATTAGCCAGGTGTGGTGGCACATGCCTGTAGTCCCAGCTACTTGGGAGGCTGTGGCAGGAGAATCGCTTGAACCCAGGAGGTGGAGGTTGCAGTGAGCCAAGATCACGCCACTGCACTCCAGCCTGAGCAACAGAGCAAGACTCTGACTCAAGAAAAAAAAAAAAAAAAAGAAGGAAAAGAGAATCCTTAGGAAAGAGAATGGGACTGCAAAGGCAGGAGAAAACAGGGTCTCCTTCCCCACAACACACATGGCCAAGCGGAGCCCACAGCCTATACAACTGGGGTGGGAGCTGGGTGGGGCGTTCTGCTATCACCTGTCATGGTCATAACAGGAATCGCAGTTACCAGGGGGATGTCCTAGGCATCCCTTAAGTGGTTTATACCAATTATGTTGGATTGATTTCGTCTGTAATCTTCATACCTGTCCTGGGAGGAAAATGCCATCATGATCCACCTTTTACAAATGTCAAAAGCAAGGCACAGAGAAGTTAAGAAACATATCCCAGGTAACACAGCTCAAAGGTGGAGCTGGGATTTGAGCCTGGGCAGGGTGACGTCAAAGTCCGCCTGCTCGACTGCCCTGAATCTGCCCCCAGCCGCCTTCAGAGAACGGGTGCTGATGGCCCCCTCGGCTCTAGGTCTCAGTGGAAAACCACCTTGGACATTTGGTGTTTTAACTCCCAGATTCCACTCTGTCCTCTGGTGCGGCTGGGATCAGGGCTGTGAGGCACTTGCTGGGGTCTTGGGTGGGAGGGGGCGTGCCTGGGGACTCGAGTGCCAGAAAGAGTGAATGGCCTTGGGAGTGGGACAGAGACAATCTAGGGAGGCAGGGACCCCCTGCGGGCCTGAAACCACAACGGCTGAAGCTGGGTGGGGAGAGGCCCAGATGGGTCCAGAGGTCTCCTCGGGATCCACGGAAGGAGGATGCCATGGACACAGCTTTCTGAAGTTTCCTCAGGACCCCAGCTCACAGCTGCCCTTCTGTGTCTGCACTGGCTACTTAAAAAAATTCAGATCTAGCAGAATTTGGAGCATAATTTCCAAATGGCAATTCTGTTCCTAAAACTGAATCCAACCTGTTGCCTAATATAATCCCAGGAGCTCGTTTCTGACCCTCCAAAGAGGTCATTCCTACAGCTCTGGGACCTGAATTCTGCCAGCACCCAAGTGGGCAGGAAGTGGGCTCTCCCCGAAAGCCACCAGGAGGAACACAGCCCGGCAGACACCTTGACCTCAACCCTGTGAGTCTACTTCATGCTTCTGGCCTCCAGAACTGGAGGGGAATAAATGTGCGGTGTTTGAGTCACTACCTTTGTGGGCATTTGTTACAGCAGCAATAGGAAACAGGTGCATTTCCTCTGTCGTTTTTATTAATAGAATATTAGTAATTTGCTGGCGTTGCTGGAGTTGCTGAGTGGCAAGCTGGGAACTTTACAGTCACTTCATCCACAGCCTTCATCCGAGTCTGGCCAGGAGGAGGGACCTGGCTCAGAGGAGGAAGGACATTTCCCAGGGCCCCATAGGACCTGAAGCCTGGTCAGTCTGACACAGAAGATACCGCACTCAGGCAGTACCCACCAGTGTCTCTACATCTTGATACGGTCTTTGGCTAAAAATGAGATAATTCTTAGACCCCATAGAAGGATTCTACTGAAGGAGACACGAAAAACCATTTAATCTGATTTTAGTTAGATGAGCAAAAAGAGGCCCAGAAGGATTAGGTGACTTGTCAGAGAACATATAGCCAATTGCCTTAAATGGAATGAGCTGTTCCATTCAGCTCCTCCCCGTGGCTGGAACAGGTCTGATCGGGCAGACTACAGCAGTATCCACTCTCCTCTCTTGCCCTAGTTGTAAGACCCCCAGTTTTCAGGGGGTTGCATGGCCACCCAGGATAAAGACTACATTTTCCTTGCAGTGAGGTATGGCCACGTGACACAGGGAGGTGAGCAGAAGTTTTCTCAAGTGTTCTTCAAAGGAACAGGGGACATCCTTCTCTGTTCCTTCCTTTTTCCTGGCTGGAAAGAAGATGTGATGGCTGGAGCTCACGCAATAATTTTGGACCATGAGGATGGCAGAGTCATGAGTCACCCTAAAGACTTTGTGGAGCCTCCTCCTGGCCCTGGAATGCTGCCCCAGACTTCATGTTTATAGGAAAGAAAAATATGCTGGGAGAATTCAGTTTCTTTTTTAAAAAGCTATTGTGATTTCTGCTTGTTTTGTTTTCTGCCCCTTGTAGCCAAACTTCATTTAACGAATAAAGGAAAATATTCAGGTGACAGACCTTGTGGGAGAGAAAGATGTGATGTTTCAAAGACAGCTTCTAGTAAAGGCTCAATGCCAGCCTCCCCCTCCCACCATGACTGCTGACCCTTCTAAGATCCCACTCTGGCCTGCTGCTGCCAAAATATAGCAGAAATTGTGCCAGAAAGTGCCAGAAATGGTGCCCTGTCTGCATAGTCCAGGATGGTTCACCCCCAACTCGGCCCTCCCCGTGCCTCTAAGAGTACCCCCCAGTGGCCTGATGCCAGCTACAGGACCATATCCAAATCTCTAACCACAAGGGAGGCGGGAAATGGAGGGTGTGTTCTGGGCCTCCACCTCACACTCAGGGGCTTGTTACTACAGAGAGAAAGGATCCTGGGGCCATCTAAGAGTCCTTGCCACATGTGGGCTCGACAGCTATTGGGTAGACATCAACTTGATGAGCAAATCCCCTTCTTGTCCCCTAGGCCGAGGGCTACACTTCCCCAAACTCATCCTCCTACAAAGAAGCAGATATTGAGATCAGGGTTGTACCAGAAAATCCAGGCCCTCTGGTGTGTCCATACTTTCAGATGTGCAGGGACTAGCTCAGAGCTCAGGCTCTGCAGTCAGACGGCCTGGGTTCAGATCCTGACACTGTGTCTTATTTAGCTGGATAGGTGCGTTCATTTCCTGGGGCTGCTGTAAACTGCCACAACTTCAGTGGCTTAAAACAGCACAAAGTGATTCTCTTATAGTTCTGGAAGTCAGAAGTCTAAGATGAGCTAAAATCAAGGTGTTGGCAGGGCTGCATTCCTTCTGGAGGTTATGGGGAAGAATCCATTTTCTTGCCTATTCTGGCTTCTAGAAGCCTGTGTTCCTTGGTTCATAGCCTCTTCCTCCATCTTCAAGGCCAGGAAAGACTGGTCTTGTCTTTCTCATTCTGACACAGACCCTCCTACCTCCCTTTTCCACATCTAAAGGACCCCTGCGATTATACTGGACCCACCCAGCAACCCATGATAACTTCCCTCTCTTAAAGGCAGCTGATCGGCAGCCCTAAATCTATCTGCCGCTTAATTCCCCTGGCGTGGAAGGTAGTGCATCGCAGGTTGCAGGGATTAGGACATGGACATCTTTGGGAGCTATTACTCTGCCTACCTCAGCAAATTTGAAACAATTTTACCTCCCTGAGTCTGTTTCCTCGCCTCTAAAAAGAGAATAGGAAATATCTAGCTCCCACGGACATTGCAGCAAAGAAAAAATAAATGGACCTGAAGCAAGGGCCTCAAACTGGGCGCCCACAGGCTCTACCCAACCAAAGAGCATGATTTGCCTCCCATCCAATCTCCATGAGTTGCTCATATTTTTTAACTGGCAAATTTCACATTAAAATTCAAATTTTCTGTTTCTCTTAACTCGTAGGAGGATCTCACCCACTGGATCTGCTTTCTGGGGTGTTGACAATCAGCTGCACTGAGCTGTGGCTGCCCCTTTGAGATGGGCCGTGGTTCCCCAGTTCACCACAGTCCCCACTTTTCCCTATTGTCTCTCCCTCAGTCCACTTCTTCCAATTACACACCCTGCCTGGCCCCCAGAGGGAGCTCGATTTGGGACATTTGCGAAGAAGCATTGGCAGGCAGAAGCAGCTTCATAAAGGATAGTTAATATTATTTATATTCACTAAGATCCATTAACAGGGCAATTCTCAAGTTTGGCTGTGCATTAGAATGCCCTAGGGAACTTTAAAAACTGCTAGTGCCCAAGCCACACCTGCATGAAATACACGGGAACTCAGGGATGAGGCCCTGTTCAGGATTGCTACAGCTCTCCAGGGATTCTGGCCAGAGCATTTTCAGACGCTCCCTGGGAGCCAGAGCTCAGGCAACGTGGAGCAGACCCAGCTCAGGTGCAAGGCTGTGGGGCAGAACTCGCCTCCCCAGCGTCCACCCGCAGGCAGAGAGGAAGAGAGGGCCAGCGTGTGGATTGTGAAACCACTAATGAAACATGCCAGGCTGTGACAATGAGCTATGGCTGTCTGCACATCCGCTTCCTGCTGTGAAGAGCTGAGGGGCTGCCCAGACGCTTGTGGAAGCTTTCAGAACTCAGTGAGTCCTTCACAGAGCGGTGGGGGCGAGTCCACGGCTTCCTTTTCTTCTTTCTGTACACTCCCAGGGCGTAGGAGCCTGTGAGGCCCCCCGGCTGCTTGTGCAGTGATCATCCTCCTCCTGCTCTTTATTCCAGAGATGGGAAATCTCTGCTGCACGGGTACCTGAAAGTTCTGGCAACTCGGATGAAGGATCAAAATATGGTTCCATTATTGGCAATGAACCATAAGCCATACCATTTATCATTATTTATTATTATTATTATTAGAGACAGGGTCTTGCTCTGTTGCTCAAGCTGAAGTACTGTATTAGTCTATTCTCATGCTGCTAATAAAGACATATCCAAGACTGGGTAATCTATAAAGGAAAGAGGTTTAATGGACTCACAGTTCCACGTGGCTGGGGAGGCCTCGCAATCATGGCAGAAGGCGAATGAGGAGCAGTCACGTCTTACATGGCAGCAGGCAAGAGAGCTTGTGCAGGGGAACTCCTATTTATAAAACCTTCAGATCTCGTGAGACTTACTCACTACCACAAGAACAGTATGGGGGAACCCATACTGTTCAATTATCCCCCCCGTGATTCAGTTATCTCCAGCTAGCCCTGCCCTTGACATATGGGGATTATTACAATTCAGGGTGAGATTTGGGTAGGGACACCACCAAATCATATCAAGTACAGTGGTGTGATCACTGCCCACTGCAGCCTTGAGCTTACAGGCACAAGCGATCCTCCCACCTCAGCCTCCCAAGTAGCTGGGACCACAGGTGCCTACCACCGCATCTGGCTAATTTTTAATTTTTTGACTATGTTGCTTAGGCTGCTATTGATCTCCTGGGCTTAAGCAATGCCCCTTCTTTGGCCTCCCAAGGTATTGGGATTACAGCTGTGGCCACCGCTCCAGCCCCCATTTATTAAGTGCATTGAACAAATATTTATGGAACACCTGCTGTGTACCAGGTGCTATTCTAAGTGCAAGGGATAAAAGGGATGGAGTCCTTGCATAAAGGAGTCAGCGAAATACCAGGTGGCACAGAGGGCGTCCATGCTGTGGAGGAAGGGCAGCAATGGGAGCAGGGAGCTCTAGGAAGAGGAGGGTGGGTTGATCATTTCTTAAGGGGGTGGTGAGAGAATTTGACAACTGAGCAAAAGGAGAGAGTCTTGTGAGAGAGGGACACCAGGCAGGGGACAGCAAGGGCCTGGGGTAGGGGTGGAAAGGGGGCCTAAGGACCATAGGCCACACTGGCTCATGGGACCTTGATCCAGGATTCCAACAGGTGCTCACCTAATCCCTAAGCCCAGGCTCTGACCCCCACGCTCAGGTGGTTTTGCTCCATCTCTGCTGAAGTCTGGGTTGGCCCCTCTGCAAGTTCAGAAGTACCGCAGTGGCTGCTCTGGTTAGCGCCCACCCCAAGGTCCCACCCAGTCCATCCTGCAGCCCTGTAGAGGAGAGGCAGAGGCTCAGAGGGGACAAGCCACTGGCTGGGAGGCCGAGGGGCCTGGATAGGCCTTGCTCTTGTGCCATCCAGCATCGTCCTGGCTCTTGCATTCGGGAAGTGTCCCTTGGAAAGAACAGCCTGGGCGGCCAGAACTTCCTTCATTACTCCCTTGCAAGGGAGGGGGACAGGTGAGGCCCAGATGCCTGCCCTCTTCCAGACAGTCCTCACAGAGAGAATGGTCCCCCCAAGCCAGGATGTCTCCATGATCCTGGGGGCAGGTCCTACCTCTGGGGGCGTATAGCCCAGGCCCCCCGGGCCCACTCAGAAGGCAGACACCTGGGCCAGGGCAGGGGACTGTTCCCTGTTGGCCTCCGAATTCTGGACAGTTGGCTTTTGTGGGGAGGCTGCAAGCCCCAAGCCCATCTCCCATCCTCATCCACCAGAGCATCACCCTAGAGACAGAGGGGAGACCCCGGGAGTGTGGCAGCTGCCACTCCATCTCCGCCGGCCAGTGCAGCCACCTTGGACTCATGTGTTAAAGGAAATGGTGAGGTCAACCCAGAAACATAAATCCTTGTTACCGGCTCCCACCCCACTGCAGTTTAGATTCCAGGGCAGGAGAAGCTAAACGACCCCCACTCCAAACCCCCACTGGGCACTTGGCCAGCACATTGTGCCTGCCCTGGAGATGAGGGGAAATGGAAACAAGAGGGGAGGGAAGAGAAAAGGAAAGGGGAGAGAGAGAGAGAGGATGCAGGGAAAATGAGAGAGAAGGGAAGGGAGGCAGGGAGGGGAAAGCAGGCTGTGGCTCTCCCTGCATTGCCCCGGGGAATTAAGGCTTCTCTTCTGCCCTAGATGGGGGTTCCTAACTCAGCCCCTTTGCAGGACCCCAGCAGCTGTGGGACAGGACCAGTGCTGCCACCCGCCCGGGCCTGTGGGTGCTGAGCAGCTCCTGTGCACAGGCAGAGAGGCTCCCGTCCAAAAGGCAAGTGAGACTAGGCTAGGGTCAGGCGGATATTGGGCAGATGTTGAGAGGTCAGGGACCTTCGGCCCCCACCCCTCCTACAGAGATCACAGCTCCCTGAAGGAGACTGGCTGGTTGTCCTTGGAGCCAGGCCTGCAAAATGTATTCATGTCACTTCCAGGAACCTCACCTAAGGAGAGAGAAAAGTGGGGAGTAGAGGGGAGGGGAAGAAGGGAAGAGAAAAGGGAAGGGAAGGAGGTTGTGGGTGCAGAATTCCAGAG
This sequence comes from Hylobates moloch, assembly GCF_009828535.3. NCBI lineage: Eukaryota > Metazoa > Chordata > Mammalia > Primates > Hylobatidae > Hylobates > Hylobates moloch. The sequence goes on from NW_026652296.1 coordinate 3,392,881, forward strand.
CCCTTTCAGATAACAAAGGACTATTTAAAATGACCTAAATCTTCAGCTGAGAGGCTAAGCTAAGCTAAGGTTGCAGCCTACAGCGTCAGCTGATTTAACCCAGCCCTGCGCTCAACCCTTTCGGCCCTCATCTAATGGGAATCCACACGACCACCTGTGAGGTAGGTCCTGTTCTGTGTCACAGATGGGGAAAGAGGTTCACTGGTAGGAGGAAGGCCGAGCGCCCAGGGCGCTGATAGCATCGCCTCTCACACTCCGGTCAGCAAAGCTGCGAAGCCATTGTGTTCACCTCAGGGCGGTGCCAGCAGCCAGCTGTCTGCACTCTTGACAACATTCATTATTCTTCCTGTCACTTCAAGGCCCCTGGACAGACCAGATGCACGACATCCAGGTGGATCAGGAAGGGAATATGTAAACTTGAACCCAGGCGAGCTGGTGGTGGGATTCTAGCACCCCCTTTTCATTTAAAATGTCCTTAAATTAGCTTTAAACGAAGAGACTTTGAGAGGCTGAGTTCATTTCCTGGGAGAGTTCTTTGCATGGAAGGTAGAGCTTTCCACCTAGAGGAGACGAGTTCAAAGTGAACCTCATGCCTCATTTGACAGTGAGAAATCTGGCTGCCCTTTGCCATGCAAGACCCTGGTCAAGCAATCCCCCCCCACCCTACCCCCGGCCAAGTCATCCCAGGGCCGAGCTCAAATGTCCCAGGGCCAGGCAGGCAAACTTCTGTGGGCCAGTGGCCCAGGCGGAGACGGGAGGGAGTGCTGTGTGTGTGTGTGTGTGTGTGTGTGTGTGTGTGTGTGTGTGTGTGTGTGGAGGGGTACATTTGCATGTGCACTGTGCCATTATTCTTACATAGAGCTGCTAATTTGCAATCTTCAGCAACATTCTTCTTTGCTGGAAGAGCAGCTGGGCTTGCTTGCGATTAGCTGTTCTGGGTTCCCTTCTCAGTCCTCCTCAGAACAGTGTGTCTCCCTATGGCTTTCCATGACCCAAAATAGCCAGAGGCAGGCTATTTTTACAGGACTCTGAGAGAAGCCAGGCCAGGTGGGTGCTGGAGTCGGAATCCCTGATTGTCCTTTATCATCCAGCCCTCAGCCATCAGAGCGGGAAGCTGGAGGCACTCGAGAAGCCCCAGGAATGTTCCCACTGGCAACTGTCTGGGGAGAGTCAGGGCAGCCCATGGCCGGCTATAAAAAGGACACTGAGGCAGGTGGGAGCCAGGGACAGGCAGCCAGCGGAAAGGAAGCAGGTCCCTAGTCTGGGCTGCTCCTCTCCCAGAGCCTAAGGGGCTCATTTCCCTAAGATTTGCCTGGCAGTTGTCTGGGGTCCTCAGTCAAAGTGCATGCAAATTCAAGTTCTGTGCCCCAAGGTTAACCCTTGGTAAGTACTGTCCCTGAGAGCCCTTAACACACGCCCTGGGGAGTGGGGAGCTGGTGTTCTTTCATCCCCCAGACACACATTAAGCGCCTACTGTGTGCAAGCAGTGTGTGAGGGGCTTGGTTACCAGGGTGATCCAGACAGCCTGGGTCCCATGGGGCTTAGGCGCGAATGGGGAAGATGGCAATACAGAACAATTCAATGTCTACTATAACTGGTGATTCTAAGTGCTAGGATGAAATTTAAATCAGGATCACGCAAGAATGTTCTTAGCAGTTTATTTATAGTAGCCCTTTAAATCAGGATCACGCAAGAATGTTCTTAGCAGTTTATTTATAGTAGCCCAAACTAGAAACAATCCAAATGCTCATCAATAGGGTTTGGAGAAACAAAAGGTGACGCAACAGACCATGGAATATTCTAGATGGATGAGAACAGATGAGGCACCCGGCCACAGGGATGCATCCCCACACACAGTGTAAGCAAAAGAAGCCACACCAGGAGAACACACTGCACCTCCACACCCGGACCACCCCAGAGCAGGAAAAGTCAGCACGTGGAGTTCAGAAATGGACTGTGGTTGCCCTCAGGTGGGGGAGCGGTGAATCGTGGGCGCGACGGGGCTCCTGGGATCATGTTCTAGTTCTTGATCTGGGTGCTGCTTACTGAGGCGTGTTCACTTTGCGAAAATTCACTCATCTGGTTTCTTAAATGTTTTGCACTTTTCTGTATGTATATTTCACAATAAAAAGTGTTTATACAGTTTGGGAGGCCGAGGCGGGTGGATCACGAGGTCAAGAGATCGAGACCATCCTGGCCAACATGGTGAAACCCCGTCTCTACTAAAAATCCAAAAAATTAGCCGAGTGTGGTGGTGGGCGCCTATAGTTCCAGCTACTTGGGAGGCTGAGGCAGGAGAATGGCGTCAACCCGGGAGGCGGAGCTTGCAGTGAGCTGAGATCGTGCCACTGCACTCCAGCCTGGGCGACAGAGCGAGACTCTGTCTCAAAAAAAAAAAAAAAAAGTGTTTATAAAATACTAAAGCAGGGAAAGGGAGATAGAAGAGGGTGGTCCAGGAATTAGGGCTAAGATAAAATACACAATGCCCAGTTCAATTTGAATTTCAGATAAGCAGTGAATAATTTTTTAGTGTAAGTATGTCGGAATATTGCCAGGCTGCCAGTGTTTCTAGGAGCCGCTGCCCCGGGAATGTGGGCCCTATCCCAGGAATCAGGCTTCCCGAGGTTTACAAACAGCACTGCAGATATCCTGTGGCGATGCACATCCCTGGTGGGACAGCAGATGGGCTGGGCTGGGATACAGCCCGGGATGTGAATCCAAGGGCTCCAGAAGCATGCTGGGCAGCCTGGCTCTGCACAGAGAGCTGGAACGTGGTGCCAAAGAGCAGGGAAGCACCAGCGAGCTGCCCACAGGGACATCCTGTGTTTGCTGGAAGCCAAATGGGAACACCACACAACAGAGCTGGAACAGTGTCACTGGAGCCTCATGGACAATGGCCACGATGTCCTTCCTGAGGGCTCAGTGAATGTTATGCAGCTCTGTTATGATGAGCAGCAGCATTTATTGAATGCCTACTGTGTGCCAGCACTGAACTACATGATCCCAGGACTTAACACAGAGTAGCTGCTTCATAAAAAATTGATCGAAGGACCTATTTGATTCTTACAGCAACCTTCCGAGAGGTCTGTCAGGGCCCCTCCACCTACCGTTTGGGTGGTGGCTGTGGAACCCTCCCCTCTTCAAGCCTCCGTTTCTATCTCTGCAAAGCAGCATTACTGGCCTCTCCCTACTAGATGCCAACAACTCCCCAACCCTGGGCTTATTCCCTTTTTCTTCAGACAGGGTCTCTCTCTGTCACCCAAGCTGGAGTGCAGTGGTACAATCATAGCTCACTGCAGCCTCCGTCTCCTGGGCTCAAGGGATTACCGAGGCAGGCGGGACCCAGGCGACGGCGTTCAGCGAGGCAGCTGGAGAGCTCCCCAGCCCTGTCCAGTATGGAGATCCCACACTTTTGCCAATGAGCAGCTGACGCCCATTCTCACCGTGACCTGGTGGGGCAGGGATGTCCTTGCCTGGCCTGGGTAGCAGTAGTGGACCAGTCACTCATGCCAGTAGGACCCTTCCTACATCCATACCCCAAGCAAGCAAGGAAGGACTTCCGGAACAACGGACTCGTGGCAACCCTGCACCATTTTGGAGATGGGAATGTGAGCTTTGGAGAGTCTGGGCCAGGAGGGAAGGAGATCCGGACCAGTAGGCCTGGGCACAAGAAACCAACTGAAAATATAGAGCAGAGGATTTGGCCATGGACATTGGAGAGAGAAGGAGCCAGGGGTGGTCAACCCAGGAAACTTCAGCCTCTGATGCCTAGTATTTAGAACCCAAAGGGCCTGCGCAGGGTCTGGAGGGCAGCAGGAAGGAGTTGGGCTATGCCAAGTCACTCTCTGGATTGGAAAGCGGCGGATTCCTCCAGGAGAGCTAGTGCCTGGTCTGGGTGATTTCACCCTAAACTACCCCAGTGGTAGTCCCAGGAGGTGTCCTCTGTAGTACAGCAAGTCAGCCAGAGCTGGTGCACGTTAGGCTGCCTTCCCTTCATGTCCAGAGTGATGAATTGCACAATTCCAGTGGGTGCTGGGATGGCACCAACACACAGTGCTCCACAGAATGTCAGCATCATCTCTCTTGCCCTTCCCAACAACCCTGTGCTATCAGTAGCATCATTATCCCCTTCTGCAGATGAACACAGGGAGGCTTGGAGAGGCAGGTGGCTTGCTCGCTCAAGGTCAGTGACTCACTCAAGGTCAGTGGCTTGCTCAAGGTCAGTAAAGGTCAGTGGCTAGTACTCAGTGGAGCGAGCTTTGCGGCAGCTCTGTTGCCCTCAGAATAAGTTCTTAACTCTGGTCTCTTCCCCACTAGCATCTCCCCTGAGGACTCACTTTTAGCCAAATTCACCCCAAAAGACGCGAAACATTCTTTTGTACCCTCTAGTTTCTCCTGCCTGTGTGAACTGGAAGCTGTGCCTAGGAAGTCCCTGGGACTTAGTTCCCAGGACACACACCAGAGCATTCCACCAGCCTCCCCCACTTCAGCCTGACAGCTTTCTTTTTTTTTATTTTTTTGGGACGGAGTCTCGCTCTGTCACCCAGGCTGCAGTGGGTGGCATGATCTCCACTCACTGCAACCTCCGCCTCCTGGATTCAAGCTATTCTCCTGCCTCAGCCTCCCGAGTAGCTGGGATTACATGCACCCACCACCACGCCCAGCTAATTTTTTGTATTTTTAGTAGAGATGGGATTTCACTATGTTGGCCAGGCTGGTCTTGAATTCCTGACCTCGTAATCCACCCGCCTCAGCCTCCCAAAGTGCTGGGATTACAAACATGAGGCACCGTGCCCAGCCGAGCCTGACGGTTTTCTAAACACCCAGTGGGGGAGGCACAGCCTCCAGGAAATCAGGCAGCTGCATGGTTCAATGTTTGTGACGAGGTCCAATTTCATCAAGGAAATTGGTCGAGGCAGATTGCAGGATGTCAGAAAAGTTTCCTCAAAGATCATGTAGCAACGGAGGCAGCGATGGGGGCGTTACACCCGCCAGGGACAGGGCCTGCAGGAAGGCAGCCGGCAGAGCCAGAGGACCCTGAGTGTAGGAAACTGTTAACATCGCGCTGTCATCGGTCACGGGGAATTTGCACACAGCCCAGCTGTGCTACGCTCCGCTAAGACAGGGATATGCAGGGTTGCCATGTCTACTGTAACAAGTCACCAAAAAGTGCATTGCTTGAAACTTATTCTCTCACAGTTCTGGAGGCCAGAAGTCCACAGTGAAGGTGTAGACAGTCACACTCCCTCCAGAGGCTCTAGGGGACGATCCTTCCTGGGCTCTTCCAGCTTCTGGGGACTCCAGGTGTCCCAGGCTTGTGACCCCATTGCTCCAATCTCTGCCTGCGACTTCACGTAGGCTGCTCCTGTGTGTGTCTCCTCTTCTCTTCTCTCCTAAGGACACTTGTCATTGGACTCGGGGCCCGCACTAATCCAGGGGGATTTCATCGTGAGATCCTAAACTGTATTTGCAAAGACACTTTTCCCAAATACGGTCACATTCACAGGTTCCAGGGGACCATAACCAGTCCCCATCACCCTCCCTCAGAGTTAGCCACAGGGGTCCCTTTGGTGTGGGGACCTCCATGACTCTGAGATTGAGTGAGACAGATTAAAGGATAGTGTGATGTTAACATCTTACCACATACGATGGCTGAGATACAGATACACATCCCATAAGAAATATGCAGTATTGTTGACATTTCCAGAATTTCTTAAAAGTAAAAACAAGGCCATGTGGATATCATGTACCCTCTACTGATACAACGTGACAGAAACCCATCATCCTGGTCTAACCATGATGAAAACATCAGACATACTCAGATCGGAGGGCATTTCACAGAACATCTGAGTTGTACTCCCCAAAATGGTCAAGTTCATCAAAAGCAAGGAATGGTAAGAAACTGTCACAGACCAGAGCAGCCTAGGAGACGTGACGACTGAATGGGATGCGGCGCCCTGGATGGGATCCTGGAACAGGAAGAGGACGTTAGGGAGAAACTGGTCAACTCCAGATAAAGTCTGGCATTTAGTGAATTGTAATGTAGCGATGTTGATTTCTTAGCCTGGACAAATGTACCCTGGTCATCGAGTAGGATGATAACATTATGGGGAATTCAAGCCAAGTGAGGCATAGACGAGGATTCTCTTTACTGCCTTTCGACTCCTCTTCAGAGTTCAAGGCCACCCCTTGAACTGCTCAAGGAGCCCCAGGGCGCTCAGAGATACAGAAGTATAGAGAAAAAAAATGGAAACTTCCTTTCCAGCCTTTCTTTCCCAAATCCCACATCTCTGTAACTAAACTGTGGTGTGTGTTTTTTCCTCACCTTTGGGGAGCTCTTTTGAAAGCTTCTTCCAGTGTCAGAAGATGTGTCCTTCGGAAGGAGTCCCGAGTTGAGGGGTCTCTGGAAAGATCCCAACTTGGCTATATTTCAAGTAACAGAGAAACTACAGGGTCTGAGCTTCCACGGGCACAGGCCCTGTGCCTCCTCACACTACCCCCTCAATCAGGAACTGTCAGTAGCCCCACTTTCAAGAGGAGAAAGCCAAGTCCCTGAGGCACAGCCACAGCAGAGCTAGGATTCGGGCCAGGACTCATCCCCTTCCACTGGGTACAAACCCTTTCTCTCTCTCTCCCTCTCTTCCTCGCCCTCTCTTCTATCACAAAAGTCATGTACAGTCAGTCCCCACTTAGCATCTTTGACAGGTTCTTGGAAACTTGGACTTTAAGTGAAAGACTGGACTCAAGACCATTTGGGTCTCAGGCCTCAGCCAGGCACTTAATTGGTGTCCTCCTCTTTCCGGACCAGGAAGTGGTTTTAAAAAGCTCTCTTAGAACCCAGCCCCGGGAACCCTGGCACAGGCAGTCCCTCCCATCCCCAGGGAGGCCAAGAGGGGATGTATGCCAAGGTCCAGGCCAGATCCTGGCACTAACCACGTGTGGTCCCCACCAAGGGGTCCCTGTGGACGGCCACCCTCCCATCCCAAGCACTTTGGGGACTTACGCTGTCTAGGGAGGGGAGGAGGATGTGGACACAGCACACCCTGTCCTTTCCCTGCCTCTTCAGGAGGAACCTCTGCCCTTTGTGGACTAGAAGGTTCTGGGCTCTGCAGCCTGGGGTCAGGACCAACTCTGAACCAGAATGAATGAACTGCCCACAGCAGGCCACAACAAGGGGCATCACTCAGGAGAAGACAGACGTTCCCGAATTGTTGGTAAGAAACCTGTGGTGGGGGCAGCTCAGGGCCAGGACCGGCTGCGTAATTTGTAGGGCCCAGTGCAAAATGAAAACGAAAGGCCCCTGTTCAAAGGGTCCTTAAACCAACAGTGACCAGTAAGGCATTAAACCAATCATGAGGTCCTTTGGAGTGTGGGGTCCTTCCGGAGTGCAGGTATCTATATGACCACCCAAGTCACATGCCCACAAAGCCAGCCTCGCTCAGGCATCTCTTGGCTTTCAGACAATGCAACCCAGAGACGGCTTTCAACAGATGCCTTCACCCCAGGCCTGGCTCCTCCAGCCTCTCCTGGAGTTCCCCTTTGGTCAAAGTGCAAGTCAATCAAGAGGTCAGAGTGACCCACCCCATAGTCAAGAAGGGCAGTGGGAGGAGCTCTGGGAAAAGTCAAATTGTCGCCAGGCAGCTACAGGAGATAAGCTAGTCAGTGGCCTGCGGCCAGCGTGCTGTCAGCCGTTCCCCATGGTACTTCTCTGCATCCCGCATTCTCAGAAGAGAATCAGCTCCCAGGCAGGCCACGTCCACTCTGTCCTGGGCAGCAGCTGGGCACATTGTGCCTTCTACATGCCCATTAACCAGGCTGCAGGATGGAACCCAGCACTGGAAGGACCTCCTGTTCCGGGGACATTCCCAGGACAGCCCTGGGATGCCTCTGGCCAATGGCAGCCAGGAGGACAGGCCCCGGCCCGCAGACTCAGGGATGTGCACTGGGGAGGTCTCCTGCCCAGTTACACCTGGGGACCCACGGGACGCCTTCAGATGGGGCACATAGGGGAGGGGGAGGTGGCAGGTCCCCCCAGCACAAAGCAAAGGGACCCTGGTGACAGCAGGGAGGCAGTCAGGGGCTAGTGGTGGGGAGGCGGGTGGCAAGAGGAGCGAGGGAGCCTAGGGCAGGGGTTAACTCCTCACCTCACAGGGGAGCCAGCTGAGACAGCCGCAGATGAGGACCAGGCCCCCACCACAGGGTGCCCAGACTGCAGAGCGATTACAGAGGGGCCGCACCCCCCATGAAGTACACCCAGGCCATGCAGAAGTTCTCCTGACAGTCACGGTGCCGGGCAACCACCCACCCGATGCTGCTCCACAGGTGGAACGGCCGCTGACCCACAGCAACGGCAGTGTCTGAACCCAGGTTCACGTCCGGCTCCGGTTCCTCTGTCTGAAATGACGGCTGTGGGCTCCCCCTGGCCAGGCCAGCAAGGTTGCCTGTGTCTCCTCTTACCTCAGCGCCAGGAGGGCAGGAGCCCAGGAGAAGTGCCCGGGGTAAAAAGGACACCCCAGTGAGGGCAGGAGGCATCACTTGACTGTTTTTCTAAGTCAAATGAAACTGGATTTCCCACAGGGAAGTGCCAGACAGCCCCACAGGCCCTGAGCTCAGAGCGCCGCCTTGCTGTGAGGCTCTGCTGCCCCGGCCTCGAAATCCTCCATTGTTTTGAGCCAGAGGCTCTGCATTTTCATTCTGCCCCAGGCCTTACAAATCACACAGCCAGTCCTGCCCCACTGCCCCCAGGTAATGTAAAGACTCGGGGTCCTGATCCAGGTGGAACGAACATTCCAGGTGCTGGCTGGTCTTCAGTTCACACTGTCTACCTTTAAGTGCTCATTGTCAGAGGCTGGTGACCCCCAGACAGGGTGGATCTGCAGCGTCTGGCTGAGCTGAGGCTGGAGAACTTGGCAGTGCCTGGAGTCCCTGAGACTGGGGGAGGCCAGTGCCCCTGGGAGACAGTGCCCTGGGGAAACGGTCTCCCCAGGCATAGACCCCGTCCCCTCCCCTCCCCTTCCCAGTCTTGGGAAGTCTCCTTCTTCCCCTGAGACCATTGCATTTCTGCTGCCCCTCCCTCTATTCACCCACCTCAGGGAGAGGCTCCTAGTTCCCCCTCCCCTCTCCCCACCCCCAACCCCTCCACCCACAGCCCCACTGGCTTCATAATCCCCTCAGTGGCTTCTGGCCCCTGGATGGTGTGGGATGGGGCGGTGCTTACATCACTCCACTTTCTCGTCAGATGGGGAAGACAACTGTTGTTTCTGCCACCCCCCACCCCCAGTATGCATCGCCACATTTTCTGGAAACAGCACTCAGGATTTTCTGAGAGGACCCCCCCCACCACCACCACAGCTTGAATTCCTGTAGTCTGGGGAGGGGAAACCCCACTCTCAAAGCCCAAGGTAGACATGTGACTCAGTCCTGGCCAATCAGATTATTTCATCCCGCAGGTCTCAGTGATTGGCTTAGGGACGGGAACAGAACTCACATCAGTCCAACAGGAGTTAATTCTGCACCACTATTGGGAAGAAAGAATTTGGCTTTCTATTGGAAGGGGAGGTGGGAGGAAGTAAGCCCTGGGCTGCCAGGGGCTGACTGAAAAAGATGGGAGAGTAAGAGATGGAGAAAAATCAAGTCCTGAGGACAGCATTTGAGCCCCTGGATCCATCTGTGCCTGAAGGCAGGAGGGGCCTAGACCATTTCAGTTACACACAAATCGTTTTTCTTAAGCCAGTTGAGTCTGGTTTTGTGTCACTCAAGACAGAAAGAGCCCTTAGCAGTGTCCTCTCTCCCCTCTTGCAAAGGTTACAGCCACACAGGAGCTGAATCCACACTTGATTACCAAACACAGTGCCCAAGACTTGGAGAAATTCCCAAAGCTGGCTGAGGGAAGGCTTTGGAAAGGGGCCCATGCCTTTTGCTAACTTTTCTTTCTGAGGCACTGTGGCTGGGAATCCTTCCAGAGAGAAGCCTTGTCTTCCCTCACAGCACAGAAAGGCCCCCATCCCTTGTGGGAGGCAGAATTCTAAGATGGCTCAGAATCCCAGCCCCTGCTGTAGACTCCCTGTATAACCCCCTTCCCTGAAATGTGGGCAGGACTGTAGATACAGTGGTGTATCATGCCATGAGAAAATTATTACTTAGTTGACTTGGAGTTCCTCAAAAGAGAGATGGTTCTGGGTGGGCCTGGCTTAAGCAGATGAGCTCTTAAAAGGAACTGAGCCTTTCTTGAAGTCAGAGATTGGACGTGTGTAAAGGCCCCAGGAGGGATCACGTGATAAGGACCTGTGAGTAGCCTCTAGAAACTGACAGCAGTCCCAGCCAACAGCTGGACAAACAACAAGGACTTCAGTCCTATCGCTGCAGGGAAATGAATCCTGCCATCAACCAGAGGGAGCTTGAAAGTGGATTTTTCCCAGCTGAGCCTCCAAATGAGAATGCAGCCCAGCCACCACCTTGACTGCAGACTTGTCAGGCCCTGGGCAGTGGACCCAGCTAGAACGTGCCAGACTCGTGACCCATTAAAACAGATAATGAATGGGTGTTGTCGAAGCCGCTAAGTTTGTGATAATTTGTTACACATCATAGAAACCAATGTAACTCTCACCACCAGAACCTAGGAGAGCCTGTCGGCCAGGGTCAGAGGACAGAACGGTCCACTAAACATCTAAACGTAGGATAAACATTAAGCACTAAGCATAGGATAATGAATACAATGCACGGTGCAGTGGTGAGCTCTCGGCTCCTGCAGGCAGGCCTCCTGGGCTCCCATTCCAGTCCGACTGCTTGCTAGCCTCGGTGTCCTCATTTGCAAAATGGGATCTGAAAGAGCACTTCCTTTCACGGGGTGGTCAGCGTAGTTTCCACGTAGTTTCTTGTCGTTGTTGACGTTGTTGTCATGGTTCTAGCAAGAATATTTTGGTGCTCAGGGTCGCGTATGCCACACGCCTGGGTTGGAGATCTCGCTCCTCCACTCACTAGCTGTGACCACGGGCATCCCCTTCACCGTGGTGATCCTTGGTTTCCTCCCTGGAAAATGGGACAATAAAGGGATGCAGTCCCAGAGAACTTGCTGAGTGGAGTCCTGAGCCACTGTGTCATGTGCTGAGCTCACTGCCAACTAGGTCAGTCACTGGACCGAACTGGGTCTATTACCCACATACAGTAGAAAGCCAAACACCAAGGCACCGCGTTTTTGCAGCGAGAAAGGTTTATTATGAGTGGCAAGGAGACAGGAGGAAACACTCAAATCTGTCTCCCAGCTGGGGGCTAGGTCAGGTTTTATAAGCATAGGATAATAAGGTATGATCTGATTGGCTGTTCCCATCAGGTGATGCCAGGAGGTGTGATCTGATTGGATCCTGCCATGGGGTGATGCCAGGGCTCAATCTGATTGGATCCTGGATCCTGCCATGCAGTGTCCACTTCTTAATTCAGTCTCCACATCCTGGCTCGAGCACTTAGGTTCCATCCCTGGCTGCATGCTTGGTGTGTCTGGGCATGCCCAGGTTATGCGACCTTCAACCTGGGGGTTCATGACAACTGAAAACAACTCACAACTTTGTTACATAAAAGTTGAACCAGATTTGTCTAGTGCAGTTACCAGGTTACGGTCCCAGGATTCAATCTCAGGACTTCCGGTTCAAGGAGCTGCCACTCCCTGGAACGTGGCTGGCTGAAATATTCCCATCTGGAACAGAAAGTTCCCATCTGGAAGCTTCATGCATGTTTTCCTTCCTAGAACAAAGGGCGAACTTCGCAAACCCGCTCTTCCCAGTTGACAAAGCACCTTCACCTGCCTTGACCTTAGCCGTGATGACGGCCTCCCACTGTGACCCTGGCTGAGATGGAAACAGGGGCCCCGAGAGAGAGTCCCTCACCCAGGTCACACACGTAAAAAGTGGTGAGACTGGGATTTGAACCTAGGTCTCCCAGACTCCACAGACCATGCTCATGGCCCCTCTTAGAGCCATGTTCCCTATATTCTAGTGAGGAAAGAAAGTCAACCAAGAGTAAGAAAGGGCCGGGAGCACTGGCTCCCGCCAGTAATCTCAGCACTTTGGGAGACCAAGGCAGGAGGATCACCCGAGACCAAGAGTTCAGGACCAGCCTGGACAACATAGCGAGACCCTCCTATCTCTACAAAAACAAAACAAAACAAAAAGGAGTCAAGTATGTCATATGGGGATGTAAATGATGGGGAGAAGTCAAGTGTTTATGGGAAGAATTAGGTTTATAAGTGGTGGCAGAGGTGGTCAGCGTACACCTCACTGAAAAGAGAACATGAGAACAAAGACCTAGGAGGTGAGGGTGCGAGACATGCAGCTGCCTGGGGAAGAGCCTTCCAGGCTGTGCAAAGGCCCCGGGGCTGAAATGTGCCCGGCATGCCTGGGGAGCACCAAGGAGGTGGCCGACGTGGCCTGCCTGGCTTGCCTCTGCCCCAGAAACCGTCAGCGTCACACCCTGCTGTCATCTCGTCATCTGCATTATATTCCCAGGGTTTCTTAAATCCCTAAGAGAGTTTGGACTGGCTCAGGTCATCTGTTGGTGCCAATGATCAGCTCCCCCTAGGTCAGATGCCCACCCATGGTTCAATATCTTCACCATAGGGGCGGGATTAAGTCTCCCCACATATGGCCACCCTGAGTGAGCTGCCCCTTCTGCAATGGCTGTGGATGTGGTGGCAGTGACTGAGGTGACCAGTGGCCCAACTCGCTGGTTTATTTTCTTTATCAGATGCTGCAGCCTCTCTCAAATAGCTGTGCCACCATCAGGAGTATCCCCTGACCCCCGGGCACTGAACCAAACCTTCCCCTCCAACCAGACCTATCCCTCCACCAGTGGATGTTAGTGACCAGCTATTGTGAGCCACACCCTGTCATAGGTGCTGGGGGCGACATGGCAGGCAAGACAGGCAAGGTCCCTGCATCCTAGCAACAGAGACATACAATTGACAAATAACTGCAGAAATAATTATTTAAATAGATTCTGATGTGTGCAATGATGGGAAACATTGGAACTATGAGAACTTATAATAGGGGACAAGCCCAAGCTTCAGGGTCGGGGGAAGAGCAATCACGGAAGCCTTCTTGGAGAAAGTGACAATGAAGCTGAGAACTGAATGGTGAATCCAAGTCAGCCAGAGAGGAATGGGGGAAGAAAACAGGATTCCCAGAAGAAGGAAAGAATGCATTCAAAGGCCACCAAGGTTGAAAGGAGCTCAACAGGTTTGAGACAACCCAAGAAAGCCTGCGTGTGGCGAAGGTGTCATGGGGGATGGGTGGGAGGTAGCAGCATAGGGCCAGGCTGGAGGGTAATGGAGGTTCAAAGAACACTTCTCCTTGTCATCTGATTTCTAAAGCCCATTCAAGCCGGGGCCCAGCAGCCCTGTGAGCTGAGAGAACAAATTTGAATGTCAAATTGCTGTCCTGCCCATTGCATGCACACACAATCTCTCTGGCTACCAGGGGCTCCAAGGGCCCTGCCAACAATGAGGAGTTCCAGGAGGCAAGCACAGCCCTGTGAGACCCTGCTCTGAGGAGGAGGAGGCTCATCAGAATCAATGGCAAGTGCCACTCACACCTGTCCTTTCAGGAGGCACTGAACTACTTCTATGTAACAGCCATCAGAGCGTCACCGGGTCCCATGCAGGAACCAGCTTTAACCAGGGGTGCTCATGCAAGTTGCACCCCCGTATGCCCTGGGGAGCTCTTACCACCTCATCTCTTTAATCTGGACCTCTCAGGGTGGGTCCCAGCCTCCTGCAAAATCCCCAGGTTCTTCTAACACGTGCCTGGGGAGGCCCCAGACTCTGACCTCTCGTCTATTCTCTGTGCACCCTCCCTCCTTGGTGTCACATCCAGGACAGTGGCAGACACGCCATGGCTAAGACAATGACTCCCAATTTTGATTTCCAGCCTGGACCACCTGCTGATCCCCAGCTCAGGGCCCACCACATTTTCAGCAGCGCCAGGCGGGCTCATCGTCACATCTTAATCTTACCGCATCTGCACCGCCTGCAACGGTGTCCCCCAGAATTCATGTTCATCCAGAACCTCAGAATGTGACCTTATCTGGAAATAGGGGCTTTGCAGATGGAATTAGTTCAGATGAGGTCATATAGGATTAGGTTGTGCACTAAATCCAATGACTGGTATCCTTATAGGAGAAAGAAGAGACTCCGAGACACAGGGAGAAGGCCATGTGAAGACGGCGGCAGGGATTAGAGTGACGCCGCCACAGGCCAAGGAGCTGCAAGGATCTCTGGTGCCCACAGAAGCTGGAAGAGAGGCTGGAACGGATTCTCCCTCAGAGCCTCCGGAAGGAAACAGCTCTGCCCACACCTTGATTTGGGATTTAAATTTCTGCTGCTTTAAGCCACCCAATTTTCAGGAATTAGCTAAGCAGTCTTGCAGACGAATGCAACATTGAAAGCAGGACTCAGAATTTTCTCCGTCATACCTGCTCTTCCCCCATCTCCCATCTCCCATCTCCCATCTCCACAGGTGCACCCTCCGTGCCCCTCACTGCTCAGGCTGAAATCTTTGCAGCCTGCCTGCCTGCCTTTCTCCCTGCCTCCATTCCTTCCCTTCTCTCTATCTTTTTTTCTTTCTCTCTCTCTCTCTCTCTTCTTTCTTGAAGGGATCTCATTCTGTCGCCTAGCCTGGAAGGCAGTGGCATGATCATGGCTCACTGCAGTCTCCACCTCCTGGGCTCAAGCGAAAGCAACAAAGGGCTGGAAGGGGTGGGGACGGGAGAGCCTTGGGCATCTGCTGGCCTGGAAGAGGGCAGGACAGGAGCTTGGAGTCTGGAGACTCGGCTGCCCAGGTGCATGTCTAGTCACACTCATTCGCCTCCTAGCCTTCTGGAGTTTCTGGTTCTCCAACCTCTCTGCCAGTCCGATGACCCCACGTCATCACATATCACCAACTCTTACCTGACAATCAGCCATCCACCCAAAAGCACACTTTTTTTTTTTTTAGATAGTCTCGCTCTGTTGCCCAGGCTGGAATGCAGTGGTGAGATCTCGGCTCACTGCAACCTCTGCTTCCTGGGTTCAAGTGATTTTCCTGCCTCAGCCTCCCGAGTAGCTGGGATTATAGGCGAGCACCACCACGCCTGGCTAATTTTTGTATTTTTAGTAGAGATGGGGTTTCACCATGTTGGCCAGGCTGGTCTCGAACTCCTGACCTCAAGTGATCCGCCCACCTAGGCCTCCCAAAGTGCTGGAATTACAGGCGTGAGCCACCGCGACCAACTTTTTTTTTTTTTTTTTTTTTTTTTTTTAAGATAGAGTCTTGCTCTGTGGCCCAGGCTGGAGTGCAATGGCGCCATCACGGCTCACTACGGCCTTGACCTTCTGGACTCAAGTGATCCTCCCAGCTCAGCCTCCCAAGTAGCTGGGACTATAGGTACAGACTACCATGCCTGGCTAATTTTTTCTTTTTTTGTAGAAACGAGGTCTCACTATGTTGCCCAGACTTCTCTCAAACTCCTGGGCTCAAGCAATTCTCCCACTTCAGCCTCCCAAAGTGCTGGGATTATAGGCATGACCCACTGCACCCAGCTACTTTAAGTTTTTTTTTGTAGGGATTGGGTCTCACTATGTTGCCCAGGCTGGACAGTCATTTTAACTCCACCAGGTGTCCTGCCTTCCACAGGCATTCCTTTGTCAAAGTCAGAATCAAGCCCTGAGGTTGTACCGTCACATCGCCCTGCACCTGGTCACTTCTCACAGCCTCCTGCCCCGCTCATGTGAAGCCACTGACATCTCTCTCCTCCTCACTTCCTCCCTTTTTCTGCCCTTACATGCTAGTCTTTATTTACTTATTGAGACAGAGTTTCACTCCTTTTGCCCAGGCTAGAGTGCAATGGCATGATCTCTGCTCACTGCAACCTCCGCCTCCTGGGTTCAAGCGATTCTCCTGCCTCAGCCTCTCGAGTAACTGGGATTACAGGCACACACCACCATGCCCGGCCCCACTCTAGTCTTTAAAACACAAGGCAGAACAATCTCATGGGCCCCCTTGTCCCCCGTCTCACTCTGTCAAGTCCAAAGCCCTCACAGTGTGGCACGGGCCCATCCCGACCTGACCATCCCTCCCCACGACAGCTCCTCCAGCCTCACCCTGCCACACTCCTTCTTGTTCACTGCCCTCCAGCCACACTGGCCACCCTGCTGCCGCCCCTGCCTCAAGGCCTTTGCACTGGTTGTTCCCTCTGTTTGGCACATCCTGCGCCCAGGGCCTGGCTCATTCTCTCCATTCAGATGTCTGCTCAAATGTCACCTCCCTAGAGGCCTTCTCTGACCACCCTGCCTAAGGCAGGCTCCTGTCCCATCCTCCTCCTGCCCTTTACCCGGTTTAACTGTTTCTGGCGTCCTTCCACCTGACATAGCATAGACAGCACATGTTTGTGGGTTTATTCCCAGCATGGCTGTGCAGCTGGCCCAGAAACTGGCCTGAGAAGGCCTCAATAAACATTGGCTGAACAAATGAAAGAGTAGGTGAATGAATGATTGAGTGAACGAGAAAGCAGATGAAGACCCATCCTGAAGACTCATCCAACCCTAATTGCTCATGAGTGTTGCCAAGTTGCAGCTCTTGTGAGGGGCAGATAAGCACGTGGTTTCCAAAGTTCCGGTTCCTGTTGAGCAGCAGAAGGGCTCCCCTGTGACCTCTGCAGTGGGAACGGCAGCATCCCCTCTCACAGCCCCGCAAAGACAAGGCTCGTGGGCCTCCTTCTAAGGGGCAGCAGGACTCGGGGCACCTGGGGAGGTCAGGCCTGCATCCCAACACCAGCACTGTCCCCAAGGGCTGTGGGGCCCCAGGCTGGTTACCTGACCTCTCCGTGCCTTGGTGTTCTTATCTACAAGATGGGTACAAGGAGGATTTATGTGGCTGCAAGGCCGTTGTGAGAACTGAATGCACTCATACGCAGCTAGGCTGAGAATGGTCCCTCAGTAAGCAAGAGCAAGCATCACCACGTGGCACCATGGAGAAGGGTGGTCTTCCATTATCTCCTTCTCTTTCTTAGGACAAGGCCGGGCATGTGATTGTCCCCATCCGGAGCTTGGCCAAGCCAGAGCAGGGGATGCGACAGAGCCCTCAGCATGGTGACATCCCGGAATTTTGACTACGGGGCTACAATAGCCACAAGTGCACTGGTGTGCCATGCGGATGTTTCACCTCGGGGTCTGCCTGGGATGAGCTGCCAACCCCCGTCCTTTGCTGCTGAGGCAGTCAGACCTGAATTGTCTCCACCCCACCGCCACCTTCACTGAGGAGGAAAGAGAAAGAAAAGGAATGCAGAGGCCGCCAGTCAGGAGGCCAGAGATACACGGCCCTCTGGGAAGGGGGGAGGTGGATGCCCAGAGGTGAGGAGTGCTGGCCTGGGGGACTCCTTCGGGGGCCTCCGGGGCTGGCTAGCTGTGGGTGCTGGGCCCATCCCTGGGCTTGTGTGCCCACAGGGACTGTACCTTCCGCGTGAGGGGACGTGACCAAGGGGCCGCAACCACACCCCTCCCGGCGGGGGCTCGACAGAGCAAGAGGGTCGTGAGTAGTTCTCACAGAAGGTGAAGTGTGCACACACAGTGCCATCTGTGGCCTGCGTGCTCTCCGGGCCCCTCCAAGCCACCTCATCTGTCCTTTCTCAGGCCGGGCCCACCCTACAAACCCAGTGTGTCGGCAGTAGTTTGCCCCAGATGGCCCCTGCTGCTCCCAGCACCTCGGCTCACCCGGCCACGCCCCAGCCTCCGGTGCACTTCATCACCTGCCCTAGAAGCAAGATGCTGAGACCTCGAAGGCTGTGCTCAGACCCTCAGAGCAAAATATTCGCAACTAATGTGCCAGCAAATTTCCCAAAGCCGAGTAAAACTTAGGATCCGGCAACCCTCCAGGGAGTCCCGAGCAAGGGGCTCGATGATGTGGTTTTGCTCTCCCTCTCCTCAGACCACTCCGGGCAGGCAGTTTGTCACCGGGAGAGATGACTGCCCCCCTCACTGGAGCAGGACTGGTGACCACACTGGCAGCCAGCTGTTGGCCCAGTGTCGTAAATGATGCAGGACGGCTTATCGGCCACAGGAAGCTGGAGAGCCAGGCTGCAGCCACACAGAGTGAAGAAACCGGCTTGTGGGAGAGGAAGCTGCCCGGCCTCGGTTATGCAAAGTATACGGGGGTGCCGGGCGGGGGGCTCTTCCTGTATTACATAATTATCTCTGCATCCCTGTTGGAGGGAGGCTTGCACCTCAGCTGCACTTCCGAGTCACTTGGGGTGTCGAGTGCCACCCTAGAGATTCTGGCACAGTTGATCTAGAGCATGACCTGGGCAGGAGGGCTTTTTTAAGCCCTCTGGATTATTCTAGGAGCAGCCAAGGTTATAAACACAGGCTCCAGATTTAGAACACAGGCTCAGGTTCAGGAGCAGAGCTTCAGCCTACAGGTCTTGAGGGATCCCACCCAACTGCGAGGATCACAGAGACTAAGCTGCGAATAGTGCCCTGGAGTTGTGCAGTTTACAGCCTGTGCAACTGGACACAGCAGACCTGATGGGGGGCAGGGGAGAAACTGAGCATCCAGACTACTTTGTTGGTGAAGAATGACATGGAGGTGCAGGTTCAGACCCCAGTACTGCCACCTGTTCATGGAATTTGTACTCAATGCCTCCTGTGTATGGGCACTATGTACCCGACCTGAGTCATGCAGATGATATTTATGGGAGGGAGACAGAGAGAAAACAAATAATCCTGCACACAAATATATAATGACACATTTAGGAAAAACAGGTGGCAGGAAAGAGCAAGGGAAGTGTGGTGGGCAGAATAATGCCCTCACCCAGTCTTCAAACCTGTAACTACTCTAGGCTGCTCAGTGAAGGGGAGTTTAGGCAGCAGATGGAACAGAGGTTGTGAATCAGCTGGCCTGGAGATGGGGAGATCATCCCGGACCATTGGAGAGGGCCCGGTGTCCTCACAGGAACCCTTCAAGTGCAAGAGGGAATGGGAAGAGGGGCGGCAGAGGGAAGACTCACCCCGAGGCTGCTGCCTTGGAGAGGGAGGAACCAAGGGCCTGAATCCTGCCAACCACCCCAATGAGCAGGAAACAGGTGCTCCCCGGAGCTTCCAGAAAGGGGCACAGTCTGCTGACACCTTGACTTGGGCTCACTGAGACCCTGGACGGAGGGTCAGCGGAGCCCACCCAGATGCCTGACTCAAGGAACCGGTGAACTAATCAAGAGCTGCTTCAGGCCATGGCACTGGGGGTCACGTGTGATACCAGCAAACAGAAAACATACAGTCAAAGCCTCAAGCGAGAGTATGGTCTAGTTTGGGGGTCAGAGAAAACTTCCTGAAGAAATGGCATTTGGGGTAAGACCAAGAGGAAGAAGAGAAATGAACTTGGCAAAGTAGGGAGGCGGAGAGAACAAAGCGGGCCAGGGCCCTGGGCAGGAAGAAACCCACTGTGAGCAAGGGAGGGAGAGAAGTCCAGTGCGAGGCGCTATTGCACGCTACCAGCCTCAGCTTCCTCACCTGTGAAATGGGATTACAACAGCATGCCCTCATTGGGAGAATGAAGTGGGCTGGGAAATCGTACAGCAAAGTGGCTAGAATTCCACAGTCAGGGTTCAAACCCTAGGTCTTCTGGTTACTGCTTGAGTGACCTTGGACAGGCTGTTTTCCCTACCCGAGCCTCCATTTCCCGCGAGCCTGCTGTGAGTCTTAGATCTGTGTCCACAGCATCCTCAATAAACATGGACTGTTGTTGTTTTTGTTAGGGGAATAAGGCCCAGAGACAGCAAGAGACCTGGTGGTTGAACCAGGTGAAAAATAAGTTTCCTGTCTCCGGCCTCGACTCTGTGCAGCTTCTCAATCTGCAAAGCCAGGGTCAACTGAGGAAAGCAAAATTCAAGCCAGGTGAGTTGCGGCCCAGGGTGGCTCAGGAGAGGGGTGTGTGTGTGTGTGTGTGTGTACGTGTGGGTGTGCTGGAGTGGCATGTGCATGTGTGTGTGAGTGTGTGTGAGATTGCAAGAAGCAGCATGCACGGAGAAGTGTGGCTGGGCATAGTGGCTTACGCCTGAAATCTCAGGACTTTGGGAGGCCAAGGTGGGAGGATCACTAGAGGCCAGATGTTCGAGACCAGCCTGGACAACATAGTGAGATGAGATCTCATCTCTAAAGAAAAACAAAAGTTGGATGTGAGTGTGTCTGTGAATGTGCACAGGCAAGTGTGCATGGGTGTGAAAGGTGGGTGAGTGACTGATATATGTGGACCCTCCCCAGAGTCACACCTGGAAGGCTCCCGAAAAGGCCTGGCCGCTCACTCACAGGAGTCGGTTTAGCTCCCTGAAGGGCAGCTGCCAGCCAGGCCGAGGATAAGGGGGAGGTTTAGCTGGCTGATGCTGGACCAAATTAAATGTTAAAAAAAACATCCAGGCCTGTGGGTGTGTGCACTTAAAGCTGTGCCTGCTGTTCTGGATGATCTAGCTGATTCTTGGTGGCCACATCTGATGTTTCTGCTGAGATTGAGACACCCTGTCCCTACCGCTGCCACCTCCCAGGGTGAAACACCCACCCGGGAGTTCAGGGCCCTGCCACCCAAGAACAGAAACCACGGGGTAAACCCCACCTCAAGGAGACGCCTCACCCTTGGAGGAGACGATGGCGCCCTGCACCTGTCATGACCGCCCCATGGCGAAGGTCCCCTCCCTAATCCAACCAGACCTCGGTTAAAAACTTCATAGCTGTATATCCTAGGACAAGCAGCTTATCCTTCCAGATCGCCATTGCCTCCCTTCCTGGGCTCCCTAAATGCTTTCATCAGATTGCTGCAAGAAGATGAAATGCTTGTAAAGACGTTACCTACAGCCGGGCCCCGTTGCTCACACCAGTAATCCCAACACTTTGGGAGACAGAGGTGGGCAGAAGGCTTGAGCCTAGGAATTCAAAAGCAGCCTGGATTATAAGGTGAAACCCCATATCAAAAACAAATTAGCTGGGTGTGGTGGTGCATGCCTGTAGCCCCAGCTACTGGGGAGGCTGAGGTGGGAGGATGGGTTGAGCCGAGGAGGTCCAGGCCGCAGTGAGAGGTGATCTTGCCACTGCACTCCAGCCTGGTCAATGAGCAAGACCCTGCCTCAAAAGAAAAGAAAGAAAGATCTGCCATGGGGCCAGCATTTAGTAACCACTCAATATAAGTGAGCTATTAAGGAGGCTTGGAAGTTATTATTAGCAACTAGAATATGAGACAGCCTGAGATTAAGCTCCCCACCCAGCCTAGTGGGATAAGGATCCAATCACAATTCTGTTGATAGTAAGAAAAATAAACCAATGCCATATTGATTATCTGGATTGTGACCTGAAGTTCTTACCTTATTACAGGGACATAGACCTGAACTGGTGTGTGTTGCTGTCATTATAACTGTTGGCTCCTTGAGAGCAAGGATTGTGTTGTCTTTTATTACCACTGTGTCCCCCAGCACTTAATACGGCACCTGGCACACAGTAGGTGCTTGATGTTGTTGAATGAAAGAGCGAAGACACCTGAATGGCCTGAAGGACAGAAAGACAGAAGTCAGTGTGTCCTTATGCCTGATAAACTTCGATCCTCCTTTACTAGGACTTTCTGTTTCTATCACTGAAGCAGAGGATGAAAGAAATATTTACCAAAAGGCTCCCGGTCCTGGTGGGTTTCTCGCAGCTACAGATTGCCTTTTTAGACAGCATTTCTCCAGAGAGCAGCTGACCTCCTAGGTCATGTTTCACAGGGATAGTGGGGTAGGGGGTGACAAGAAGTAAGCCTCCTCTCAAGGAATCAACACTTACTCTGCATGAGGCACTATGCTGGTGACTTTTTACATACCTCACCTTATTTAGTTCTTACAACAATTGATAGCTTATCTTTAGGTGCAGTCACCCCACCTGCCAGACACATATGCATATCTGATTGTTCCCCTATCCCATTCTGTCTGTGTTATCTTATGTAAAATGCAGATTCCCCCATCTTTCCTTTGTCCCTTTTGTTTATGTGAGAACCGTATGTTTCTCAATATCCCACCCTTTCTCCTTTAAGTTTGGAGCCCCCAAAACCATCTTCAGAGAAAGACATAGACCCGTCTTCCAGGTGCATCCTTAACTTTGGCAAATAAATCTCCAAAAATGATTGAGACTTGTCTCATCGTTTTCTCCAATTGACAAGCCAAACCATTCACATGTTACAAATGAGGAAACTGAAGCTCAGAGAGGTATATAGGTACCCAGTGTGGTACACAGATTTTTATAAAATAACCTCAATTCATCCCTCCTTGTATCCATGCCCTTTGCAAAATGGTTTCGCAGCTCTTCCCATCAAAAGGCAGAGGTGGTTTCCAAACTCTTGAGTCAGGTTGGTCTTGTGACTTGCTTTGGCCAACAGAATTGCTGGAAGTGATACTGTGCCAAATCTAAGACCCCAGACTGCCTCGCAGGTTTCTTCTCTCTCTCTTGGACCCCTGTCTCCATCAGGAGAACAGTCTGCCGGAGAATGAGAGACCAGTTGTTCCCATCACCCTAGATGATAGAGCTTCCTACAGACCTGGCAGCTGACCACAAAAATGCACGAGGGATCCCAGCCCACACCAGAACCATCCAACTGATGGTTCAGGCTAAATTGTCAACTCATAGAATCATGTTTTAAGCAACTAAGTTTTGGGATGATTTGTTACATAGCAGTAGCTAACTGATACACTCACAGTCACACAACTGTTAAAGGCTGGGTCAGGACTCAAGGCAGGAGTCGGGTTTGTGGGACTCCAGAATCCATGCTCTCAACCTCTGTATTTTGCTGCCTCCCAGAAGGAAAATGAGGATAACAGGGCTCGAGCTGCTAAAGAGCCCTTCTCTTGTCTCCCAACATTCAGCTATGTCTTCTAGGGAACATGCCTAATCCCTGCTCTCTCCTGCCCTGGCACCTCCTTTCATACCCTGAGCCGTGCTCTTTCATCCCCTACTCTTACAAGGGTTTGGGTGGGGACAAAGCAGTGGCTGCCACTTCAGGTTTCCCTGAGCCCCTACTTTGATCAGTTCCAACCCTGCTCGTTTTCAAGGTTTGTTCCGAATGCTGGCAAGAGCCAGCGTTTCTACACGTACATATCAGCAGCCATGATGAAAACCAGCTGTGAGGTTTAAAAATAGCCCCCAAGGGCTGCCAAAAATGCCAGGTCCCTGACTCGGAGAGGAGAAGCCAACCCCAAGGTGGGGCCACCATCGTCAGGGAAGAGTCGTAGCCACCACGTGCCCAGGAGTCTTCCATGCCAGTCCCACAGGACTTGCCACAGGATGTCAGCTGAGCCCGAGTCCCTAGGAGCAAAAGCCCCCAGAGAAGCGGGGATGGAGTTCGAGACCAGCCTGGTCGACATGGTGAAACCCCATCTCTACTGAAAATACAAAAATGAACTGGGTAGTCCCAGCTACTCAGGAGGCTGCGGCAGGAGAATTGCTTGAACCCGGGAGGCAGAGGTTGCAGTGAGCTGAGATCACGCCACTGCACTCCAGCCTGGGCAACAGAGCAAGACTCTGTCTCAAACGAGAAGGAGGAGGAGGAGGAGGAGGAGGAAGTGGAGGAGGAGGAGGAGGGGGAGGAGGAGAAGGAGGAGGGAAGGGAAAATAAGGCAGGGCCCAGAAAGCCTCCCAGGGGCCTCTTCCCCCTCCTGCTTCCTACACCTCCTGTTGCCCCTCCCTCCTCCCCCCCTCCCATCGTTCTCTCCCCTTCCCTCTTTTTTTGTTGCCTCTGAAGGGAAGAGACTGGGCTGTGGAGGGAGACTGCCTGGGTCCCCCTCGGGAATTCTGTGATCCTAGGCAAGTGACGTCACCCTTGAGCCTCAGTTTCCTCGTCTGTCAAACGGAGGCCTGCCTTGCTGGGTGTCCTAAGGACCTACCAGGACGATGAGTCAGTGAGGGCACGATGCCGTCACTTCTTCTTTGGAGAAGGATGGGGATGAGGACAGTGCCCTCCTCTCTTCTCCCCTTTCTCCTTCCTTCCTGCCCCCCATCCTCTTTCTGCTCCCACACGCCCCTGGCCTGGCCCCCATGTGACGGCCCCCAGGGCCAGGGATCTGCCAAGCTGAGCCTACCTGCAGTGCAGCCCTGTTGCCCTGGGGCACCCTGGGCCTGGCTCGCTGAGGGAGCCCAGGCCAGACCCGCTGCCCCACCCCATCAACTCCCACATCAGCCCTGTGCTGGGTATTTGGCTCACAGCTATATCCCAGTGCCTACAATGCTGCGTGGCACATAGTAGGTGCTTAACAAATATTTGTTGAGTGACTGCAGGAACCATCAGTAATTGTTCCTATTGACAAATGAGAAACTGAGGCTCCAAGAAGTTGGCTAGCTTATAGCAGAGCACAGCCCTTAAAGCTTGAGGGGACCCACATAAACAAAAGGGATAAAGGAAAGATGGGGGAATCTGCATTTTACATAACACAGACAAAATGGGATAGGGGAACAATCAGATATGCATTTGTGTCTGGCAGACCGGTCCTACCCAAGGTCCCAGAGGCGGATTTGAACCCAGTTTTGCTGGTGAATGACACCCCATTTTCTCATCTCTTCTAGCCAGCTTTCCCCTTACAGGCCAAAGCCTGTCACGCAGGCACTGTGTGGCCTTAGATGATTCACACACCCTCTCTGAGTCTTGGTTGCTGCATTTGTAAAACAGAAAACTGACCTAGCTGCACTCAGCCACAACTTCCCTAGGCTCATTTTTCCTCTGTTCTCAGCATCCAGCACAGGCTCTGGCGTGAGGTCCACACCAAATAAATCTCTGTTAATTAATTAATGAAAAGGACAAGTTTACGTTAGAGCATAAAAGTCTGCTCCAAAGCTCTCCAGTTACCGTCTCTGGGAGCATATTCCTTCTCTCTTCCATTTCAAAGAAAGAGAAACTGCAAAGGCACAAGATACACTGAAGATACCGGTTATGCAAGGAAGATAAGGGGACCACCCCCAGCAGCAGATCCCCTCTCCGACTCAGAAAGACCTTTTTCCTCCATCAAAAAATAGGTGAATTAATGGGAAATGCCAGTCTTTCCATTGAAATGCAATCTTGAGGGACGAGTATCTCACAGGCCATGGTCCGGCGTTGGTGCTGACTTTGACGCACACCAGCTCCTGGTCCTGAGCGCGTCAGCGGGGAAATGCCCTGCTTCTCCAGCTTTGCAGGATGGTTGTTCACGGCTTCTAGGCCAGCACTGTTCCAGGCTCTGGGAGACCCCGATGAGCAGCCAAACCCTGTCTACCCCCGAGGGAGCGGATGTCATGTGGGGCATCCGGAAGGCTCTGAGCAATTCTGCTTGGAATCTCAGAGGTTCCAACAGAACAGCTGCAAATTCCCAGCTGACACGTTCAAGCACCTGGGTGGGTGGTCAGTTTCTGTAGATCCCAGAGAACTTTCTGGAAAGGCGGAGCTGCCTCTAGCAGTGTGTGTCCCTAGGGGAAGAGTCAAAGGTGGTAGCCACCCAGGGAGCCCCAAGGAGAGGTTCTGGGGTTCTCAGGACGTCCAGGCCACACCAGTCTTCCAGGCACCCCCCTCCCACCTCCAGGCACTCCAGCTCGGCCCAGGTTGCCCATCCTGTATGTGTCCGGGTCATGGCCATCGTCACCCACAGCGTCACAGGCGTCCTGGCCAGCACCTGCCTCCTGCTAAAATGCTAAAAACAGCTGCATTACCTTGCCGGCCTCCAGTCCCTGAGAACAAACTCATCCGGCTTAAATAGAGTGGCTGAAAGAGCACTATCATTAGGGGCCGCACATCCTGACATAGGGCTCCTGGCTGCTCCGCAGGTTGGGGGCTGGGGAGTGTCACTTTTATAAACTTCCACAGACACTTCTTGCCGAGCCTACTGGACACCGGAGGCTATGATGAATCCAGGCTGACCGGCGGGTCCTGGCACCACTCAGCCCAGAGTCTAAGGCCAGGCTGGAGTGGCCAGGCCCCGCCCACCTGAGCTGCAGAGGGGGAGAGGGGACAGGGCCGGCTGCATGGGGTGTGACCTGTGCAGTCGCAGAGGGACCCTCATACTCAGAAGGGCCGCCTTTGGTTTAATGCTCTGCTGTTGTCGTCTTAAAAGTCTTTGTCGTTTTTGAATGTGAGGGGGGCCACATTTTTACTTTGCACTGAGCGCCTCTGAGGCACTCGTAAGTGGGCCCCATCCCCCCAGGAGTCCCAGAACTCATGAAGGGGCTTCAGAAATGAGCAGCAGCAGAACCACAGACATCTCCAGGCCGGGGCCACCCACTCGAGTATCCTGAGCCCCGGCTGTTGGGCTGCACGGTCACGTTCCCATGGTTGTGCTAATAGGGGTTGGGAGGGACGTGCGCGCACACACAGCCATGCAGTCATATGTGCAATAGCTGGTCACCCCACACCTGCACTTCCAGCACTGGGAGTGGCTGGGAGGCCTCACCATGCCCCCATCACCCCTAAGATAATGAGACAGCAGGGAGGGCAGGAGGAGCTGAGGAGGGGCTGTCACGGACAGAAGGAGAGCCCTTGCCTCCCCCATCTCTGAGGAAAGGAGAGATCCCTCCCTCGCCCTGCTGTCAATCTTCCAGGAACTCCCTGCATGGCCCTGCGAAGTGTGCACCTTTTCCCCTTGAACTCCCACTGCCACCCTGAGATAGCGTTTTTATCACACCCATTTTAAGGATGGCAAAACTGAGGCTCCAAGAGCCAAAGCTGCTGGCTGGAACCAAGATGAGCAGACCCAGGAGCCTCAAGCCCCATAGTGGCTCCTGAGACGGGACCTGCCCCCTGCCCCTCCCCCCGCCCATTCCTCTGCCCACACTGGCTCATGGTCATGGGGGTCTTGCCTCCTCAGCCAGCAAGCATGTCCCTTCCTCATCGTAGCCACAGTTGGAGGGCAGGTCACTGCCCAAGGGCCCTCAGTGTGCCTCTGAGCCCAGGCCCCCTTCCCAAACCGCTTAGCCAGCCTTGCCCTTTGGCCCCAAAGACCAGGCACCAGGAAGGGGCTGACTGGTGGGACAAGCAACATCCAAATCGGAACACCCTGGGGGATGCAGGAGTGGGGGCGGGGTCCTGGGGGAGGGACAGGTCATTTCTTGGCCTGGCTCGGGACTCCCGTTGCAGCAGCGGGAGTCCTAGGAATGTTTCTCCACCTTGCCTTCTCTCAAGGTTCCCGATGGAACTTTGCCAGAGGTTCCTCATGGCAGTGCCTCTGGCAGGGGATCCAGGAACCGTCTACCCAGGCTTCTTAGGGTGGAGCTCTCCCTTAAATCGAGGAGACCACAGTTTGCAGAGTCTTTGCTGGGCAGGCAGGGCAGCACGGGAGGAGGAGACAGGCAGGCCTGCTGCCGCTGGCCCAGCTGCTGGCGTCCGAGCCTGGCCAAGCCCAGCTGCCCAGGCCTTATTTGGTAAGAGCCTGTGCTGGCCTGGCCGCTCCGGCTGCCAGCCGATGGGACACCCAGAGCCCTGCGCAGGCCTGCGCGCATGCCAGGCCTCTCACCCGGCCCCTTGGCCAGAGATGGCCGACTTGGAGGCGGGAGATCCCGGGGTCAGGCCAAGGCTGTGGCAGCCTCCATCAGATCCCAGCCCAGGGTGGGACAGGGATTCCCCGGCTTTTGACTATATAAGGCCGAGGAGAGGCAGCGAACGCTGAGCAGGCCTGGAGGCCCCGGAGGTATCGTCTTAAGAGGGTGTTTGGCATTGGGCGCGAGGCCTTGGATTCTTGCAAAAACCTGGCAGGGAAATTGTTTGACAGCTTTGACAATGTGCTGAAGTCTCCCGAGGGGAACCCGCCCCTCAGAGAGGGCTGGCCAAGGGCATGTGACGCTTCAGCTGCCTCCAGGCTGAGAGTTTGGGCAGCCAGGCCAGACCTGTGGCCTGAGGAGAGGCCAGCCATGGGCAGTGGTGCCCGGGAGAAGGCAGTGGGGGTGGCCCCAAGCTTGGCTTCCTGGTCTGTGTGGAGCGTGGAGCAGCACCCACCGCCCATGGGGTCCTCAGGGCTCAGGGAGGAAACAGTGGGGAGGGGTGCCCCCAGGGTGCCATCAGGAGAGCTGCCAGGCCCCGAGTCCTGCTTCGTGCCAAGTGCACTGAACAGACTTCATCTCTGTCCCCTCATTCATGCCTGACAGAGACCAAGGACTCAGATGCTCCTCTCAAGCCTGCTGACAGATGAGGAAATCGAGGCTCAGAGGAGGAAAGAGATTTAAGATGCTGGGCTCTTTATCCAGCCCATTGGGACCTCCGCAGGCCAATATTCAATGATTCTTCCACTCCACGACCACATCCTGAGCTTTGATCTGGGTGGGGCACCATACCAGGCCCAGGGCAGCCACTGAACCGGCCAAGAGATGACCGTTCCCCAAGGAGACAGATATTCCTTCAAATAAGAGGGACAGAGAAGGCCTCTCTGTGTAGTGACCTTGAAGCTGAGGCCCAAAAATGAGAAGGGGAAGAGCATGGTGCTCCAGGCAGAGGAAACAGCATGTGCAAAGGCCCTGGGGTAGGGCGAGGCCTGGCCCAATCTCAGGCAGCCGGGAGGCCCACAAGGCTGGAGCAGAGTGAGCAGTGGAGTTGGGGAGATTCGGTCTGAGATCGCCGGTGCTTCCAGGGTCTGTGGGGTGTCACGTTTTATTCTTAGTGGCGGAAAGCTGGGTTTGAAGCCAGAGACCTAATAATGTGATCCCCCATGAATCACATCTCTGCATCTGCTAAGTGCTCTATGCTCATTTCCTCACCCGGTTCCCCATCCCTCATCCCTGTGAGGTGGGAATCTCTAGCATCAATTTACCAAAATGGAAACTAAGGCTCCCAGAATCAGTGATGTGGGATGGGGACAGGGATCTTCCCTCGGTTCTGTCTGGTGCTGGAGGGGTATCACATTGTCCCGGGTGGCTAATCCTGGCCCTGACTCCCTGCTGTCCCTTCTACTGCCCCACCCCCACCCTTCTCGGGTTTTCTGCTGCCATAGTGACCAACTCACCCGGCTTTGCCCGGGACCTTAGCAGTTTTAGAACTGAAAGTCAGGCTTCCCAGGAAAGCCCTCAATTCTGGGCAAACTAGTTGCTGGCCAACACCACCAGGAGCTCAGGGAGAGAAGAGAGGACAGCCAGGTGCCCTCCCCACCACCTGCATGGCCCCATGCCACCTCTGCCCAGACCAGGAGGGACCATGGAGAGGAAGGCAAATAGCAACTAGTGCCCAGTGTGCGGCCCAGCCCCACCTCCTGCCAGCACCTGGGCAACACCTTCTGCGAGGGGGTAAGCAGGACAAGGCAGGGCCGAGCTGGGGGTGCAGGGCAGAGGGGTCGGGGGTGGGAGGGTGGGGGAGTGGAGGGGCAGGGCAGAGGGGTCGGGGGATGGGGGGTGGGGTGGGGCAGGGCAGGAGGGTGGGGGGTGGGAGGGCAGGGCGGGGGGCTGGAGGGACACAGCATAGGGGTCAGGGAGTAGGATGGTGGGGGGGCACAGGGGTCAGGGGGTAGGGGATGGGGGCAGGACAGAGGGGTCAGGGGGTTGGGGAGGTGGGGGAGTGGGGGGCAGGGCAGGAGGGTGGGGGGTTGGGAGAGCAGGGCAGGGGGGCGGGGGGTGGGCAGAGGGCAGCTAGGGAAGCCAGAGGAGCTCAGGAGCAGGCCCAGGTACTGGCCACACCAGGAGAGCTCTTCCTCCAGCGGGAGACTCACATAGGCCTGCCTTTGAACCCACAGGCTCTGTGACCTTGAACGTCTTCTGGTTGCTTCTTGGTTGCCCACCCTATAACATGGGAGAGAAACAACAGCCAGCAATAGCCAGGAAGCTGCTGGGTGCCAGACTCTGTGTTAAGAGCTGTGCTAATGACCACCTCCTGGAATGCACAGGCAGCCTTGAGAGAAAGGCTTGTTTCTCTGTGCAGACAAGGAGCAAATCCCAGAGAGGTAGAGACTGCCCTGGGTCACACAGCTGGTCACCGTAGAGCAAGAATTTGAGCCTAGAACCACCAGCTTCAGCTCCCAGCCCAGCAGGAGGGGCAGGGCTCTGCAGGGCGGAGTGCATGAGCTCTGGGGCCAGCTCCCCGAGGGCTCAACTCTAGGCTGCATCAGCTAGAGGTCCCTGTGTCCCCAGCAAGTTGCCGAACCTTTCTGGGCCTGTTTCACAACTAGAAAGCGGGGCTAACAGGGGTACCCACCTCGTAGGGTTGGCCATTTACTCCACAAATAGTTATTAGGCATCTACACAGTGCCAGGCACAGTTGTAGATCTTGAAGATACAGCAGAGAACAAAAGAGACAAAAATTCCCACCTAGAATGTATATTCTGAGGGTAGGGGATGCCAACAAAAAAATAAATATCTGTGGGAGGCGCATAGATTTTTTTTTTTTTTTTTTGAGATGGAATCTCGCTCTGTTGCCCAGACTGGAGTGCTGTGGCTTGATCTCGGCTCACTGCAACCTCCACCTCCCGGGTTCCTGCCTCAGCCTCCCGAGAAGCTAGGATTACAGGCACCCGCCATCACGCCTGGCTAATTATTGTATTTTAGTAGAGACGGGGTTTCACTGTGTTGGCCATGCTGGTCTCAATTTCCTGACCTCAAGTGATCCACGCACTCCTCAACCCAAAGTTCTGGGATTACAGGCGCGAGCCACGGCACCCTGCCGGCACATGATATTTATGTCTCCTTGTCACACTCACTCTTGGCTGCACTCTCAAAAGCTGTTTATTTCTTCCTTTGCTACCAAAATAGCAGTTCTGTTGGGCCAGCCGCATGCCTAGCCCTAGGGATGAATCAGGACTGGCCTAATCATAGGCATCCCACTGCCCTCTGCCCGAGACTTGCCTTTCAGCCTCCCTTGCAGCTGGCGGGAGCCATGTGACCCAGTTTTAGCCACTGAGACGCAAGCCCTCTCCCTGCTGTCCTGCTGGTGCAGCTACCGTGATGTCGGGAGCCTCTGAGCAGCTGCAGCCACTTCGTGACCACGAAGCAACTGAAAGACACCACACTGAGGGTGACCGAGCAGAAGTGTGGAAGGAACCTGGGTCCTTCAGGAAGCGGAGCTGGGCTTCTATGCTCTGCAGCCGTTGTTCACCTGCCCGAAAATGAACCCCAGGGCGACAGGGACAGGGAAACACTCTTCCCATCAGATCAGGCTCCTTGAAGGAGAGAGTTGCTAGGATGTCCCTCCACCAGGGATTCCGACTCAACTGGTCAGGCGGTTAGGCCAGGGCATCTCGTAAGAGCCCCTCAGGTGACTCTGATGAGCAGCCTCGGTGCACTGGGCAGATGAAGGAAGATACAAGTGGGGTTGAGTGGGGAAGTGGAGACTCCACAACCAGGACAGGCGAACCCTGTCCCATGAGGAAAGCCTCAAAGCAAGATGGGATGGGAGGGGTCTGCGGTGGACCTGCTGGGTGCTTCTTGAGCTTGATCAGTGAGGAAGGAGAAGGAGGAACGAGGAGAGAAAGAGGGAGAAGCAGAGGGGAGGGCAAAGATCCCAGAGACTCAAGAATCTGCCACCCAGGCCCTGGCGACTAAAACAAGGCCAGGATGAGGAGAGGCTGGTAAGACCCACACCATCCGGAGTGACCTTGCCAGGCGCTAAGGAGGGCCCTTGCCCAGGGTTCCCAAACTTCATGCATTCCGAGGCTCCCTCTGTGACCTTGACCATCTCCTCTGGTCTATCATTTGTTTCATACTTTTCTTTAAAATGACTCAGTTTTTTTGTTTTTTTGTTTTTTTTTACTTAAATGTTTATTTTAGCCCTTTGGGAGGCCGAGGCCTATGGATCACTTGAGGTTAGGAGTTCGAGACCAGCCTGGCCAACATGGTGAAGCCCCATCTCTATCAAAAATACAAAAATTAGCTTGGCATGGTGGCACATGCCTGTAGTCCCAACTACTTGGGAGGCTGAGGCTGGAGGATCACTTGAACCCGGGAGGTGGAGGTTGCAGTGAGCCAAGATTGCACCACTGTACTCCAACCTGGGGGACAGAGTGAGACCCTATCTCAAAAAAGTAAATAAAATAAATAAATAAATGTCTGTTTTAAAAGGAAATTCTGTTGCACCAATGTAAATGGAAAACCAGTATCACTTGCTTTGCAGATGACTCTGAAAATAAGCATGGTGGCCATCAGTCGTGTTTAGTATTGACCAGGATTTCAGATGCTGTCACTGTGTTCATAAACTGCCACCTGCACATGCAGGGAGCCTGGGGCCTGCTCTCTCAGATGGGGAGGGGGGTAAGCAGGAGTTGGCCAGTATTAAAGACACATGAGCCCCCAGCTCAGCCGAGAAGGAGAGAACAATCATTGGACAGAAACAGCTATTCCCCTGGGCACTGTGCCTACCACACAGGGCACCCAGTGGACTACGATGGCCGGAGTCCCATTTCTGGCACACTCATCCAGGCCAGCCCCATTCCTTAGAGTTGGGGAGGCTCCACCCCAAGAGCAGAGGTCACATCAACACCCACACCAGCCTCAGGCACGTCCCCCTTTCCCCTTGTTCTCTCCTCACAGGCAAGAGATCCCCACCTCTGCCCTGTGCCAAGAGCACCTCCGAAAATTCACAACTACCTTTATGTGGCAGGTGCCTGGAGCTGGAGCTGTCCTTCCAGCACCTACAACCACGAGGCCCCCGGGCGTCTTCCCAGAGGGTAACACTGGGTTTAAGGGCATCAATTCAACTGTTCAACTCCCATGAAGGCAGCGTGAATGGTCTGACTCCGCTCTTGGGCAAGCACAAGAGTATGTGCCAATCGGGTGTGTGGGCTGGCCTGGCCACCAACACAGGTCTCTGGGGACGGTGGCTCGCCCACATTCCAGAACCACAGGCCAGGGCATGCCTGCCGGGCGGCGGGCTCTCTTACTGCCAGGCAGAAGGGGAAAGAAGCCCTTTGTCTTCGGGTCACATCCCAGTGTTGGCACATCCCCAGGAGCTGCGGTCACCTCCTCTTTTGCGGACAAGGTTGCCTCATGTTGCTAAGGAACAGCTTGGAGGGAGGGGAACCCAAGCTCCAGGTGGCACTGAGGTGCCTCAGCTCTGAGCCCCTGAGCGGCTGTGGAGGAAGGGCTGGCCTCTGTGTGTCCCTTGCTTATTGTAAAATGGGATGTTCATAAAGCACAACTCACAGAGCAGTGGAAAGGATCAAAGAGCTAATGCGTGTCCGGCACTCGCATGGTGTGAGCGCTCCACGAGTGTGAGCAAGGGACGTCTGGGTTTTTTTCTTTTTTCCACCTCTCATTTTAAATAACGCTGCTGTGAACGCTTTTGCTGCTGAGGGTTACTTCCTCGGATGCAGAACTCTGCCTCAAGATAATATTCGAGGTCGGGGGTTCAGGTAGCTGCTTGTGGCTTTTTCCAGGCAGACAGAAGCATCTTCGAAATCGGAATCTGTTTACAGCAAAGGGATGTGTTCTTTTCCCCGCATCCTTTGCAGCACCGGGCTTTATTGTTTTATCTATTTTTTTTTTTTCTCATTTGATCAGCAAGGCTGTGCATTCCTCCATGTACTCTTTAACTGTCTAGATTTCCTGAGGGATTCATGGTTTGTTCACTGCCTTTGATTGTTTTTCAGGTGGTGTCTGGGACAGCGCCTGATGCTGTCAGCTGGAGCTGGCAGGCCCACCTTGGAAGCATCTTCTAAGTAGGAAGGGGAGAGAAGGGCTTGAAGCTGGGGGAGATGAGGAAAGCCTCCCGCCCCATCCACGCCATCCCTGCCTTCCCTTCATCCTGGGTATTTTGGAGCCTGCCAGCTGAGGAGTGCTCTCCCAGGATCGGGACTGCAGGCGCCTGACAAACTGAAGAGCGCTGAAGCTGGAGATGCAAAGAAGAGGGAGCATTGGCTATGTTCTTGCAGCAACAAGCAAGTGAGTGAGGCACACGTGTGACAGGTGCCTTTCCTGAACCCAGCAATCCTCCTCCCCCTTCCCTGGCTCTCCTGGGAACTCCTAATGAAGTCAGAATAAGCCACTCCATCAATTTATGATCCCCAGACGACTGTGTCCCTTTGCTCCTTAATCACTCAGGTGCCCAGATTCTCTATTAGCGAGAAGCCGAGAACCCCCTTCTCGAGTCCTCTCTCGTCTTCAATCTTCCAAGGACACCAAAGTCTTCCTTAACCGACTGCTGGGGGCCGACTGCCAAAGGTTACTGCTGCCGGGGCATCTTGCCACCACATGGGGGCACTGCCAAAGATGTGTCCAGAATAGTCCTGCAGACTCTGCACTCAGCACGGGAGCCCATGCTAGGCGGACCCTTGCCTGGGTGTTGGAGGTCACCCACGCTTGAGACTTGAGTTTACAGCTCTCATGGGTCACTCTTAAATACACAGAGCAGAATGCTAAGTGACTCCTCATCCATCCTCCATGCACCCTGGAGATATCAGAACCTGACACATCACTTTCCTCCACCACTGTCGCCCTGGTCACTACCACCTCCTCCCGCTAGGCCGGGCTTTCTCAACCGCCGCCCCTTTGACATTTGGGGCCGGATCTTTCTCCGCTGTGGGGACATGGCAGGATGCTTGGCAGCACTCCTGGCCAAGAAAAAATGTCTCCAGACATTGCCCACCTTCCCCTGAGGAGCAGAATGGCCCCAGTGGAGAGCCAGTGCCCTAGACTATTGGGGTACCACCCCTCCACGCTGGCCTGGACCCCCTCCACACTGGCCTGGACCCCCTCCACGCTGGCCTGGACCCCCTCCACGCTGGC